>NC_090351.1:37787654-38104912 GCF_035084215.1 Heptranchias perlo | reverse complement strand
AGTTTTGATTTTAATTCCTTGTGGGGCACATTCCAATTAAAGGAAAGACCTCCATATTTACCGAAGGGCATTGCTTTCCCTTTTTCCAGGTCGCATTAAGCAGCTGATCGAGATCGGCTTTCTGCCGACGGCCAGTATACGCCTGTTCGTATTGGACGAAGCAGATAAGCTGCTGGAGGAGGGCAGCTTCCAGGAGCAGATCAAGTGAGTTGAACGTTTCCAATTCTGAGAAAGGGAAGCTGCAAAACCCATCCACATGGCGACTGTGGGAAGGGGGAGAAAATCAACTCTTTCCTTACAGTAAGGAAATAGCTTAATTGGAGGCCCAAATAAAAACGGAGAATGCTGAAAACACTCAGCAGGTCAGGCAGCATCTGTGGGAGAGAGAAACATTGTTAACGTTTCGGATCAGCAGTTCTGATGAAAGTCTCTCTCTCTCTCCACAGATGCTGCCTGACCTGCTAAGCGTTTGCGGCATTTTCTGTTTTTATTTCAGATTTCCAGCATTCGCAGTATTTTACTTATGTTTAATCGGAGGCCCAATTAGCTGTTCTTAACTCTTATTTTTCCCCATCTCTCTTGTAAACGCTGGATTCCTGGTGCCCTAGCTGCCTTCTGGTATCTGGCCCAGGAACCCATGGTGATTGAGGGTTTCAGAACTGTGTGCCAGTTTGCAGGCTGCCGTAGGTGCAGCAGTGTGTTAAGTATAGAGGAACAGGAGTAGGCCATTCAGCCCCTCGAACCTGCTCCGTCGATCAATCACTTGATGACTGATCTGTACCTTAACTCCATTTACCCATCTTTGCTCCATGTCACTTGATATCCTTGCCCAACAAAAATCCATCGACCTCCGTCTTAAATTTCATTTGATCCACAGCCTTTTTGGCGAGAGCGTTCAGATTTCTACGACCATTTTGTGTGGGGGGGGGAAATGTTTCCTGATTTCCCTCCTAAACGACCTAGCTCTAATTTTATGATGCCCTCTTGTTCTTGATTTCCCCCACCTGCAGAAATGGTTTCTCTGTATCTACTCTATCGAATCCCTTTTTATAATTTTAAACACTTCGATTAAATCACCCCTCAAACATTTATATTCAAGGGAATACTTGCCAAGTTTATGCAACCTGTCCTCATAATTAACTCTCAGCCCTGATATAATTCTGGTGAATCTGCATTGCATCCCTTCCAAGGCTCTACAGCCTCACCAGCAGGCTCTTAATGGGTACTGCAGCCCTGATTCTTAAATCATTATACAGTATTATGAGGCTTTGTTTTATCTCGAATTCTCTTATGCCTTGCATTTCCCAAATGAGCATGTACACACAAAATACATTGTCTGGTAGTATGCCACAACCTTAGTTGCTATGATCTGGATTGCACTGCCTGAAGCAGATTGAACAGTAACTTTCAAAAGGAAATTGGATATATACTTGAAAAAGGAAATATTTGCAGGGCTATGGGGAAAGAGCAGGGAAGTGGGACTAATTGGATAGATCTTTCAAAGAGCCGGCACAGGCACGATGGGCCTTCTGTGCTGTTTGATTCTATGTTAGAATTTGACAGCTCTATTTTTCTGATGAAGTGCAAATATATTTTTGAACACCATGTGCCAACCCATCAGGATGCTTAATTCTCCAAACCAAGCTAGTGAGAAATGCACAAGTAGAGTCTTTGCTTGTTTGATATGTGGTTATACTCTCCCCAACTAGGGACGCACCCAACTTTAGTTAAACCCAGGGGTCCTGCGCGCAGCTTGCTGAAAACTAACACTTGGGGCTGACCAAGTGAATGTGCAAGAGCTGCTGGATTTTAACAAATTAAAACCACACTGTTTTCTAATAAAACTGGCAAGCTTGCTGCTCGTCTAGATAGGACCACCCTACCTTTGTGGAGCCGAGTGGACAGAATCCCAGCCCACAGTTACAGGTCCCATCAATAAGGCAGACTGCTGGTCGATAATTGGCAGCGCCCTGGGATGCTCCCAGCTGTCTGGCTGCTGTATTGGATTGCTGAGCTTGCTACTGTTGTCAGTTGCCACCTTGGAGTCAAATAAACCCTATTTACCCCTTTTATACAGAAGACACATGTAAACATGGGATAGTCACTACTCGATTAGACAAATGTTAAGTGCATGTTTGAGCAAAGCTATTTAACTTTCAGCAGCACTCATCCACTACAATATGAAACCAAATGTCCAGCTTATAACCTGATTAAATAGGTACTGTGTGCACTGCCGCTCAAACATTCCTGAGTGTATGACCGCTTTGCTAATTGTCAGATGTGTGGACGTGCTCCCTGATGCAGGACAGGTGATTTGTACAGATGATTATGTGACTGGGTTTTCCTGTTGGGTGGAGCAACACCTGGGCTTTGTCCCCTGCTGTGCTGCTTTAGGAAGCTGCCAAGTGGAAGCCAGATGCTTGCACTCACGGACTGAAAACCAGGGGAGTCAGTCATGGCTCTCTTGCACTGCTAGGGCTCGACTGCTGGCGGAGTCCAGGGAGCAGCGCTCCTTTCTGTGGGGTCAACTGGGGAGGGGTGTGGTGTGGGGAGACTTTGGGGAGGGAGAATGCAGTAAGAAAAAAAACAAATGACAAAAAAAGCTTGCTAATTCAGGTCAGGGATGTGAAGTGGAGTTTAGATCACTTAATTCTGAACACTTGTGCTTGCAGTAGTCCCCAATATACCCTTCAAAATATTATTGCAAAATATATTTTAAACTTATAGCTGGTCATTAAAGTTACATTTTTTTAATGATAAATGTCTACCTTCAAAGTCCAAAAAGTTCCTTGCATTAATCCTCTTGAGACGCTACTGTGATTGTGGAGCAGCAGGGAGAGGTCCTAAGGATTTCCCTGTTGTTTCTCTATAGCTGGATTTATTCCTCGCTACCTTCAAATAAGCAGATGCTGGCATTGTCTGCAACGTACCCAGAGTCCCTGGCCCATCATTTAACGAGGTACATGAGGGATCCCAGCTTCGTCCGACTGAACCCCACCGATCCAGCACTCATTGGTGAGTTCCTGCAATTTACATTGTTTAATTGTTTGAAGTGTAAAAAAAACTGCAGTGGAGAGTCTACAGATGTAAAGAGCTCTCATCTTAGTGTTAGTGAGGAATAGTTGAACTCTTAAGTCAGTGGACTGGGTGGTGCAGTCAGCCACATTACCCCTGCAATCTGATTTGGAATCCAGCTGACACTGGTCGAGGTGCAAGACTTCCTTTTACCCCCCTCCAGTTTTAAGGGTACAGTTTTTTTTATAGTCTCAACCAAGATCCTAAGATGCATGTTAATGCCCCAAAATTGTGTCTTCAGTGAGGCCACCTGTATGACTGCAGTGGGAAATAAACCATCACACTGATGTAGTTGAATTACTCTTCTGTGATTGTGTTTAAGGCACATTGTTGGGCCAGTATAGAAGGAGCTTTACTCTGTATCTTACCTGGCCATTAACAGACTGTATACATCTGAAATGTACATTTGCTCAAAACCCATTCACATAAGAACAGGAGTGGGCCATTCAGCCCCTCGAGCCCGTTCCGCCATTGTTAGATTGTGGCTGATCTGTATCTTACCTCCATCTACCTGTCTTGGTTTCATCAGCTGCCTGAGTACAGAGCAGCCCGCAACTGTAGTATGGGTGCCAAAAAGTGAGTTCCATTCCCCAGGACTGACGCGTCTGCTCTTGATTTTGTTTAGTCTGAAAACTGAGGCGAAGGATTGGTCATAATCAGACTGACCCAAGACCCCTGACATCAGTGCTTAGTAATCAAGGGGCGGGGTGGCGATTTTTATTTTCCCCCTGCCTGGAATCGCCGGCACTTATCCATTTCCATATATATCACTGTGCAGGTGGAACACAAACCTTTTAAAACTCAAGCATTTGGATTTATATTTAGCACCTTATCACATTGTTGACGCATCTCAGTGCGTCACATAATGAATTATTTTTGGAGTGTGGTGAGCGTCATTACTTTGGCAGATGTAGCAGCCATTCTGCACAGGTAACTTTCCACACACAGCACTAAGGTGAATCACCATCCATTTTTCCCCTCGGTGGTATTTGTTGAGGGTGGAATGTAGGCCGGGACTTGGAGAGAACTCCCTGCTCTGCTTAATGCTGTGGGATCATTGGCATCAACTGGAGCAGATAGACAGGACCTTGGTTTAATGTCTCACTTCTGACAATGCAGTAATTTCCCTCAGTGCACCAGAGTGTCAGCGCAGTTAGAAGTGAGGGGCAAATAAAATGTGTTTTTAAAAAAAAAATGTAGCTTGCCAGTACTTACTAACATGGCTCACACATCCTTGAAGGTTTGCTACTTGGGGTGAGGTACTGGAGGGTGTCTGTCAGGGTGAGTGGAGAGCCTTCAAGAATGGGGGAGGAGGAAACCCGATGGGAGAGGGGGAAAAGAAACTTCTGATTTGTTCAAGAATCGGCTAGAAATAAGTAACAATTATATGCCATTTGTCACAGGCCAGTGTGTTGCAATTCCCACTGCTACGATAAAATCTTCACCTGTGCGTTTCTGAAACCTTTTCATCTGCTCTTTGCCCTTGGTACCTGCGAACAGCTTTGCGTCCTGAACCTTTGAAATAATTCCAGTGGGTCACCACAGTCCTTGTCGCCTCTTAATACTGTTGCTGTCCTGTAGATCAGTTACTGGGAGGGAGAGGGGAGGAGAGGCTGTACACCAAATGGACAGAACGGATGAATTGATGTTTCAGGTGTGGACCCTTCAACATTAACTGGTCTCTTCTTTCTACAGATGCTGACTAACCTGCTGACTGTTGCCAGCACTTTGTTTTTCGTTTGATTTCCAGTCTTTACAATTATTGTGTCTTTGCCGTTTGCTGCCCATTTTGTGATGCCCTTGAACGTTACTTCAATCACAGAACTTGATTAAGTAGATAACAGATTTCAAGCTTGAACCCAATGTTTTCACCAATTAAGTTTTTAAACCACTTTATTATTCTTTGAAGGCTGCCAGTTTTTTTTGTGCCCAACCCAACCCAACCCCCCCACTAAAATAATTACATAATGCACAAAAGCAAATAATCTTCCACCTAGAGATATTTCTGCCAATATGGTCCACTCCCCAAGGCGTTGTTTTGCTGGGCTACAATTCCACGGGAGTCGGCAGTAATTTGTCCAAAGCGGCCGCTTTTCACGTGAGCCTTGGCGTCGAGCATCGGCTGACTATTTGGCTGTGGACGGCATTGCAGGGATTGCTTGGTAGCGAGCCTGGGTGTGGTCCCTGGCACATCCTCTACTCTTCTTCACCCCTGCCGCCTCACCCCAGCTACTGTGAGGCGAATTGTAGCTCATTAATTGCTGCCCCAAACTTGGCACAGATCAGGAAGCAAACCTGTGTCCTCCCTTCTGACCTGCATGGCTCAGTACCAAACGATTTGGTGCATTTACCCACCTATTGATTGGGGGGGGTGGGGGGGCGTGGATTTATTAATCTTGTTTAGCACACTCAATATTGAGCTGTTATTTTATTTAGCCAGCTTTTATCGTCTCTGTTGCCTCCAAGACTATCCCTGACTTGAATGGTGAGAAAGCTCAATAGAAAGTTGAACTGTCTGTTCATAAAGGACCTGAAGAATCTATATGATTTATTTATAAACTAAACTATTGCTAATTGCAGGTAACATTTCATGTTGAAGAATGTACTTATTTTTTTGTTAGAGTATGTTAGACAATTAAGTGCGTTTGAGCCAGTCATACAAACGGGCACATCTGGTTGAAAATTGCCTCAGTGCTGATGTTTTTGTGTTGTGTCCATTTGTACTGTGGAAGGCCACGCAGCAACATAGTTATGATTCTGCCCATCCAAGCTTGTCTGGACAGGGTATTTGGAGTTGTACGACACTAGGGTTAGCTCACAGGTCTCGGATCAGAGCAATTTGAGTTGATGAATTGAGTATAATTACAAGATTGTTGCACACCACTAAAATCTATTGATTTAAGTATGACTTTTTTCCCCTCTAGCATGTTGTTACCAATACTCTAAACCTAGTGACGCATTGATTGATCTTTTACGACTATATGTAATGGAATAGCCAGTTTTTTATTTTTAAACCAGATGAATACTTTATCCAACAGGACTGAAGCAGTTTTACAAGGTTGTGAATTCCTACCCACTTCCACACAAGATCTTCGAGGAGAAAGTGCAACATTTACTGGAGTTGTTCAGCAAGATCCCCTTTAACCAGGCCCTGGTCTTCTCCAATCTACACAGCAGGTACAGCGAACGCATTCGCTATTCCTCTGCGCGTGGCATTATCAACGCAGCCTTTGTATCTGTACAGTAGAGTCTTGGGGTATCCCTAGTAACGCAGAGCGGGGATAGCAATGTATAAATGTTTGCCTAAACAATTTTACACCTGATGTCCTTTTTAAAAATAAGGCTATTTATTTATGCAAGTAAACTGTTTAATACAGATTTCCATCATGCCAGTCAGCAGTGGCTGGTAAGCAATGTGACACAGCACAGCAACGGACTTGAGTGGGACGCTGTTGGTTTGTATCTGGTGGGGGGGGGGGGGGTGCTGTTGGCCTGTATTTGGGGAGGGGGGCTGTTGGCCTGCATTTGGGGAGGGGGGCTGTTGGCCTGTATTTGGGGAGGGGGGCTGTGTGGTTACCTACATGGTGAGATCCTGGTCTTGCCTTCAGGGAAAGTGCTTTGTGGGAGGACAGTACGCACCATCGATCAGCATAGAGTTACGTTCGAGCGGGAGCCTCTCTGGGTCAGTTCATGTCAGAGAGAATTTACCGACTGCGCTGTTTAAGTCAGCTCCTTGCGATTTAAAATTTTTTACTCCCTCCTCTTGCCTTCAAAACACTCATGGTTGTATCAACAGCATGGGGAGAAGAGGTTATATCTTACTGGTTGAAAGTCAGATCCTGTGTAAACGGACAGATGAATGAAAAGCTTAGCCTTTCTTCCATGTTCTTCTTAAATTTTTCTCTCCGATCAGTGTTTTAGTAACTTTTCTGCTTTTATTTCAGAAATATTTAAAAAAAAATAACTTGTCGAAATGTCACTTAGAATAAATTTTGTGTCTTCCATGTTGTAATAGAGCCCAGCGCCTAGCAGACATTCTCACCTCGAAAGGACTTCCTGCTGTCTGCATTTCAGGTGAGTACAGTTCTGCGTTGCAGGTACTTATTGCTTGACTGCTCCAAATTTTGCATATTTGATGTTTTTAAAACTTAACCAGTCGGAATTCGAAGCCTCCACCTGTTCCCCTACCCTCTGATCTTCCTCCTTTCCTCTCCTAAAGGTGCTGACCTGTTGGGGTGCAGTTGTTTGGGGGCTGGTTGTTTTCTGGTATCTCCCCCTGAAGTTGGACCTTCATTCACGTGTGAACTTAGAGACTGAGAGTTGTTGAGCGGCTGTTCATCTGTGGAGAAAATCACAGCCCAAGCCTGATCGGGTCCTTGCCCAGTGCCCACGCATGCATTTTCCAGCAGGGATCACAGGGTAGCCTCCAGAATGGAATATTCCTTCCCTCTGGTACTGAGGCAAGTCATAGGCCCCCATCTGCTGTCCAGACTAAGATCAACTAACCCCGTATAGACCAGTTGAACTTGGGACTATCTGTATAGTTCATTTTCACATGGGGATGTTTATTGGTGCGTCATAGTGTGAGCACAATTAAATTATACAAAACCAAATATGTTGATTAAATGCAGTTCATTAATCCAGATGACCTTTATTTAAGCATGATGTTGCTTACAGCTCACAATATATTGCTTCTTTCCATTCATCATTTTTTTTTTCCCCCTTTACTTAGGTAGCATGAACCAGAACCAGCGACTTGAAGCCATGGCTAAACTAAAACAGTTTAAATGTCGCGTCCTCATTTCCACTGACCTGGTGAGTTTTCTAAGGCACTTGATCAACCAGCAACTCGGCTGATAGAGGGGCAGTCCTGCCACTGGGGGCTGGGAGTCTTCCAACACTGCTCCAGATAACCCTGAAAACCAATGCTCTTAACTGATCAGGTAGTCTCAGCTGGACAAGCAGTGGGGAGCTCACCAGTGATCTATCTGGCACGCTGCATCGTTTACCCGGTTACAATCCACTAACTTTATGTCCGTCTTGGTGGGCGGATAATGGTGGTGGGCCATGGCTCTCTGAACTTGAGTAAGTGAGTTGTGTTCCTATAGGGAAAGAGAATGCACTTCATATCAAGCAAACAAACTACTTTTGTGAATTTCATACTAGTTTAGATTGCAGTCTCCTGTGCATTGGCTATAGAAATCTAAGCACAGAAAGAGCCCATTTGGCCCTTTGTGCCTGTACTGGTGCCAGTTTGATATCAGCTATCCCCTTGGATCCCATTTTCCTGCTTTTTTTTTCCCTTGTAGCCCTTAATGTCTTCCTTCAGGTGTTTATCCCAATCCTACTTGTGTTATTGACTCAGTTACCTGTTGTAATGCACTCTTTATTCTAATAACCGTTGCATAAAAAAATTCTTTTCCCCCCTCCCTTCATGCTTCTAGTATTAATCCTAGATTTATGCCTTGTTACCATACCACAGCGCACTGGAAATGATCTTTAACTATTTAAAGAACTTGCATTTATATAGCGACTTTCACAACCTCAGGACATCTCAAAGTGCTCAAGGCAGCCAATTTGCGCACAGCAAGTTCCCACAATCAGCAATGTGATAATGACCAGATAATCTATGTTTAATGATGTTGGTTGTGGGTTAAATATTGGCACCGGGGAGAACTCCCCTGCTCTTCAGTTAGTGCCATGGGATCTTTTGCGTCAACCTGACGTATTTAGATTGCTTTGCGCACATGTTGGACGCCCAAGAATAACTTCATAATTTACACCCAGAAGAAGTGTATTGACATCACTGATTTAGCAAACTACCAGTGTTCGGGGCTCGATACGAGCTTTATCTGGAGTTATGTCCTGGAGAAACTGTCTGTAAATTGTACAGCACAATCTGACTTCTATCACTGGACAATTATCTAATGTTGACAAAGCTCACTGAGATCCTCTAGTGGTAGCTGCTGGTTATTGCAGTATTGTGTTCATTGTACTGAAAATATATGGGGGTAAAATGTTCAGCAGGGCTTCTCCTGATCTCTCACCGTGACTTTGGCAGAAACAGCTGTTTATGCTGTTTCTGCGGGGGATGTTGAAAGCCGCCCCGAGGAAATTTTATTCTGTAAATTTTTAGGAACAACTAGATGCAAACAAGCCTGTCCCCTTTTATTAGATCAACCTCACCTACCTGCATTCTCACCATATCCCTCGATGTTTTCTGTCTCTAGAATTGCGTCTAATTAGTTTTGAACCCATTTGCCAGCTTGGCTCAGTTATTAGGAACATAGGAACAGGAGTAGGCCATTCAGCCCCTCGTGCCTGCTCTGCCATTTGATAAGATCACGGCTGATCTGTGATCTAACTCCATATTACCTGCCTTTGGCCCATATCCCTTAATACCTTTGGTTGCCAAAAAGCTATCTATCTCAGATTTAAATTTAGTAATTGAGCTAGTATCAATTGCCGTTTGCGGAAGAGTGTTCCAAACGTCTACCACCCTCTAAGTACAAGGGTTGTGATTTTAAGCCCCGCTCCAGGGCTTGAACACATAATCTAGGCAGATAATTGCTGCGTTGTTGGAGGTTCAGTCTTTCAGATTGGGATAGTAAACAAAAGCCACATCTGCATGTTCAGATGGATGTGAAAGATCACTTGGCATTATTTAAAGAGGGAATTCTCCTGGTGTCCTGGCCAATACTGCTCCCTCAACCAGCATCACCAAAAAAACAAACTAACTGGTCATCCTTCTCATTGCTGATGTGGGATCTTGTTATGCCCACGATGGCTGCGGCATTTATTTATGTAACCATGGTAACAGCAGAATATAATTTATTATACGCGAAGCACTTTAGGATGTTTATGATGTGATGAGGTGCTGTATAGCTGCAGTGGCAGAAGGGTCGGTAACCAGAGGGGACAGATTTAAGGTGATCGGCAAGAGAGCCAGAGGCGACATGAGGAAACATTTTTTTAAGCAGCGAGTTATGATCAGGAATGGGCTGCCTGAAAGGGCGGTGGAAGCAGATTCAATAGTAACTTTCAAAAAGGAATTAGATAAATACTTGAAAGAAAAAAAATTACAAGGCACTGGGGAAAGAGCGGGGGAATGGGACTAATTGGATAGCTCTGTCGAGGAGCTGGCACAGGCATGATGGGCCGAATGGCCACCTACTATGATAAATACAAGCTTTTTTTTTAATTCTCTCCTGTTCGCATCCCTTCCCTGGAAACTTATTCCACGACTTTATTACCATTTGGAATGAAAAGTTCCCTGTTTATTCCTAATTTAGTTTTTAACTTGTCCCTGGTATTTGAGCCTTCACCATAGTGAACGCACTTTCCTGTTGAATTAGGGTGTCTTTACACTGTTGGGTCCTAGACCAGTAGACACCTGAAATGTTAAACCCTGGAATTTACTTTAGTGATGGAGAACCCCTACTGTTCCCTAACTTGCTGAACCAGACTGCAGTGTCTGCTGATGAATACTATACATGCATGATACCAGGTTATGTTTGTTCTCTGGATTAGTTCTGCAATACTGTTGAACTTAACAGAGAACGAGAGGCGAGATGAGAATTGTTTTTACGCCGCGTGCTATGATCTGGAATGCACTGCGTGAAAGGGTGTTGGAAGCAGTTTCAGTATTAACTTTCAAAAGGAAATTGGATGTATGCTTGAAGGGGAAACATTTGCAGGGCTATGGGGAAAGGGCAGGCACAGGCACGATGAGCCGAATGGTCCCCTGCGCTGTATGATTCTATGAAAATCCAGAAATATATCCATAATTCTTATCCCTTTGTAAAGAGGGAGATTGTTTTCCTTCTAATTAAGCCAATTTTCTGTTGAATATCATTTTAAAAAAAAAACATTGAGCTCCCTGAGCCGCACAAACCTGGAAGGTGTCCAGGTCCATCAGTGTACGTTACGTCAGCTGAGGCAGGGGCAGTGATGTTACAGTTGGCCTCCATTTCCTCAGTTAGGGAAGCGAGCCATCAGTCATCGTGCAAGTTATTGATTGCAATACAGCGGCCCCTTTTGGAAAGTTTGTATGTGGGCAACCAGTTGGTACAGGGTTGAACATGGCTGGGCTGCTTTCTCCCTTCTTCCTTCCTCCCTCGCCCCGAGATTCCACGATATGCACATGGTGGCCCACAGAAATTAAAAAAGCTTGGACGCTACTACACTAGTCCACGGGGTTTTGGGGGGGGGGGGCGGTGGGGGAGGAAGAAAGGAAGATACACATGGATTTACTATAGTGTAAAGGTGTTCTTTATTTATAAAGCATTTTGTGTCTTTCTCTTTCAGACTTCCAGAGGAATTGATGCAGAGAAAGTGAACCTGGTTGTTAACCTTGATGTTCCCCAGGACTGGGAGACCTATATGCACCGAATTGGAAGAGCCGGCCGCTTTGGTACGAATTACATAGAATGATGTAGAATGTGTAGCACGGAAACAGGCCATTAGGCCCTACAGGTCTAAGCCAGTGTCTGTGCTCCACACGAGCCTCTTCCCACCTTACTTCATCTAACCCCATCAACATATCCTTCTATTCCTTTCTCCCTCATGTACTGAAGATGTTTTGCGGCTTTCTGAAATTACTTTATGACGGGTGTTTCAAGAAAATGGCAATACGAATGTTTTTACAAATCCATGTGTAAAAGATTGAACTCTTCTGAAATTTAACTTCAGGTCCTATTATTTTTTTTTTAAAAAAAAGCAAACCAAGCATTGGGTTCATTTCTAGAATTGAAAAACGGAGAAGTTATATTAAACTTGTATAGAACCTTGGTTAGATCACACTTGGATTACTGTGCACAGTTCTGGTCTCCATATTATAAAAAGGATATAGAGGCACTGGAGACGATACAAAAAATATTTACAAGGATGATAACAGAACTGAGATTTTACCTATCAGGAAAGACTGGAAAGGCTGGGGCTCTTTAGAAAAGAGAACGCTGAAAGGTGACCTGCTAGAGGCCTCTAAGAAAATTAAAGGGTTTGATAGGGTAGACGTAGAGAAAATGTTTCCACTTGTGCGGGAGTCCAAAACTAGGTCATAAATATAATAGTCACTAATAAATCTAATAGGGATTTCAGGAGAAACTTCTTTACCCAAAGAGTGGTAAGAATGTGAAACTCGCTACCACAAGGAGTAGTTGAGGCAAATAGCGTAGATGCACTTAAGGGGAAGCTAGATAAACGCATGAGGGAGAAAGGAGTAGAAGGATATGCTAATAGCCGGTTGATGAAGTAGGGAAGGAGGAGGCTTGTGTGGAGTATAAATGCCGGCATAGACCAGTTGGGCTGAATGGCCTGTTTCTGTGCTGTAGACTCTTACCACATTTCTGTGAATTAAAGGGAAGGAACTAAATTGCTTCACTGTCCTAAATGTGATAAAGGGAGATGCCTCTGCTCTTGCTGACATCTCTCTTCCTCTGGTTTGTGCTTGAGAACTGCTAGTTTAGAGGCATCTTGGGAGTAGGCATTTTGGGATGTAATGAAATTCCCAGTCTGCTCTCAATGCCACGGATGGGAACAGTGGATTATGGGTTGAATGTACTTTCCCTGTCAAAGCAGTAATCCAATTAGGAGATTGATGCAATGTCCCTGAACCCACGGTGAAGCCTGAGTGGTTTATGGCTGTTGTCTGCACCTGGAGATTGGATTATTCTGTAAACCCACATGTTGCTTTTTACCACATGCAGTCGGCAACTTTCCTTACCTGTTCAGACGTGTGAATAATAACTCTGCCATCTCGAGCCTGCAGCATTGCTGGGCTCAAGCCCCACTCCCAAGATTTGAGCGCACAATCTAGGCTGACACTCCAGTGCAATACTGAGGGAGCGCTGCACAGTCAGAGGTGCCCTCTTTCGGATGAGACATTAAACCGAGGCCCCGTCTCCATGTTCAGATGGACGTAAAAGATTCCACGACGCTATTCAAAGAAGAGCAGGGGCGTTCTCCTGGTGCGCTGGCCAGTATTTATCCCTCAAGCAATGTTGTTAACATCAGATTAATTGATCAATTATCTCATTGCTGTTTGGGCCTTGTTGTTCACAATTGGCTGCCATGTTTGCCTACATAAGTAACTGCACTTCATTGGCTATGAAGCGCTTTAGGATATGAAAGGTGCTATACAAGTGCAATCAAAGCCTTGCAGCCCACCTGTCAGTACCCAGTAAGACCTGCTGGAAAGTGGCCGTTGGGGGATATGGGCTCTGGACGTCATTGAGCTTGCCTGTGAAGCCCTCCACAGTTGAATAACCTCATGCTCCAGGCTCTCTCATGAAGGAATGACCATTAAGGGGAGGTACTGGAGGGCTGTTAGTGGAATCATATCCCAACATGAGTCAGTGCCCTTAGAAAAGCGGAGGAGAAAATTATAAGGGGAAATTTACAATTTTTTATAAATGTAGCATCAATGAGTCCTTTTGTATGCTAGAAAAAAACCTTCTTGCATCTTAATTTTCTTTTGATGTTTATTCAGGCACTCAAGGCTTGGCTGTAACATATTGTTGCCGTGGGGAAGAGGAGAATGAGTTGGGCCTAATAGCACATCGATGCAATCTTCAGCTCCTGTGTCTGCCTGGTAGGTGAAGACTGTGAATTTAATTGAAAGTGCGATCTGCTGCTAAATTACTTCTAATTGGAGCTAAGTTGTAAGTAGGAAACTAACCGTTGCAAAATGTCTCATTTTTAGGATAACTTACTGACCCCATTTTATTCCAGTGTCCCTTTAATGCTACACAATCCTAACTGTTAAGTAGACAGAGCCTCTGGTCAGTCATCGTTTAGTTATTTGTTGAGGAAAATGTGCAGATTGGAAAATGTTTGTAAGTTTCAGGCTGCAGACGAAAAGTACCCAGCATAAAGTGACTGTCTTTTTAAAAAAAGATGTTTTGCCTCTAACAAAATGTGACATCTAGTTTGTGACGGGGTAAAAGCATGCATTAGGCATAATGGTTTTATATACGTGTAATTAACAGATCTCCTGTGGCATTGCTCATGGTATGTTGGATTATGATGTTGTATAAGGTATTAACCCTTCTGTCCTTATAATACATAATGTACTGCTCTGCTGCTAAAGTGAAGCAATGTGCTTTGAGGCAACACATTCTAAATGCTGTTAAGTAAACACTGCTTAAGGTCAATCAATTACACATACGACTGGAAAGGTGAGGTCCAGTTCTGGCCTTGTATCTGTTAGACAGTGCAATCTTGTGGCAGTTAAACGCGGAAATCCAGAAGTTGCTGTTCGAGATGCGCCGTTAACTTTGTGAAATATCACTGTCTGGCTCACCATTGAAATGCATTGAATGGCGTGAAGTTGCTGTATTTGGCAGTAGATACGAACTAAACTCATCACTGAAAGTTAACTCCTGTCCATTTCAGTCTAAGTACACTTTTAACGGTGTGATAAGTGTTAATTACTGCCAGTCAACCCCTCTGGCACTGAAAATTAACTAGTAAAAGTATGGCGGTTTTAATTGTTGGAGATTTTAAAAATGTTAATTTTTTTTCCTTTTGCCTTTTTTTCTCTCAATCCAATCTTTCTTTCCCTCTTTATTTCTGTAGCTGATTTGACATCCACTCTGAGTTACACTTCCTTCTCAGTCCTTGTGCTGTTAATTTCACAATCCTTCAGTCTGATTGGTTAAGGAGATGCCCTGTTGCTTGCCCTGTTCACTCTGGTCCTGGATGCCCTGTTTCCCTCACTGCGACGTTATCAGCTCGCACTTTCAGCAACCATGCAGAAAATTGAAAAAACCTAAAGGTGCAAAGGCAAGTCTAACTAACGGCCAGTGCCGTCAGGTACCCTGCACGGCAATTTATGGCCCAATATCTTCGCATGTGTTGGCAAGCCTGCTTTTTGAGCATCCCCTCTCAAAGCTGTTCAGCTGGTACTGGATATGGATTGAGGGTAAGCAGCTTCATTCAAAGCACAGGGCAACAGCCTTATTCAGGACATGCATGATGGAAGATGAATTGTGAGCTGTCAGAACTAGAATGATTTTAGCACAGAGTGTACAGGTGTAGTCAGCTGGGACTGAATTTCCTGACAGGGATGTGTAGTGATTGGGATGGAAAGGCATGATTACTGTTTGACCTACAAGTTGATATCCTCTGTGAATCTTCTTTCTTTGGGGAATGGGAAAAATAAAGTTTAAAACATCACATTCCTCTTGAGTAGGTGATGCATGTTTTTAAATAACAACTCCGTCGTGCATTTGTACATTCCTGGAGGTGGACCAGCTTATGAATAAAGCTAGTGCCTAGCTTCCCCCAGTGGTTTATTGGGGAAATACGCTGCCTGGTAAAGTACCAACCCATGTAGACTGGAAGCTGCAAGGTTTTATCCCTGGACTCCGTTGAGTTAGCTGGTTCCAACCAGTGCAGCTGGGCGGTGAAGGAGGGAAAATCAGCCAGGGTTCACGCTGCCGATTTTCCGTCTGGCGATTCCTGTTGGTGCGTATGTGGACGTCTGGTGAGCTCAGTATTGTACCCTACCCCCCGCCCCCCTCTCCAGTCCTCTCCCCGACAAGAGGTTTCAAGAGTGTAAGTTGAAGGGGGACGAACAGACTCTGTATGGGCTTTGCTATGGCTTCTTTACAATTCCTTTTTGTTTTTTGATAGATCCAATTCCACCAGGATTACTGGAAGAGCCCGTTGATTGGGATGTAGAAGTCATCAAGGTGCAAAAGGCTGAGAATTCATCCCTTGTGGAGACTTCACCACCCATTGAAACAGGGCCCTCAAGTGGTGTGAAGCAGCAGAGCACAGCCCCTGACCCACTGTCGCTGCGCAGTGTCGAACTTACCGGAAACAAAGTCACGAACAAGAAGGTTCAGAAATCGAGGAAAACACTGACGGCAAAAGAACCCCAGGAACTATTCGGGGGAGAGGGTGGAAGGACGACCAACGATAACGCCGGCTACATACCCGACGATGACATCAAAATGAAAGTCCGATCGAATCTCCGAGACTCTCTGTCCTGTGAGGGACCCCAGTCGTTAACCGGAGAGGCCACCATCACGCTTCAAGAGAGGAAGGCTCTGCAAGAATCGCTCCCAAAAATCCCGCCCTTAACATTGTTTAAGAAAAGACCGAAACGTGGGAAAAGGTCGATGAGTTTTGTGGAAATTGTGGAAGATTACGAGAGCTTCCTCACCGATCGGAATGAGAACCCGGTGGAAGTAGTGAGACGGCAGACCGGCTTCGCCGGGGTTTTGAAGGAGCAATCGGTGAATGAAACTGAAGATTCAGAAACCCGGGAGCTGATGCCGCGTGAGCAGAACAGTTACCTGTTTTTAAGCAACAGGGATATGATGTGTTTGCGCACTTCTCAAAAGTGGGCAAAGCCTCCGGCACTGGATCTCCAAGACCCCAGTGATTCCAGTTCCACTACAAGCTCTTCGACAAGAAGCAGGACAAGCAGTAGAGAATCATCCACTGAGGCAGAGATGCCGGTTATCACAGCAGTCCGTGACGAAGACCTGCTGAGGAAAGTGCCGAGCCCAGGGCTGGTGGTTTCTGGTAACTCCAGTCGGAAGAGCCTGCCTGATGTCCAGCCCCCGGCCCAGCGAGGGGGCTTTGCTGGGCGCGCAGATTCTGATTCCTCCTCCAACACGACTTCCAAAAGGCAGCTTGAAAATGATGCAAGATTAGGTCCGAAAAGCACCTCTAGTGAAGGCTCGCCTCCTAAGGGCAGTGTCAAAAGGTCTAAGGGTAATCCCAAGTTTGGATCGGCTGCGACTGCCAAAGCTCCCAGTGCCACACAGGCGAGCAGAAAGGATGCATCGTGGTCTTCTGCGGAAAGCAGGTATGAGCCACCCGCTGACCCGGAATGTTCCGGTGATTACTGGAAGGCTTACTATCGGGCCTGGCGCAGTTACTATGCTACCATTGGGTATCCTTACTATGGTAGCTCTGAGAGAAATTCTGATTGGCTGAAAGCTTACCAGATGAACTCTGTGTACCTGCAGGAACTGTTCAAACCGTAAATGATGAGGTAATGTTTAGCTTTTTATTGGTAATCCACAGTAGAACATTTTGTGCTACGACAATAAAGATTTCACCCTTGTGATCTATTTTGGTATCAGTCTTTTAACAATACCTGAGGCGATGCCGTGGTTTTGGTGTACGAGCGTACAAAACTGACGGGCCGGAAAAGACCAGATGGTGCATCAAGCCTCCCACCATGATGGCAGGAGCATCGTGACTAAACGCTACTTCCCCCTCCTTCCCCCACCCCTGCGTTCCATATAATCTCCTGGGAGGGGCAAAAAAACAGGGGTGGAGGGGGAAGCTTGGGGCCAATAAAGAAAAAAATACTCTGGAAAATTCCTCACAGCCCTCTCCCCTCCCTTCTTCCCCCGCCCCCCCTCCCCCCACCCCCAGGCAATCAAAACCAACCCAGGAGATCACATGGACCAGAAAATGTGCCATGGATTGGTGGAATAGGGATTTAAGTTGGCTTTCAATCAGTAACTTGCCCATATTAATCAGGGCCCAAGAGCCGAGGCCAGACATACTCCTCTCACTGAGCATGGGTTTGAGCCCTGGCAAGTACAATTCTCATGACCACAGCATGGACGTGGAAACTGGGTTCGAACTAGGCCCAGTTTTAGTTGAAAGTTTCCTCTGTGCCAGTCGTGTATTGAGTGAGTGACTGGGACATCTCAACTCATTGCCACAGCATCAAACTCTACTTTGACATCTCCCAATGGCCATGTGGCTGGGTAGGGAGGGGAATGAAACTAGTGCTGGCTTTTCTGAGACTGAGGTTAAAGTGGAGCGCATTAGAGAGAGCTTTCCCGCGTGTCTGGTTCTGGGAGTGTTTGGTGTAAACACGGGGCTAGTCCCTAACATCAAAGCACCTCACCCTGACTAGCACAAGTGCAAAACTTTGACAAGTTTGCTGCTGCGGAATTATACCTTGGCTCTTAAATGTTTTTCCTGTTTGGTTTTACAATGATTTGATTTAATGAAATAAAGTTTTTAATTTAAAAAAAAACTAGCCAAGATCTACTACTGTTAGAAATTTAGTGATCTGTCACTGACGTTTGCCATGGGTCAGATGACAGATTTACTGCCAAGCATGAAACTAAATCCGCACAGGCCTGAGGGTTCAAGTTGTCTATAATGAGTTGGCTAACCTCAGCCGAGCTGCTACAATTGGCCTTGGTGTCTTTGGATGTGAGCTGAAGACAGGATTGGGCTTGTTCAAAACTCGGCTGCCTGTTTCCTGCCCTGCATAACCCACTAGCCTGTTGTTCCTGTCCTCACTGGCTCCCTGTCGCCCAATGCATTCGATTTTAAAAATCCTAGTCATTTTTAAATCTCTCCACTCTATCTTAGCAATTCCCTCCTTGACTCTGCAATTCCTCCTCACCATTGGTGTCAGGGATCTTTTCAGTTGTCTTGATCCTACTTTCCTGATCTCCCTCCCTAAACCCAACCCCCTCCACTTCTCTCTGCACCTTTTAAAACTTTAGCAAAACCCTTTTTTTAAACCATGTTTTTGGCCACCCCTCTCCACAGCTCTGTATTGGCTCTTTATTCCTTTTATTACATCTTTTTTCCCTTTGTAAAGCATCTTGAGACATTTTCTATGTTAAAGGTGCTAATGAAGTGCCATTTTGGGAGGCTTTGCTATTAGCACAGAGCCTCACTAGGGGTGAGGGTGGGTGGGTGAGAGAATTGGGGTTAGTGTTACAGCCCCATCTCCTGATCTGTTTTAGCATCAAGTCAGGCTTCATACAGTGGGATCGGAGCCTTGCCAATTATCCTTAATGTGTCAACTCTGAAAAGAAAGACTTGCGTTTATATCGTGCCTTTCACGACGCCCCAAAGCACTTTACAGCCAATTAAGTACTTTTTGAAGTGTCACTATTCTAATGTGAGAAACGTTGCAGCCAATTTGCGCACATAAGAACATAAGAAATAGGAGCAGGAGTAGGCCAATCGGCCCCTCGAGCCTGCTCCGCTATTCAATAAGATCATGGCTGATCTGATCCTAACCTCAAATCTAAATTCATGTCCAATTTCCTGCCCGCTCCCAGTAACCCCTAATTTCCCTTTACTTCTAGGAAACAGCAATGACTCAAATAACCAGATATCTTTTTTAGTGATGTTGGTTCAGGGATAAATATTGGCCAAAATAAATTGTTTTGATTATATACTGTAACGAGGGCGCAGACCCAAGCTCAGCCGAGGAGAGGTGAACAGATAGAGATTAATGGACATGTGCAACCCTGTCCAGCAAGGCAGGGCAAGCAAATAATACCAGCAAATTCAAGAGGGCACTGGATAGCTTTTTGGTGAAGGAAGCAACTGAGGGATATAAAAAAGATACCTTGTGAGTGGCCACAAGGATTACACTGCTTTCTTTCTGATCTTATGTTCCTATAACCCACTGTGAACCACAGCCCACTTCAAGAACAGTGACTCAAATTTCTCTTGGGCATACTCTAAGCCTTGGGTTGAAGCATTGGCTTCAACAACTTCAAACCTCAAACTTTACTGTTCACTTTATGGGATGGGCTGCTGGTGGAATGGGATGGGGTCTGTCAGCAGCCAGAGGGAGGGGAAAGAGGGACTTGCATTTCAGGTGCAGATTCTGTTACGATACAGCTCGTTCAATCTTTGTGATTGGATCTGTTCCTTCTCCTATATTCTGTTATGTTCCTATAGCCCACTGTGGATTCTGCTGCACCTCTTGCTAAGAGGAGCTGATGCTGAATTTACCTGAGTAGTAATTGACGCACATCACCTGTATATGTTGAAACCTCTGCCAGAATGTCTATTGACACCATTCAGCTGATGAGTTGGAGGCGGGGAGCGATTTGAGGGACTTGCAGGACTCATGGCAAACAAAGTATTGACTCAGCAAATAATCTAGAGTCTATTTTAAAAAGTCTACGAGCTACAGCAAACAGAACTCCTGACCAAAACTGCAGCAACTTCTCCCGGTAAAAGCAGTGAGTGGAGGAGACAGCACCATGAGTGATGAATACGGTGTGCTGGATTAGAGGATGTAGATGTAAATTGGTGTCTCAGACTGAAGGAGTATCGGGGGCGCCCTGGACAGTCGAGTGGGAGGAGGTGAATGAGTGGGTGTTGTATCTGCATTGATTGCACAGGAAGGTGCCGGAGAAGGGAGGCTGGAAGTTGAGAGATGGAAGAATGAACAATATTACCCTGGAAGGAACAGTTCCTCCCGACAGTGGAGGGGACGATGTGCCTGGTGATGGGACCACGTTGTAAGTAGCGAAACGTAATCTGCTGAATGCAAAGGCCGGTGAGGGCAAAGGGGCCCCTGTGGTCTTTGCGAGAGGCGAGGGTTACAGCAGAGGTACAGGAAATAGGGTACGGTTAGAAAGGAAGATCGGGTCAACAAAGAATGGCAGAACATACATTTATTTAGCGTCTTTCACAATGTCAGGATGTCCCAAAGTGTTTTGCAGCCAATGAATTACTTTTGAAGTGTGGTCAATGTTATGTAGGCTAATGTGGCAGCCAATTTGTGCACAGCAAACAGCAATGAGATAAACGATCAGTTGATCTGTTTTGATGGTGTTGGTTGAGGGATAAATGTTGGCCAGAACTCTGGGAGAACTCCCAAGAACCTTTACATCCACCTGAGAGGACTTTAACATCTCCTCCGGAAGATGGCACCTCTGGCAGTGCAGCGACTCCCTCAGTACGGCCCTGAAGTGTCAGCCTCGGTGTAGTGCTCAGGTCCTGGAGTGGGACTTGAACCCACGACCTTCTGACTCAGATACATGACACCTCCTAAGGCAAAACACTGATTCTTGTGGAAAATGAAGAGGGTGGGGCATGGGCTTGGAGACAAGCTCTGCTGGAGTTTCTTGTCTTTGCTACCCAAAGAAAAGGGGGGGAAAAACTTTTGACTGAAGTATCAGGTGAGAAGGAAGGTGTAAAACAGAGAAACAGCTCAGCTACAGTAAGAAAAGACTTGTATTTATATGGCGCTTTTCACACCTCAGGACGCCCCCGAAGCGCTTTACAGCCAATGACACATTATTGAAGTGTAGTCACTGTTGTAATGTAGGAAACGCGGCAGCTAATTATAAATATATTCAACCAAAAACTATTGCACCTATATTGCTTACAAAAAGGCATTGATCTAAATTAGACTTAATAATTAAATTATTTGTAAAGTGGAGACAGGGACTGTGCCTGTAGCCATTCTGAGTATGAATTATATTGCACCCTCCAATCTTCGAGTTTTTAATCCTCCCAATCTTCCCCAGTTGGGACTGGTGAATTGCGGGCAGAGTCTGGTTAATGCGCTTGTTGTGAATTGACGGACTTGCGTTACAAAAAGCCAAGAGTGCTTACGTGCGCTCGGAGGGAAACGAATCAGAGATTATCTGGAAAGATGCAATTATTTGGAGGAAGGACCCGCCGTCTCTCAGTAACGAGGAGAGGCTGCAGAGCAAAGGAAAGTGGCGCCGGTTCACTGCAGTCGGTTTCCAGTTGTTGCATGTTAATTAACACGGAAATAACAAGGAGCGAAGACGTTCGGACACTGGAGCGAACTCATTTTAGACTTTTGAAGGAAGTTTTCGGTGTTTATTTAAGCGGGAGAGATGCCGGCTCCCCCTGCTCCAGGATGGAACGAGACCTGCTCCCGAGTTTATATTCCACTTCACGCCGTTTCCCTGGCAGTGAGCAGTTTGATGCTGAGCTGTACTTTGATCATCGGGGTGTTGGGAAACGGGCTGGTCTGCCGGGTGGTTTACACCAGCAAGTATCTCCAGACTCCAAACAACGCGCTTCTGGTTAACCTGGCAGCCAACGATCTCCTGAAATGCGCCCTGGACATCCCTTCGTTCCTGCTGGCCAGTATCTGGGGCAACAGCCGCGCTGACCTGGGGGAAACTGTGTGCCTCTTGCAACCTTTCACTTATTCCCTGAGCAGCTGTGTCCAGTTGGTCACTCTGGTGGTCATCAGTGCTGAACGCTACCAAGCCATTGCCAATCCATTCCAAACAGCCAAGAGGAAGATCAGAGTCAAGGTATGGATCTTGATGGTTTGGTCGGTGGGTTTTGTTTTATCAGTTTTGTCCATCACTGTGACTAAGAAAACCCCTGTGTATGTGAGGTGCAGACATCGACCTATAGAGGCTCAAAGTTACATTGACCCTTTCGGTTCCTATATCCTGGTACCCCTTTGGATAGTCAGCTTGTCTCTGATAATCGCCCATTACCTGCGAATATTTGTGCTGGTCAGACAGCACAGCAACAGAATCTTTGATAGTGACAACGTGCCCACTTCAGCTGAACAGCACGAGCTACATCTGCCGGGGTCAGCCTGGCAGAGCGTTCAACAAACGTCAGCCGCTACCGTGCCAACTAGCGGGCAGCTCTACCATTCGCACATCGAGCCTAGCCAGGTTCTTCAGATGAAGAAGGAAGCCTGTTCAGTTCAGGACCAAGCTGCTCTGATGAACGGCTGTGTTTCGTTGACCCTCGGGATTGGACTACCCCATGCCCCTAACGTAGTGGGAGCAGTGTGCCTCATCTCCAGCAAATCGAGAGAGTGCGCCAAGAAAAGAATGGAGGGCAAACTGGCCAAACGTTTCGGTTATATCATCCTGACTTTTCTGGTCTTCTGGATGCCGTTGGTTATTGTTTTACTGTTGAACATGTTTCTGCAAGATGATTTTTCCATGGTAAGTGGATATATACTTAAAAAGGGAACATTTGCAGGGCTACAGGGAAAGAGTGGGGGGAGTGGGACTAATTGCATGGCTCTTTCAAAGAGCTGGCATAGGCACGATGGGCTGAACAGCCTCCTGTGTTGTATGATTCTATGAAGTCCCCAGCCTAAGTATGAAGAGACTGATTATCTACATACATGTGTACACCCACACAATGGGGCCCAACCATTGAGTAATGTGGCTACAAACATATGAAATTGACGGGCAGGAAAAGACCAGTTAGTCCCATCAAGCCTGCCCCTGCACCATGATGGCTGGAGCATCATGAAGAAACACTTCTTCCCTAAAGAAAATCGCCTCCATCACGGTGCTGAATAATTTTTTTCTTTATGGCTTTGGACGCAGCCCTGTAATATACACTAGGTCAATGGAGCGGGGTGAAAAACCAGCATTGCACCAGATTCCATCAGTTTCCCAATGGGCAGGTTGGGTTAAAATCGGCCCCAGTGTGTGAGTGTTGGACATACCAAAACACTGACAGATATATAGTCACATTCTGACCTCATGGATTCCCTGGGAGCCCCTCATATGACCCCTACTGGACCCCAATTTGAAAACCACTGGTGTAAAACAGAAGTGTTGGTGGGGGAGGTAATGATATCAAACTTATTTAAGTACTTTTTGTTTTTACATATATATTTGCAGAAAGGGATGGTGGTTAACAAAAAGGCAGAAGATTCTAGAAACTGCCGCGGAAGAATCACGGTAACGGGCCTTGATTCTAACCGTGTTCTCTCTGTCTCTTCCTTTGCAGAGGCCGTTACTCCTGGAACTTCAGACGTTTGCAGTTGCCTTGACCTGCATCCCTGCTGCCGTGAACCCTTTCATTTACACCATGCTGAATCAACAGTTTCACTCAGAAATCCAGCAAATTGTCGCCAGATTACGCAGCAGTGTGAGGGATTGATCCAATAGGACGTGATGGACACGCCCGCTATGATAAGGGCCGGGCCCCGTGTCTTGGAGGCCGTGCCCCCATTGTGAAGGACATGACCATCGTTACCTCCATTTGTTTTTTTTTCAACCTGTTTTTTAAATGACACGGAAAAGTGCCCTCACGAATCCCCACGAGAGGTATGGATGGGCTCTACCACGTTTGACGTGACATTTGCTGGTTTCTACCCATGAACCGGTGTTGGGTTGGACAGTCCGGTTTGTGGTTGGACTGTCTTGAAATATCTGAAGTGTAATCCAAAAGTTTTTTTTTTAAGAATAAAAGTCCATTTTTCTGTTTCCTTTTGTGTCTGATGATATAGAAACATTCCTGGTTATTATAATTGTCAATTAATTTTTTATCATGACCAAAAGAAATGTAATAACTTGATCTCTTTCCCCCCCCCCCGCCCCACATGTCCTACCCCCATCTTGATCCTAGTCTGGTCTTGGAATTAGCAAAAGGTGCCATTGATACTGGCTCTATCTCTTCCATAGACTGTTCTGCACTGTAAGAAATCACCTTCTCCAGATGTGCCAATGTATCATAGAATCATAGCAAGTTATGGCACAGAAGGAGGCCATTCGGCCCCTCGTGTCCATGCCAGCCAAAAAAGAGCTATCCAGCTTAATCCCACTTTCCAGCACTTGGTTCGTAGCCCTGTAGGTTGTGGCACTTTAAGTGCTCATCCAAGTACTTTTTAAATGAGTTGAGGGTTTCTGCCTCTACCACCCTTTCAGGCAGTGAGTTCCACCCTCTGGGTGAAAAAATTTCTCCTCAGCTCCCTTCTAATCCTTCTACCAATTACTTTAAATCTATGTCCTCTGGTCACTAACCCTTCTGCTAAGGGAAATAGGTCCTCCCTATCCACTCTGTCTAGTCCTGTCATAATTTTATACACCTCAATTAAATCTCCCCTCAGCCTCCTTTGTTCCAAGAAAACAACCCCAGCCTATCCAATCTTTTCTCATAGCTAAAATTCTCCAGCCCTGGCAACATCCTTATAAATCTCCTCTACCCTTTCTAGCGCAATCACATCTTTCCTGTAATATGGTGACTAGAACTAACCAGTGTTTTATACAGTTCTAGCATAACCTCCCTGCTCTTGTATTCTATGCCTCGGCTAATAAAGGAAAGTATCCCGCATATGCCTTTTTAACCACCTTATCTACCTGTCCTGCTACCTTCAGGGATCTGTGGACGCTCTGTTTCTTTACACCTCTCGGTAGCCTCCCATTTATTTTGTATTCCCTTGCCTTGTTTGTCCTTCCCAAATGCATTACCTCACAATTCTCTGGATTGAATTCCATTTGCCACTTTTCTGCCCACCTGACCAGTCCATTGATTTCTTCCCACAGTCTACAGCTTTCCTCCTCACTATCAAACACACGGCCAATTTTTGTATCATCTGCAAACTTCTTGATCAAGTCCCCCCCCCCCCCCCACAACATTCAAATCCAAATCATTAATATATACCGCAAACAGCAAGGGACCCAGTACTGAGCCTTGCGGAACCCCACTGGAAACAGCCTTCCAGTCGCAAAAACACCCATCAACCATTACCCTTTGCTTCCTGCCACTGAGCCAATTTTGGATCCAACTCGCCACTTTCCCTTGGATCCCATGAGTTTTTACTTTTTTGACCAGTCTGCTGTGTGGGACCTTGTCAAAAGCCTGGCTAAAATCCATGTAGACTATATCAAACATGTGACCCTCATCAACCCTCCTTGCGACCTCCTCAAAAAATTCAATCAAGTTAGTCAGACACTTAACAAATCCATGCTGACTGTCCGTGGTTCACTTGTGCCTTTCTAAATGACGATTTATGCAGGTATCCTGGCAGGTATGCAAACAGTTGCAAGATAAGACAAAGGTTTAAGGCGAAATGTAAAAATGATAAAGCATTCTCGCCTCTGAGTCAGAAGGTTGTCGGTTCAACTCTCGTTCCAGCTTCTTGAGCACATAATCCAGGCTGACACTCCAGTGCAGTACTGAGGGAGTGCTGCACTGTCGGAGGTGCCTTCTTTCAGATGAGACGCTAAAGCGAGGCCCCGTCTGTCCTCTCAGGTGGACGTAAAAGAAGAACAGGGGAGTTCTCTCTGATGTCTCTCTTATCCCTCAATGAACATCACTAAAACAGATGATTTGGTCATTATCACATTGCTGTTTGTGGGCTCTTGCTGTGAGCAAATTGGCTGCCGCATTTCCTACATTAGAACAGTGACTACACTTCAAAAGTACTTTGTTGGCTGTAAAGCGCTTTGGGACCATCATGAGGTCATGAAAGGTGCTGTCGAAATGCAAGTTCGTTCTTTCTTTATGTAACCACAAGCCCCTGTTAAAAACATGATAATGTATTTAGTTTTCAGAATAATTTATGATAGGAGAACATATTTGATTGTGAAACGATGTATGGGCTGGTGCGGCCTCTATAAACCCCGATTGTTGTCTAGTTGTATTCAGTGATAGTTATAATAATACTTTTTAAAATGTGTCGGATTTGCTATTTCTGACGCTGATTAACACGGCACTTTAAATATATAAATATTTCGTGATGAATTTTTTTTTTCTTTAATAAGAAAGATTCAGCTGTGATGTGCCAGCGAATTGTACGTCGCTACAACCTCAGGAGGCCTGATGTAGTTGTCACTTGCAGAGTCTGGGGAACAGCAGGGAGCTATCTGAATGACGATGTAGCAAATATTAGAATAAGTTGGTGTTAATAAAAGATTCGAGTCTCTCTTGTTCCCAAAGTGGAGCCTCACTCCTTCAGGTTTACCATCTGTGGTTCAGTCAGTGCAGAGAGGACCTGGGATTCTGAACTGTAAGTAATCTGGGTCATAATTTATGAGACCTTGGCCACTAAACCATGGTTACTCCCGTTCACATCTATCATGGGTAATCCAGGACACTGCAAGAAAGAACAAACTTGCATTTATATGGTACTTTTCGCGACCTTAGGACACCCCAAAGCGCTTTGCAGCCAATGAAGTGCTTTTTGAAGTGTAATCACTGTTGTAATATAGGAATCGCAGCAACCAATTTGCGCACAGCAAGGTCCCACAAACAGCAATGTGGTAACAACCAGATAATCTTTTTTAGTGATGTTGGTTGCGGGATAAATATTGGCCAGGACAGCAAGGCGAATTCCCCTGCTCTTCTTCGAATAGTGCCACGGGATCTCTGAAGGAGTGCTGCACTGTCGGAGGTGCCTTCTTTCGGAGATGTTAAACCGAAGGTCCGTCTGCCCTCTCAAGGACAAAGAAATATCTTATCGTTTCATATTCTGATCTCACCCAGGGTGGCAGTTGGGAAGCTATAATTTGCCATTGAACAATGGCTAGAGAGGGTGATGGCAGGGGGGAGAATTATTTTTTTTGGCAACTCCTGCTGTAAATGCATAATCACCGGATATCAGACGAGGACCAGGATAAGGCTCAGTTGTGATGCCCCCCACAGTCAAATAGTCAGCTGGCACTCACTGTCTAAGCTCATAAAAAAATAGCCTTGGGTGAGGTACCAGAGGGCAGGCCGGTTCCTGTGGAACCCGGACCCCAGCGAGAGTCAGCGATTTCAGGAGAGGGAGGAAAGGAGAATTTAAAAAAAATCTCCAACAACCATTAAAACCTGAAGGAGGGAGATTCCACACTTGGAATAGTTAATTTTCAGTGCCAGAGAGGTTCATTGGCAGTAATTAACACTCATCACGTCTTTAAACGGGTACTTAGACTTGAAATGACGTGACTTTCTGTGGCGATTTTAGTTGGCATCTACAGCGCAAGTACAGGAACTTCGCGGCGTTCAATGCATTTCAACGGCGAGGCAGACGGCGAGATGCCATTTCCGCGAAACTAACGGCGGAGCGGCACATCGCGGCCAACAACTTCTGGATTTCTGCGTTTAACGGCGCGTCTGCTGCTCGCCTGAAGTTGCTGCAGTATTTGTGCATAAATAACGGTAAGCGTCGTTTTTACCCGCCGTTATTTTGACAGCAAATTCTGGGCCATTGTTTCCTCTGGAAAATGTAAAGAAAATTTAAAAATGAGCCTCCTTTATAAAATGCGAGTTGGGGAGTTGCGTGCGGAGGCAGCTGCCAATTGTGTGAAATGTCAAAGGAGGATCAGCAGCACTTGAGACGACAGTTCAAATGGTGAATTATTTCAAAATCTTTGCTGCTAATTAGCAGTGACGTTAGTTAAAACCCATGTGTTAGTTCCCCTCCCCCCGCCTTGCCCCCCTCCCCTTCGGTGTTTTAATGAAACAGAGAGGAAGGTCATCAGATCAAGGTTCTGAAATTAAGCAATGGATTCTCGATCCATGACACCCTCGGACAACGTAAGTGTGGCCCCACTTTGGCCAATGCAGCATCAGCAACAAGTCCTCCCAGGTCATGTATGTCAAACACAACAACTTGCTTTATATTGCACATCCCAAGGCACGTTACAGAGACATAAGGGGGGGAAAAAAGTGGACACCGAGCTAAAGGAGATATTAGGGAGGATGACCAAAGAGGTAGGTTTTAAGGAGGGTCTTAAAGAAGGAGACGGAGTTAGGGAGGCAGAGGAATTTAGGGAGGGAATTCCAGAGCATGAGGCCTAGGCGGCTGAAGGCACAGGTCAGACATTCCCTCCACTCTATCCCAACAATGTACCTTAATTACATGGAATTTACAGCACTGAAACGGGCCATTCAGCCCAACTGGTCTATGCCGGTGTTTATGCTCCATACGAGCTCCCTCCTGCTCTACTTCATCTCACCCTTTCAGCATATCCTTCTATTCCCTTCGTCCTCATGTACTTCTTTGGCTTCCCCTAATCTCAGATGAATGCCTCCTACTATACTTACTATGTTTGTCCATTTCCTACACCAGAGGGAGGTGGGGGGGATGTTTAGTGCAATTAACCCTTTCCCTTTCAGGAGATTGTCCAAACCTTGCTTCACTTTAGAGCTCTTACTGCTGGCAGAAACAGTAGATATCAAATTTTGTTTAATAACGCTCCTGTGAAATGCCTTGGGATATTTTACTATGTTAAAGGTGATATATAAATGCAAGTTGTTGTTATTATCACTCTCTCAATGAGAACAGGAAAGCAAAAAAATACACAAATCACTAAAAGTAGCGACACAGGTTGTTAATAAAGCTATAAAAAAAAGCAAACAAAGCACTGGGGTTCATTTCTAGAGGGATAGAATTGAAGAGCAGAGAAGTTATGTTAAATTTGTATAGAACCTTGGATAGCCCACATTTGGGGTGCTGTACCCAGTTCTGGTCTCCATATAATAAAAAGGATATAGAGGTACTGGAGAAGGTGCAAAAAAGATTCACAAAGATGATACTAGAACTTTCTCTAGTTTCTCTCCTTTCTCCCCTCATGCCCTCTCCGAGCTTATCTTGACCATGAGACCCACCTCCTGCTCCATCGACCCTATTCCCACCAAAATGCTGACCAACCAACTTCCCTTCCTGGCCCCCATGTTAACTGATATTGTTAATGGTTCCCTCTCCTCAGGTACTGTCCCCCTCCCCTTCAAATATGCCATCATCACCCCCCTCCTCAAAAAACCCACCTTGATCCCTCTGTCCTTGCAAACTACCACCCGCATCTCCAGCCTTCCTTTCCTCTCCAAAGTTCTTGAACGTGTTGTCGCCTCCCAAATCCGTGCCCATCTTTCCCGCAACTCCATGTTTGAATCCCTCCAATTAGATTTCCGTCCCTGCCACAGTACTGAAACGGCCCTTATCAAAGTCACTAATGATTCTCTGTGATTGCACTAGAGAGGGTGCAGAGGAGATTTATGAGGATGTTGCCAGGACTGGAGAATTTTAGCTATGATGACAGATTGGATAGGCTGGGGTTGTTTTCCTTGGAACAGAGGAGGCTGAGGGGTGATTTGATTGAGGTGTACAAAATTATGAGGGGCCTAGATAGAGTGGATAGGAAGGACCTATTTCCCTTAACGGAGGGGTCAATAACCAGTGGGTATAGATTTAAAGTGATCAGTAAAGGATTAGAGCAGAAATTAGGAAAATTTTTTCACCCAGAGGGTGGTGGGGGTCTGGAACTCACTGCCTGAGAGGGTGGTAGAGGCAGAAACCCTCAACTCATTTAAAAAATACCTGGATGTGCACCTGAAGAGCCGTGACCTGCAGAGCTACGGATCAAATGCGGGAAAGTGGAATGAGGCTGGGTGGTTCGTTTCTCAGCCGGCAGATACGATGGGCCGAATGGCCTCCTTCTGTTCCGTAAATTTTCTGTGATTCTATGATTCTATGACATCCTATGTGACTGTGACCGTGGTAAACTCTCCCTCCTCATCCTTCTCGAACCTGTCCGCGGCCTCTGACGTGGTTGACCACACCATCCTCCTCCAACACTTCTCCTCCGTCGTCCAGCTGGGTGGGACTGCCCTCGCCTGGTTCCAATCTTATCTATCCAGTTGTAGCCGGAGAATCACCTGCAATGGCTTCTCTTCCCGCTCCTGCACTGTTACCTCTGGAGACCCCCAAGGATCTACCCTTGGCCCCCTCCTATTTCTCATCTACATGCTGCCCCATGGCGACGTCATCTGAAAACACGACGTCAGATTCCACATGTACGCTGATGACACCCAGCTCTACCTCACCATCAGCTCACTTAACCCCTTCACTGCCTCTGATTTGTCACTGGGTAAAGATAAGCAGAGTGTGGCAGGAAGGGACAGAGAGTTCATCAAAAATAGTGCAACAACAAGTAATGTCAAAGCAGGAAAAAATGGTAAAAAGTTAAAATTAAAGGCTCTTTTTCTGAATGCACGGAACATTCATAAACAAGATAGATGAATTAGGAACATAGGAACAGGAGTAGGCCATTCAGCCCCTCGTGCCTGCTCCGCCATTTGATAAGATCATGGCTGATCTGTGATCTAACTCCATATACCTGCCTTTGGCCCATATCCCTTAATACCTTTGGTTGCCAAAAAGCTATCTATCTCAGATTTAAATTTAGCAATTGAGCTAGTATCAATTGCCATTTGCGGAAGAGAGTTCCAAACTTCTACAACCCTTTGTGTGTAGAAATGTTTTCTAATCTCGCTCCTGAAAGGTCTGGCTCTAATTTTTAGACTGTGCCCCCTACTCCTAAAATCCCCAACCAGCGGAAATAGTTTCTCTCTATCCACCCTATCCGTTCCCCTTAATATCTTATAAACTTCGATCAGATCACCCCTTAACCTTCTAAACTCTAGAGAATACAACCCCAATTTGTGTAATCTCTCCTCGTAACTTAACCCTTGAAGTCCGGGTATCATTCTAGTAAACCTATGCTGCACTCCCTCCAAGGCCAATATGTCCTTCCGAAGGTGCGGTGCCCAGAACTGCTCACAGTACTCCAGGTGCGGTCTAACCAGGGTTTTGTATAGCTGCAGCATAACTTCTGCCCCCTTGTACTCCAGTCCTCTCGATATAAAGACTAGCATTCCATTAGTCTTATTGATTATTTTCTGCACCTGTTCATGACACTTCAATGATCTATGTACCTGAACCCCTAAGTCCCTTTGGACATCCACTGTTTTTAACTTTTTACCATTTAGAAAGTACCCTGTTCTATCCTTTTTTGATCCAAAGTGGATGACCTCACATTTGTCTGCATTGAATTCCATTTGCCACAGTTTTGCCCATTCACCTAATCTATCAATATCGCTTTGTAATTTTATGTTTTCATCTACACTGCTTACAATGCCACCAATCTTTGTGTCATCGGCAAACTTAGATATGAGACTTTCTATGCCTTCATCTAAGTTGTTAATAAATATTGAGAATAACTGAGGCCCCAAGACAGATCACAAATAGAGATAAATGGGTTTGATCTAATAGCCATTACAGAGACATGGTTGCAAAATGACCAAGATTGGGAACTAAATATTCCAGGGTACATGACATTGAGAAAAGACAGGCAGAATGGAAAGGGAGGGGGTGTAGCCCTAATAACAAAGGATGAGATAAGGACAGTGGTGAGAAAGGATCATGGCTCGGAAGATCAGGAAGTAGAACCAGTATGGGTGGAAATTAGAAATAACAAGGGGCAGAAAGCTCTGGTGGGAGTAGGGGAGTTATAGGCCCCCTAATGGTAGAAATACTGTTGGACGGAATATTAATCATGAAATAATAGGAGCTTGAAACAAAGGAAATGCAGTCATCATGGGGGACTTTAATCTGCATATAGACAGGGCAAATCAAATTGGCAAAGTTAGTTTGGAGGACGAGTTCATGGATTGTATTCGAGATGGTTTCCTAGAACAATACGTCATGGAACCAACCAGGGAACAGGCTATTTTAGATCTTTGCATTATGTAATGAGATAGGGTTAATCAGTAATCTCACAATAAAAGGACCTCTGGGGAAGAGTGATCATAATATGATAGAATTTCACGTTGAGTTTGAAAGTAACGTACTTAAGTCAGAAACTAGAGTGTTAAACTTAAATAAAGCCAATTACATAGGTATGAGGGGTGAGTTGTCAAAGGTAGATTGGGAAATTAAATTAAAGGGTTTGACAGTTGAAAAGCAATGGCAAATACTTAAAGAAATATTTCAATATTCTCAACAAGTATGCATTCCATTGAAAAATAAAAACTCCATTGGAAAAGTGATCCATCCATGGCAAACTAAAGAAGTTAAGGAGAGTATTAGATTGAAAGAAGAGGCCTATAATGTTACCAAGAAGATCAATAAGCCTGGGGAGTGGTAGAGTTTTAGAAACCAACAAAGGACGACCAAAAAATTGATTAAAAGGGAGAAAACAGAATATGAAAGTAAACTAGCAAGAAATATAAAAAACGATTGTAAGAGCTTCCACAAGTATGTAAAAAGGAAGAGAGTAGCAAAAGTAAACATTGGTCCCTGAGAGGCTGAAACAGGAGAAATTATAATGGGGAATCAGGAAATCGCAGATGCATTAAACAAATATTTTGTATCTGTCTTCACAGTAGAAGACATAAAAAGCATACCAAAAATAGTGGGGAACCAAGGGGTAAACGAAAGTAAGGAACATAAAGTAATTAATATCACTAGTGAAAAAGTACTGGACAAACTAATGGGACTAAAAGCTAACAAATCCCCTGGACCTGATGGCCTACATCCTAGAGTTCTAAAAGAGGTGGCTGCAGAGATAGTGGATGCATTGGTTATGATCTTCCAAAATTCTCTAGATTCTGAAATGGTCCCAGTGGACTGGAAGGTAGCAAATGTTACCTCGCTATTCAAGGAGGGAGGGAGAGAGAAAGCAAAGAACTATAGGCCTGACATCGGTCGTCGGGAAAATGCTGGAATCCATTATCAAGGAAGTGGTAACAGGACACTTAGAAAATCATAATATGATTAGGCAGAGTCAACATGATTTTATGAAAGGGAAATCGTGTTTGACAAATTTATTAGAGTTTTTTGAGGATGTAACTAGCAGGGTAGATAACGAGGACCCAGTGGATGTAGTAAATTTGGATTTTCAAAATGCATTCGATAAGGTGCCACATAAAAGATTGTTACACAAGGTAAGAGCTCATGGGGTTGGGGGTAATATATTTGCATGGATAGAGGATTGGTTAAAGGACAGAAAACAAAGAGTAGGGATAAACGGGTCATTCTCAGGTTGGCAGGCTGTAACTAGTGGGGTGCCGCAAGGATCAGTGCTTGGGCCTCAGCTGTTTACAATCTATATTAATGACTTAGATGAAGGGACCGAGTGTAATGTATCCAAGTTTGCTGATGATACAAAGCTAGGTGGGAAAGTAAGCTGTGAGGAGGACACAAGGAGTCTGCAAAGGGATATAGACAGGTTAAGTGAGTGGGCAAGAAGTTGGCAGATGGAGTATAATGTGGGGAAATGTGAGGTTATTCACTTTGGTGGGAAGAATAGAAAAATATAATATTTTTTAAATGGTGAGAAACTATTAAATGTTTGTGCCCAGAGAAACTTGGGTGTCCTCGTACAAAAGTTAGCCTGCAAGTACAGCAAGCAATTAGGAAGGTAAATGGCCATGTTTTTTTTTATTCGTTCATGGTATGTGGGCGTCGCTAATTGCCCCAGAGAAGGTGGTGATGAACCGCCTACTTGAACCGCTGCAGTCCGTGTGGTGAAGGTTCTCCCACAGTGCTGTTAGGTTGGCCTTTATTGCAAGGGGGTTGGAGTACAAGAGTAAGGGAGTCTTACTACAGTTGTACAGGGCTTTAATGAGACCTCACCCGGAGTACTGCGTGCAGTTTTGGTCTCCTTATCTCAGGAAGGATAGACTTGCCTTAGAGGGGGTGCAACGAAGGTTCACTAGATTAATTCCTGGGATGATAGTGTTGTCCTATGAAGAGAGATTGAGTAGAATGGGCCTATACTCTCTGGAGTTTAGAAGAATGAGGGGTGATCTAATTGAAACATATAAGATTATGAGGGGGCTTGACAGGGTAGATGCTGAGAGATTGTTTCCCCTGGCTAGAGCGTCTAGAACTAGGGGGCATAGTCGCAGGATAAGGGGGCAGCCATTCAAGACTGAGATGAGGAGGAATTTCTTCATGTAGCGGGTTGTGAATCTTTGGAATTCTCTACCCCAGAGAGCTGTGGATGCTGAGTCGATGAGTATATTCAAGGCTGAGATGTATAGATTTTTGGACTCTAGAGGAATTGAGGGATATGGGGATCGGGCGGGAAAGTGGAGTTGAGGTCGAAGGTCAGCCATGATCTGATTGAATGGCGGAGCAGGCTCGAGGGGCCATATAGCCTACTCCTGCTCCTATTTCTTATGTTCTTATGTCACACTGCTTGTCCGAAGCAAAAATTTCCTCCAAGTAAATATTGGGAAAACCGAAGTCATTGTCTTCGGTCCCCACCACAAACTCCGTTGTCTAGCCACCGACTCCATCCCTCTCCCTGGCCACTGTCTGAGGCTGAACCAGAACATTTGCAACCTTGGCGTACGATTCGACCCTGAGATGAGCTTCATCACCAAGACTGCCTACTTCCACCTCTGTAACAATGCTTGTCTCCGCCTCTGCCTCAGTTCAACTGCTGCTGAAATCCTCATCCATGCCTTTGTTGTCTCTAGACTTGACTACTCCAATGCTCTTCTGGCCGGCCTCCCATCTACCACCCTCCCTAAACTTTTTTTTAATGCGTTCATGGGATGTGGGCGTCGCTGGCGAGGCCGGCATTTATTGCCCATCCCTAATTGCCCTTGAGAAGGTGGCGGTGAGCCACCTTCTTGAACTGCTGCAGTCCATGTGGTGAAGGTTCTCCCACAGTGCTGTTAGGAAGGGAGTTCCAGGATTTTGACCCAGCGACGATGAAGGAACGGCGATATATTTCCAAGTCGGAATGGTGTGTGACTTGGAGGGGAACGTGCAGGTGGTGTTGTTCCCATGTATTGCTGCTCTTGTCCTTCTAGGTGGTAGAGGTCACGGGTTTGGGAGGTGCTGTCGAAGAAGCCTTGGCGATTTGCTGCAGTGCATCCTGTGGATGGTACACACTGCAGCCACTGTGCACCGGTGGTGAAGGGAGTGAATGTTTCGGGTGGTGGATGGGGTGTCAATCAAGCGGGCTGCTTTGTCCTGGATGGTGTTGAGCTTCTTGAGTGTTGTTGGAGCTGCACTCATCCGGGCAAGTGGAGAGTATTCCATCACACTCCTGACTTGTGCCTTGTAGATGGTGGAAAGGCTTTCGGGAGTCAGGAGGTGAGTCACTCGCCACAGAATACCCAGCCTCTGACCTGCTCTTGTAGCCAGTGTTTATTTGGCTGGTCCAGTTAAGTTTCTGGTGAAAGGTGACCCCCAGGATGTTGATGGTGGGGGATTCAGCGATGGTAATGCCATTGAATGTCAAGGGGAGGTGGTTAGACTCTCTCTTGTTGGAGATGGTCATTGCCTGGCATTTGTCTGGCGCGAATGTTACTTGCCACTTATGAGCCCAAGCTTGGATGTAGTCCAGGTCTTGCTGCATGCGGGCTCGGACTGCTTCATTATTTGAGGGGTTGCGAATGGAACTGAACACTGTGCAATCATCAGTGAACATCCTCATTTCTGACCTTATGATGGAGGGAAGGTCATTGATGAAGCAGCTGAAGATGGTTGGGCCTAGGACACTGCCCTGAGGAACTCCTGCAGCAATGCCCTGGGGCTGAGATGATTGGCCTCCAACAACCACTACCATCTTCCTTTGTGCTAGGTATGACTCCAGCCACTGGAGAGTTTTCCCCCTGATTCCCATTGACTTCAATTTTACTAGGGCTCCTTGGTGCCATACTCGGTCAAATGCTGCCATGATGTCAAGGGCAGTCACTCTCACCTCACCTCTGGAATTCAGCTCTTTTGTCCATGTTTGGACCAAGGCTGTAATGAGGTCTGGAGCCGAGTGGTCCTGGCGGAACCCAAACTGAGCATCGGTGAGCAGGTTATTGGTGAGTAAATGCCGCTTGATAGCACTGTCGACGACACCTTCCATCACTTTGCTGATGATTGAGAGTAGACTGATGGGGCGGTAATTGGCCGGATTGGATTTGTCCTGCTTTTTGTGGACAGGACATACCTGGGCAATTTTCCACATTGTCGGGTAGATGCCAGTGTTGTAGCTGTACTGGAACAGCTTGGCTAGAGGCGCAGCTAGTTCTGGAGCACAAGTCTTCAGCACTACAGCCGGGATGTTGTTGGGGCCCATAGCCTTTGCTGTATCCAGTGCACTCAGCCGTTTCTTGATATCACGTGGAGTGGATCGAACTGGCTGAAGACCGGCTTCTGTGATGGTGGGGATATCGGGAGGAGGCCGAGATGGATCCATCTTCTGGCTGAAGATGGTTGCAAACGCTTCAGCCTTGTCTCTTGCACTCACGTGCTGGACTCCGCCATCATTGAGGATGGGGATGTTTGCAGAGTCTCCTCCTCCCGTTAGTTGTTTAATTGTCCACCACCATTCACGACTGGATGTGGCAGGACTGCAGAGCTTTGATCTGATCCATTGGTTGTGGAATCACTTAGCTCTGTCTATAGCATGTTGCTTCCGCTGTTTAGCATGCATGTAGTCCTGAGTTGTAGCTTCACCAGGTTGGCACCTCATTTTTAGGTACGCCTGTTGCTGCTCCTAGCATGCTCTTCTACACTCCTCATTGAACCAGGGTTGATCCCCTGGCTTGTTGGTAATGGTAGAGTGAGGAATATGCTGGGCCATGAGGTTACAGATTGTGCTGGAATACAATTCTGCTGCTGCTGATGGCCCACAGCGCCTCATGGATGCCCAGTTTTGAGCTGCTAGATCTGTTCTGAATCTATCCCATTTAGCACGGTGATAGTGCCACACAACACGTTGGATGGTGTCCTCAGTGCGAAGACGGCACTTTGTCTCCACGAGGACTGTGCGATGGTCACTCCTACCAATACTGTCATGGACAGATGCATTTGCAACAGGTAGATTGGTGAGGACGAGGTCAAGTAAGTTTTTCCCTCGTGTTGGTTTGCTCACCACCTGCCGCAGGCCCAGTCTGGCAGCTATGTCCTTCAGGACTCGGCCAGCTCGGTCAGTAGTGGTGCTACCGAGCCACTCTTGGTGATGGACATTGAAGTCCCCCACCCAGAGTACATTCTGTGCCCTTGCTACCCTCAGTGCTTCCTCCAAGTGGTGTTCAACATGGAGGAGGACTGATTCATCAGCTGAGGGAGGGCGGTAGGTGGTAATCAGCAGGAGGTTTCCTTGCCCATGTTTGACCTGATGCCATGAGATTTCATGGGGTCCAGAGTCAATGTTGAGAACTCCCAGGGCCACTCCCTCCTGACTTTATATCACTGTACCGCCATCTCTGGTCGGTCTGTCCTGCCGGTGGGACAGGACATACCCAGGGATGGTGACGGAAGAGTCTGGGACATTGGCTGAAAGATATGATTCTGTAAGTATGGCTATGTCAGGCTGTTGCTTCTCTAGTCTGTGGGACAGCTCTCCCAATTTTGGCACAAGTCCCCAGATGTTAGTGAGGAGGACTTTGCAGGGTTGACTGGGCTTGGTGTTTTGCCGTTGTCGTGTCCGGTGCCTAGTGGTCCGATGCCGGGTGGTCCGTCCGGTTTTATTCTGATTGTGACTTTTTTTAGCGCTATTTTACATCTGAGTGGCTTGCTAGGCCATTTCAGAGGGCAATTAAGAATCAACCACATGACTTGAACTCGTCCAAAACTCTGCTGCCTGCATCCTAACTCGCACGAAGTCCCATTCACCCATCACCCCTTGTGCTCGTTGACCTACATTGGCTCCCGGTCCGGGAACGCCTCGATTTTAAAATTCTCATCCTCGTGTTTAAATCCCTTCATGGCCTCACGCCTCCCTATCTCTGTAACCTCCACCAGCCCTACAACCCTCTGAGAGCTCTGCGCTCCTCCAATTCTTGCCTCTTGCGCATCGCGGATTTTAATCGCTCCACCGTCGGCGGCCGTGCCTTCAGCTGCCTGGGCCCTAAGCTCTGGAATTCCCTCCCTAAACCTCTCCACCTCTCTCTGCTCCTTTAAGACGCTCCTTAAAACGTCTTAAAGGCCACCTGTCCTAATATCTCCTTTTGTGGCTCGGTGTCAAATTTTGTTTGATTACCCCTTGTGATGCACCTTGGCACGTTTTACTATGTTAAAGGTGCTATATAAACACAATTTGATGTTGTTTTTTAAGGTCTGAATCATGGGGAAGTGCACGGTGGTGGGGGAGGGCTGGCGGCTTTTTGACTTTGAAGCTCCTCAGCCCTCGTGTCTGATCACCTTCATCCTTGAAGTATTTTTACCATCTCTAGGGTCCTTTGTTCTGCATCGTAGCCCTTGAGCTGTGGAGACATCAATAAGACACCAAGGTATTACTCAGTTATTAATATACTGAATCATTAATCTACTGAGTTATTATTCATATTTAACATGTATGCAGAGTTATTAATATATTACGTTATTAATTTAGCATATTCTTAATTAACTGAGTTATTAATTTACCAAGTTAATAAATCATGTTATTAATGTATTGGGTTATTTAATTGAAATGTCACCTGTGCTCAGTTGGTAGCCCCCTGACCTGTTGGTCAGTAGCTGTGTTTGCAAAGCCCTACTCCAGGGTTTGTGCACATAATCTGGACCAGTGTTGTCCAGTACATTAGCCACTGGCCACATGTGGTGAATCGGGAATCCAGATGTGACTAATTGCATTTCTGATTGTCAAATAAAAAAATGAGTAATCGCCACCGTCCTTGATCATGTGATCTCAATCCGCATATTAGCACACCAGTGTTTTTTGATTGTTGTGGCTGCTTTACTTTCTTTGGTTACTGAATGATTCTAGATGTTTGTTAAGTAAATATTTGCATGTGAAGTACATTTATCTGCATTGTGTGTAACGTGTTTCCTGCTAAAATTAGTGCATGTGGCTAAAACAGTGTCACTGTTGCCTCACCTGTGGCTAGTCAGTGATTTCCACCGGACAACACGGATTTAGGTCAACACTTCAATGCTGGATTGTTGCAGGTGCAGTCTTGCAGATGAGATCAATCAAGACCCTGTCTTCTCTCTTCCCTCCCAGTCGGGGAACACTTCAGCGGTCAAGGACATTCAGCCACCGATCTTCGGGTAAGCGTTCTCCAAGGTGGCCTTCGAGACACACGACAACACAAAATCGTCGAGCAGAAATTGATAGCCAAGTTCCGCACCCATGAGGACAGCCTCAACCTGGATCTTGGGTTCATGTCACGCTACACGTAACCCCACCAGCGAATAAAAGTTATCTGTTTTTAATACAACGGGTCATTCTCTGTCTTTCTCTTCCTTTCGGATGTTTCTCCCTCTCTCTCTCTGTTTTTTGTTCTGGCCGTTTGTATATTCGGTGGTCCTGTAGGTAACACCTCTCTGTCTGAACACTTTGATTGCCTTGACAACGGGCAGTTGGAAAGATTATCTGTAATCACCAGGTATTGTTCTCTGACTATAAATGCGAAACGTTCAAGGAATCCCACACTCACCCGACGAAGGAGATAATCTCCGAAAGCTTGTGATTTTCAAATAAAATTGTTGGACTATAACCTGGTGTTGTAAGATTCTTTACATCTGTCTTCTCAGGTGGATGTCAAAAGATCCCTTAGCACTACTCAAAGAGCAGGGGAGTTCTCCCAGTGTCTTAGACAACATTTACCCCTCAGCCTACACCATCAAAACAGATTAACTGGCCATTTATCTCATTGTTGTTTGTGGTACCTTGCTGTGCGCAAATTGGCTGCTGCATTTGTATACTTAACAACAGTGACTGCACTTCAAAAGTGATTAATTGGCTATAAAATGCTTTGGGGTGTCCTGAGGACACGAAAGGTGCTATATAAATGCAAATTCTTTCTTTCTTATTTAGTCATTAATATACAAGTTAATATAATATAATGCAGGGCTATGTGGAAAGAATAGGGGAGTGTGACTAATTGAATAGCTCTTTCAAAGAGCCGGCACAGGCACGATGGGCCGAATGGCCTCTTTCTGTGCTGTATCATTCTATGATATCAAGTTGCTATATCAAGTAATATAGCAAAGCCTTTCAGTAACAGTGTGGAGTAGTAAGTACAATTATGTTAAATGTCCATCTGAAATTCCTCTCTATTTTAGTGGAGACATTAATCCATATAAAATAAATTAGCAACTCTTTGAAAAGAGCAGAGAGATAAGCATTTGTGACTGTTATTCCAAAGTCATTTCAAGGCCCAATTTATTAACATGCCAAATTATTGTGTTATTAATGCACTTGATTTATTAGTTTGCTAAGTTATTATTGTACCAAGGTATTAATATACATCGCAGCTGAGTCTGGTCCTGGTCCCATCCATTGTCCACGTTCCAGCAGAGGTCAGTGAATCATGAAGCTTGGCCAATTTTTCCAGGCTCCAGCCTGGGCCTCTGATGATCATTTGTGACATCCCAGCTGCAGAACCCATTTAAAGAGAGGGTGAATTGCCACTGGTCATTTCACCTTCGTTTCAATGTGCAGTCGAAGGCCTCGGCCTGTTGGAGTGACAGCTTGGGTGATTGCTGGAGTTACGCCATTTCCAGGGCCCGCATACTTCTGCGACCCGCCAAATGAAGAGAAAGCTCCAGACAGACTCACCACCTTCGTCTTTAGAAACCAAAAGATTGGAACAAGCGCCACCAGAGATTGTGCGATTGTGGCACAGGCCACAGGAGTGACCAAACTTAAAGGCTGGCTCTCTGCACGAGGAGAAAGAGTTGGAAGGAACCTGAGAAAAGAGGGCTCCCCAACAAAAACTCCAAAGTAACTATCTAGGAGGACCCAGGGCTTGAACTGCCTTTGCTACAGAAGATGCATTTCAATGACAAGTAATCAGAGTAAAAAGGTTAATCAGTTGCTCAATGGTCATGACATTAATCAGCCGCTGCTGTGATTAGGATTGTCTATACATCTGCATTTAATTCACAAGAGTTACTAATCAGTAATTAATGGATTCAAGTATATCTTTACCATGAAAGGATTACTTAAATGTTACTATTTGCATAATTTACCAAAAGATGTGCAGCCCCTAAAGACAAGAGTGGAGGCAGGGATGGTAGACTGTTTTTTAACTCTTGTCAAACATGGCTCGTTTGCTATCATTGCTTGAAGGATATGATTGATCAGAAGGCGGGGACATGTCTCCACTCAGCTTCCACTGTACTGGACCTAATGCTCTTTTCATCATAGTTTTCTCCCCCTCCTCTCCTGAAGGCACTGACTCATGCTACGGTACAGTTCCATGGGGATCGACATTCATCAGTGTCTCCTCCAAGTGGGTGTGAGTGGGCCATTCGATCATGGGGAGCATCACAGCCAAGTCTGAACCTGTCCTCACTAATATTCACACATGTACACTTTCCAGCACTGGTTACTGGATAGCAGTCAGAAGCAAATACCTTGGCTGATTTTGATCCTCACTAGTTGAAGGACAATTATAGCCCCTCACTAATACTCTAGCTGAGATCAACTAACTCAGCACAGAGGTTGAACCTGGACAAGTTATATCCAATTCATGCCGACCTACCTACTACTTTTTGAAATAATGCCGTGATATCTTTTATGCCCATCTGATGGAGCAGACAGGGCCTCGGTTTAACGTCTCATCTGAAAGACGGCACCTCTGACAGTGCAGCACTCCCTCAGTGGTACACTGGGAGTGTGAGCCTGAATTATATGCTCAAGTGTCTGGAGTGGGACTTGAACCCACGATCTTCTTGATTCAGAAGGCGAGCATGCTACCCGCTGAGGCACAGCTGACACCTATTTACCAGGATTTGTCTATTTAGAGCGATGGCCTTAAAGGGACAGGCCAGGTTGGCAGCTAAACAACTGTGCGTCAGGCTACCAATGAGCAATGCCACGGGAGATCTGTAACTCATATACAAAAAAAAAACCCCCTGACAATCATGGACCAGTCGGAGAGCATTGCTATGCGATAAGAACCCTAATAATTCCCAGCCCTAAAACTACCCTGGCCCTGTTTACGGTAAGGGGGGACATTTCCCCAAGGAACCTAACGACCATATCATAGCTGCATCAAGTCTACAGCACAGAAACAGGCCATTCGGCCCAATTGGGCTATGCTGGCTTTTATGCTGGACCCCCGTAGCGCCTCCCCCCACCTCTTCATCTATATTGGAGGTTCAATATATGGATATTCTCTGGCCGTGCGCCCCTGATATCTCCGATGAGATCTGGTGGTGGGAGAGGTCCTCCCCTCCTGGTTCCGATTCAGCACATCGCCCCCTCAAGAGTAAATGTGTGAAGATCTAACCTTTGAACCTACAGTGCTGTACCTGCCTTCTGGTTAGACAGCCCACTTCACAATCAATTAGTTCTTGGGTCTAAGGCTTTGAGAGTGAGATTGATTGAAGATATCCTTGTAGCAGACATGTCGCCATAGCAACGTGAAGCTTGGGTCACAACAACTGATTCAACACCATCCTCCCAATTGCTCTTGTTCATCTGTTCATTGTTTTCATTTGTTGATATCATTCCCTTGGCACAGTTGGAATTAAATCCCTCTTTGTACATCCCCTTGTTGCATCTGAGCATGAACTGGTGGGTCAGTTATTGGCACTTTCTCCCTCTTCACTCAGCGTCGTTAAGAGGGAACATGTCAAGTGATATTTACGCCACCGGTATAAAATGCTCATGGTTGTATTCTCATATTTAATTTAGAATCCTAAGCGAAAGTAGGGTTGCCAACCCTCCAGGATTGTCCTCGAGCCTCCAGGAATTGAAGATTAACCTCCAGGACACTGCTGCGAGCAAAAACCCAGAGAGAAAAATCATCGGGGCTTCAAAACAAATTGTGTTTTTTTTCATTTTCTTTGAACATTTTGATTTATTAGGTCTAAAAATATTGGAGACGGGGCGGCGGGGTCGGGGGGGTGGGGGGAAGGCTGTTTGACTAACAGTCGAGATTAATCCAATTGGGTAACAAAAAGTCTGTTCGCTTTCCGATTGGCCGTGGAAAGGCAGCGTGCCCGGAGGATGGACCAATTGTGGGGGGGGAGGGGGAGCGTGGGGGCGGGGTGGTTTGAGGTGAGTGGTCATGTGATGAAACCTCCAGGTTTGCGCCCAGCCAGAGTTGGCAACCCCTAAGCGAAAGGCACATGGCTTCAGTTTGTCAACCCTCCGGGATTGACCTGGTGTCACCTGGAATTAAAGATTAATCTGCTGCAAATCACGGCATCTCAAAAAAATGGTGTGTTTTTTTCCATTTTCTTTGAATGCTTTCGTTTATTAGTTGTAAAAGTACTTTAGATTGAAGATTGAAAATCGGGTGGGAGTGTGTAATGGGCAGCCAACCCACTGCCACCCTCTCTACACCCCTGTCGAAGTTAATTCCCCCCCCCCCCCCCCCCCCCCCGCTCCTCCCCCCCTCTCCCCCATTATTTCTGGGAGGATCTATGTGAGAATCACATTGTTCTAGGGCGACATTTGGATGTGGAGATCGAAACACGGAGCTGGCAACGTGCAATCAGGCCTAGTCTTCATGTTCATTGGAATTCTCTACCCCAGAGGGCTGTGGATGCTCAGTCGTTGAGTATATTCAAGACTGAGAGCGATAGATTTTTGGACTCTAAGGGAATCGAGGGATATGGGGATCGGGAGGGAAAGTGGAGTTGAGGTTGAAGATCAGCCATGATCTTACTGAATGGCGAAGCAGGCTCGAGGGGCCGTATGGCCAACTCCTGCTCCTGTTTCTTATGTTCATTGGGGAGCGTCTCTCCTGAACGGGTTTTTCAGAGGAGCTGTCTTTCAGTTGAGGTATAATACTGAGACCTGCCCAACTCTGTCCAGATGGGTGCAAAGGATCCCAGGACACTATTCAAGGAAGAGCAGGTGGCTCTTCCATCCGACATTCCTCCTTCAGGCAACACCACCAAAACGAATAGCTGGTCTTTTAATCTTATTGCTGTTTCTGGGATCTTGCTGTGTGAAAATTGGGCTGCTGCTTTTGCCAATAAAAACAGTGACTGTACTTCTTAATTAATTCATTGGCTGTGAAATGCTTTGGGGCATCCTGAATAATGTGAAAGTTGTTATATAAATACAAGCCATTTTTTCCTTTAGAATATTGCTGTTTTGTTTTACTATTAGTGACAGGTTGTCAAAGCTTTAAGTGATCTGCTGTTGCTGGCATTGTGACTGTCTATGATGCTTTTGCTTTGAGCTCTCACTGGGTAACCCATGGCAATTGCCTCTCAGAAGGAGCCTTTTGTACCCGAGTACAATGGACCTATCCTTGAGAAGCTGAGGCAAAAAGAAACCACATTTTAACAAGGGCTGCTATGTTCTACACAACTGAAGGACGAATGTCACCCAAACAAGTCCTTGTTGCCTTGCACTTTCAGTTTTATAATTGTACTTTGACACGTTTGTGACAGCACATTCCATCCTTTCTCAAAAGTCTACTTTAGTCAACTATTTCCAAGGCTGGTCAGCAATGACTGAATGCTCGGGATTCTCCTCCTCCCCCACTCCTCGTCACCGGGCACAGCTTTCAGGCTGTAAGATGCAGCATTCGGACGATATGATTAAGTGCACGTAGTCATGTCGTAGCCATGTCTGTCGGTGCATCGAGTAGGGATCGTCAGCACGTTCCAAGAAAAAACGTCTTTATATTTTAAAAAATTTCCATGGGTGTTTTTTTTTTCTTCTTCTTCTTTGCTTTAATCGGAGGAAAATTGAGCAGTTCCCTTTTCAGGCGAACGTTCCGACCCCGCTCGATTTTACGCCCGGGGGGATCGTTCACTTATCCCGGCCGGAGACCCTGGAAATTCTCTCCTTATTGCGAGCGGATCAGTGTTCAACTGAACGAGGGGGTGTTATTGGCCTTAGGTGTCTGGCTGATGCTTTCCAGCCAGAGCCTTGGAGAATCGAAATGACAATCTGTTACTGTTGGTGTGTTGGCCCCTCTGTCCTTGGCAACGAGGTCAGGGAGAGTCAAGGCCTTCTACTTGCCTTCAGGGGACTTGGCGCAGATTTGCTTTTGCAGGGTGGAAGTACTGACCTGAAGCTGGCATTTGCACTGCCTCCTACGCAGTGTCCCTGCCGCTGGACTCAGTATCCATCCCCTCCATCCCCAGCGCACTGGGGCTGCAGTATGTATGATCTACAGCACTTTAAGGACAGTCAGTTGCTCTTTAATGACTGCTGGCGCCTGAGATTCTGACCCACGTAACCTTGACGCTCTTTCCATGCGCAATGGACTGGGAGTGCTGGCAAATTGTGCTCGTTATCTGACCTCTCTAATGGGGCAGGGTCAGGATCTGCCACGTGAGATACAGGCACACGCAGGGTCTAATGAGCCACGGCACCAGGGCGACATTATCGGCCGGAATGAGTTGCACAGGTCCGTCCAGCACCTGATCTGACTGCTCTATCGCCCAGAGTCCAGAGCCCACATTCCCCCCCTCTACTCCTTGTTGGATCTTTGGAATGCTTCAGGAAAGATTGAGCAGACTGGGGCTCTTTTCCCTTGAGAAGAGAGGAGACCTGCTGGGGTCTTTAAAATTATGAAGGGGTTCGAAAGGGTGGATGCGGAGAAACTGTTTCCACTTGTGGGTGAGTCCAGAACAAGGGGAGCATAAATATAAGATAGCCACTAACAGAACAAGCGGTAATTAGAGTGGGAGGAGGCAGGTGTGGAGTTTAAACCTTGGTACAGACCAGTTGGGCTGAATGGCCTGTATGTGAGCTGAAGATTCTATGTAATTCCATGTAGTCAACATGTGGTGGCAGTCTAGTCCATCAATTGACAACTATAACTGCGAAGAAGTTATTTCATACAGGGCAAGCTTAAGGTAATCGCTCAATGTTGCCTGAAAAACATGGAGCTCCCTGCTTGTGCTCAGTTATCTGATTTCAACCTGCAATGCAGCTGGGAAACTACAATCAGCTCAGTATCCCTGGGTTAGGGAGGGAAAAAAATCAGCTAAGCTTGTGGGGAGACTAAGGTACACGTGGGTCTGTGGTGAGGGGAGTGTGAGGAATGTGTTGGGTGTTGGCCCCTGTCACAGAGAGGCAGGTTAATAGACAGCAATCAGATGTTTTAGAAAAGCTGGGGGAAAAAAAAGTTGAAAACTAAAATCATCTCATTGAAATGGCGTTAAAAAAATAATCGGAGCTCAGTGTGGGGAAGATGCACCTCAAAAAATCTCCAAAATGGAGGGGAATGAGGTGATGGGTGTCTTGAAGCAATGGCCAGGAAAATGGGGGAGACAGCGAGGACGGTGAATTTTCCCTAAGTTTGCTCCCAGTGCGAAGCCTCACTAGTCGGAAGCACGTGGCAAGAAGATGTTTGCTGATCAGTCTGACCTCTTGAACCCTTTGATGTTCATAAATATGACACAAGACACCAACATCCTTAACAGACAGTTATCAGGGATTGCTTCTGAACAACAACAACTTGCATCTTTAACGTAGTAAAACGTCCCAAGGCGCTTCACATTAGCATTATCAGACAAACAATGACACCGAGCCATGTAAGGAGATATTAAGACAGGTTGGTCAAAGAGGTAGGTTTTAAGGAGCATCTTAAAGGAGGAGAGAGAGGTAGAGAGGTGAAGAGGTTTAGGGAGGCAATTCCAGAGCTTAGGGCCCAGACAGCTGAAGGCACGGTGAAGGCCCCATGGTGCGGTGATGGAAGTGGGGGATGCAAAAGAGGCCAGAGTTGGGGGAGCGCAGAGATCTCGGAGGGTTGTAGGGCTGGAGGAGGTTGCGGAGATAGGGAGGGGGGCGAGACCATGGAGGGATTTGAACATGAGAATGATAAATTTAAAATCGAGGCATCAGTGGACATGGAGCCAATGTAGGTCAGTGAGCACAGGGGTGATGGACGAACGCGATTTGGTGCGAGGCAAAAACATCTTACAATGATCTTCTGTTACATTGCAGCAACCTACAGAGGAATTGTTTATGTTCCTGCACTGTTACATAACAGCCAGACTGGTTCAGCTCTTTAATTAAATCCATTTTTAACACTGTAAGTACCATAACAAAAAAATAAACCATAGATAAAATGCTTAGTTTTGTCACAAGCAGTTAGCAAAAGTCTTGGAGCTTCCTGACCCCGAAAATAACACATGACTGGTCTGGCCTTAATTCTCAGAAAGAAGAAAGAACTTTCATGAGCGCCTTTCATGACCTCAGGACATCCCAAAGTGCTTTACAGCCGCAGTGTAGTCATTGTTGTAACGCAGGGAAACGTTACAGCCAATTTGTGCACAGCAAGATCCCACAAACAGAAATGAGATAATTGACCAGACCACCTGTTTTTAGGCGATGGTTGAGGGATAAATATTGACCGGGACACCGGGGAGAACTTCCCCTGCTCTTCTTCGAAACAGTGGCCGTGGGATCTTTTACATCCGCCTGAGAGGGGCAGACGGGGGCCTCGGTTTAACGCCTCATCCGAAAGACGGCGCCTCCGACAGATGCAGCGCTCCCTCAAGTACTGCACTGGGAGCGTCAGCCTGGATTACGCGCTCGCGTCTCCAGAGTTCCTGACTCGGAGGTGAGAGTGCTACCACGGATGTCCTCAGCCACTAATAAGCTTTCCAAGTTCTGTTGCCAGGAAAAGTAATTATGGAATACAGTGCCATCTATTGACTTTCATGTTCAATGTGCTCAGTTCTAAGATTCAAGCTTTATCCCAGTAAGCAAGCTTGTTCTTTTAGAAGTAGAATGTAGACTCTAAATTGAAGTTCTTTGAAGCCGGGCTTGATGTGTAATTGCCAACAGCTCACCCATGGCGGAAAGACAAGCCCTTTAATGCAAAACAGGAGTTAGCTGTCCTTCCCTGTAACTAATAGCCTGTTAACAAAATCTGATTCTCAGAAATTGGATGTTACAAAGCTGCGCATTCCTGTAATTTTGTTAATGAGCCGTTAATTGCAGGAGAAGAACTGGCCTCCTCCTAATTTTCATTGGAAAAATTAATTTCGGGTCCTGGAAAGTGGAACAGGGAAATATTTGACTGCACTGCCCTGTAATATCCAAAGGCTGGAGATTACAGTTGATGACATTAATGGGAATCGTTTAATATTTTCAGCATTCCTTTGATTGCTATTTAGTGGAGTATTAACGGCACAGAAATGCGGGCGCGCAGGAGGGGCCGCAGTCTATTTCTCCAGTGCCTGAATGGTGAGGCGTGAGGAGCCTCCAATATTGGGCCTTGGGCCTCTATATAATGGAGCCCGCCAATGAAGAGGGGACCAAGATTGGGCCACCACTAGTGACACAGGTAAGTGGGTCCAGGGGTTCGGGTCCGGTATCAGGGTCGGGGGGGATCCAGGGATTGTGTTTTGGGGGGTGGGGGGTAGGGGCAGGAAATTGCTGGGCTGGGAAATTGGGGGTTGGGGCCTAGAGCAGCGTCGATAGGGTTGGGGGAGCGGCGGTGATCGGTTCCTTTAATCTGTGGCTGGGCGGAGCACGCCTGCTCCTCCCGGCTCCACATTCAGATAAGTTACTTACCTTCTTGGTTGGGCCTAGCAGGCGACCCCTAGGCCTGGTTTTCCTGAGTGCAGCGGGCCTCAGGGTAAACCAATCTTGCATCTGCAAAGGGCCTAACGCTTGCTTCAGGTGTGGGTAAAGGATGCTTCTTTATTTTGTTCTTCCCCAATATGGCGGGAGTTGCACTCCTGGCCGGAAATGTGTGCGCCCATCCTGCCCCAATATTGGGGCTTTAATAGTCCAAATAGCGCCTGTAAAACGGGCACTGCGCGGATCAATTCCTAGGCCAACCTGTTTAAAATATATAACAGGCTGAGGAATGCTGTAGGGACATGTTAAATGTTCGTCTATTAATATCCTCAGCGGTAATTTGTAGCTCCAGATGTTTTCCTCTCCCGATTCATTTCAAACTGCCTCATTATTGGGTAGAATTTCCGGGGGGCTTCCCTGATCTCTCGCAGTAACTTCGGTGCAAGATCGGTGGGAACCCCGGTGAAATGGCGTAAGCAATCCTAGAATTCAGTATAAGCATTATACTTTATAGTATAATTTCTGAAGTGTGACACCTGATGTGTGACGCCTGAAATTTAACACCTGAAGTGTGACACCTGAAGTGTGACACTTGAACTGACACCTGAACTGTGACACCTCAACTATGACACCTGAACTGACACCTCAGCTGTGACACCTGAACTGTGCCACCATAACTCTGGCAGAAACCCCGTTTATGACGTAAACAGGGATTCTTTGAACTTCTGCCAAAGCTACAGCGGTAGAGCAGGAGAAGCCCTGAGGAAAGGCTAGAGACAGAGTCTGGACACAGGCCACTTGATGGGACAAATGGCCTTTTCTCACTCCTGACTTTCATATGTTCTTAGCTTTAAAGAGTGTGGAACAGGCAATGGGCTCTTAGACATGCAAACGCTCCCTCTTTATGGTCAAGCTATTGTAGAGATGTTCAGGAGGAAGACCGGGGTCTGAGGAAATTGGAGAAGAGTGCGAAACTCATACTATCATCATCATCATTGTAGCATGCTCCTTCAGAGCATTGCTTGGTGGATCATACGTCTCCATCTCTCACGGTCCTCAGCTCTCCTCATGACGGAGGAGATCCCAATATTCTGGGACCTAAAGGTCAGTTGTAACGGTCCAGAACCAGATGCTTTTGTCCTTCCAGGAGGGCATTTCCAGTCTTCGGAGGACAAGCTCTGAGTCCCCTGAAGATGTCGTATGAATGGTCAAGCCTGACCACGTGTTCAAACAGTGATCACTGGGTGCGGGAGTATAGTGGTATGCTATTGGACTAATAATCCAGACAATGTGAGTTCAAATCCCACCCTGGCAGTTTGAGAATGTGAATGCATTAAAAAAGTTTGTACCATGAAGCAATTGGATTGTTGTAAAAACCCAACTGGTTCACTAATGTCCTTTAGGGAAGTAAACCTGCCAGTCCTTACCCAGTCTGGCCTCTACATGACTCCAGTCCCACATCGACTCTGAAGTGGCCTAACAAGTCCCTCAGTTGTATTAAACCCGCTATCAGCAGTTCAAGAAGAAGGCTTGCCACCACCTTCTCAGGGGATGGGCAATAAATGCCAGCCTTGCCAGCGATGCCCACATCCTGAAAATGAATAAAGAAAAAAAATGCCTTTTTTGACAATTGTGATACTTGGGGCATGTTGGCTGGTCACCATTCTGACCTGACCATTGGTGACATGGTCACACCACCGAATACTAACTACCATATTATCTAGGTATTCCATGAATTACATGATCTATTTTGCAGGGTCGACAGTGTCCAAGCTTGTAATAGCGCGTGGAATGAGAAGGCAGCACCTCTATGGATAAGTGTGTTTATTTACTCGCAATTTGCCATTTGCTTTAATCACAGAATGAGGAGATCCCCAGTCACCCTCTTGCCAAACCTGAAGGGTCCAATTCAACACTGCAACAACAACAACTTGCATTTATACAGCGCCATTAACGTAGGAAAATGTCTCAACGCCCTTCACAGGAGCGGTTATCAAACCAAATTTGATGCCGAGCCACATAAGGAGGTATTAGGAGAGGTGATCAAAAGCTTGGTCAAAGAGGTAGGTTTCAAGGAGCGTCTTGAAGGAGGAGAGAGAGGGGGAAGAGACAACATGCAACAATGGTCCTCACCTGAAGCAGGCACTGGCTCATATGTGCACACGGTACTGGAAAAGTAGCCAGTGATGTTGAGGTAGATGCACAGGGTGGGTCACTGAGCACTGGTGAGAAAGACATGGTACTGGTGATGGCTGTGGAGGGGCTAGATGGTGCAGTTTGCTGAGTGTCCCTCCAGATTTGTATGGGATATGGACCTTAGTGTGCCTGCTGCACAAAGCAGGATGGTACAACAGAATCATCTGCCTCCTGTGCGCTACATTGGAATGTGACGTGGGGGCACCCAACACACAGAGATATACACTTCCATCTCCCACATGAGTGAGACCATGGGCCAGCTGTTGTCTGCACTGCAGCCTGCCTTCAAACATTGAAAGAAAGAAAGAATTTGCATTTCTATAGCACCTTTCACGACCTCAGGACACCCCAAAGTGCTTTACAGCCAATTAAGTACTTTTTTGAAGTGTAGTCACTGTTGTAATGTAGGAAACGCAGCAGCCAATTTTGCGCACAGCAAGCTCCCACAAATAGCAAGGTGATAATGACCAGATTATCTGTTTTTGATGTTTGTTGAGGGATAAATATTGGCCAGGACACCAGGGAGAACTGTTCGATATAGTGTCATGGGATCTTTTATATTCACCTGGAAGGGCAGATGGGGCCTCGGTTTAATGTCACATCTGAAAGATGGCACCTCCGACAGTGCAGCGCTCCCTCAGTACTGCACTGGGTGTGTCAGCATAGATTTTGTGCTCAGCTCCCTGGAGTGGGGGTGGAACTCACAACTTTCTAACTCAGGGGTGAGTGTGCGACCAACAGAGCCGCACTTGACACCTTGGCAATACTTGTGGCATGTGCTGTGGAGACTTCAGTTGTGTAGGTGGCAGGCAGAGTGGGAACGCGCCCCATGAATGCTCCTATTGCTGATGGAGAGTCTTCGGGACCCAAACTCTCAAAGATGCTGTCACGGCCCAGCTTCAACCTGCTTGGAGAACATTCGCAGGCAAGTATGAGGGAGGGCCACACCAAGGCTCAGATTGGTGGGCCTCTTGAGGAGAGGTCCTCTAGCCATTCCTGGGCAAGGTGTAGCAGAGCACCAGCCAGAGGGCACTCCTGTCAGTGGACACTCTGTGCTCTCATGTACCCCAGCGCAAGCAGTATTGGTGCCGACTCAGAAAGCAATGATCCCATGACAGCTCCAGTGCAGTCTTGTTGGACATGGTGTCCTTTGGATGAGACGTTAAACTGATGTCCTTATCTCCTTAATCAGGTGGATAGTAAAAGATCCCATGGCCACTATTCAAAGAAGAGCAGGGAGTTCTCCCGGTGTCCTGGCCAACATTCCTACTCTTGACCATCTTAACTCGAATGTTGGGCCGATTGCCTTGTTGGCAGGTATGATGTGGGGGGAGGACAGCAGGGTGGTAGGACTTCAAGGGTTAAGTTACGAGGAGAGATTACACAAATTGGGGTTGTATTCTCTAGAGTTTCGAAGGTTATGGGGTGATCTGATCAAAGTTTATAAGATATTAAGGGGAACAGATAGGGTGGATAGAGAGAAACTATTTCCGCTGGTTGGGGTTTCTAGGAGTAGGGGGCACAGTCTAAAAATTAGAGCCAGACCTTTCAGGAGCGAGATTAGAAAACATTTCTACACACAAAGGGTGGTAGAAGTTTGGAACTCTCTTCCGCAAATGGCAATTGATACTAGCTCAATTGCTAAATTTAAATCTGAGATAGATAGCTTTTTGGCAACCAAAGGTATTAAGGGATATGGGCCAAAGGCAGGTATATGGAGTTAGATCACAGATCAGCCATGATCTTATCAAATGGCGGAGCAGGCACGAGGGGCTGAATGGCCTCCTCCTGTTCCTATGTTAACTGACCATTCATCTCAATGCTCTTTGTGGAACTTGCTTTGTTAAAATTTGTTCTGAGGATGTTGGCAAGACTGGTAAGGTGGTATTTATTGCCCATCCCTAATTACTCTGAGGACAGTGCGAGCCAACCACAACTGGGTGGAAGTTAGCCTGGGCCTGTATTTGGGCCCAGACTCGGTGCTGTGCGAGCAGTGCAGGCCTAAACAGAGAGGCCCGAGGCTGGCCCGAAATTGGGCCTCAGGCCTCATCTCGATATTCCAGGCGAGCTGCCTCTTGTGCCTCCACTTGCAGCTCGGCCTTCAGGAGGATCGAATGTTGGGCCGCTTGCCTTGTTGTCAGGTATGTTGTGGGGGGAGGACAGCAGGGTGGTGGGGGGGGGGGGGGCACGGGGGTGCTTTGGAGCCTGGAGAAGCACTCCTGCTCCTCCTGACTCCACATTAAAATTTTAAAGACTAACGTATGTTTTATTTTTGGTGGCCGTTGCGTGCTCAGCCGAATCCATGCAAGAAAGATGTGAAGGCCCTGTGAGAGGGCGCAGAAAAGATTTACTAGAATGGTTCCAGGGATGAGGGACTTCAGTTACATGGATAGACTTGAGAAGCTGGGATTGTTCTCCTTGGAGCAGAGAAGGTTAAGAGAAGATTTGATAGAGGTGTTCAAAATCACGAAGGGTTTAGATAAAGTAAATAAAGAGAAACTGTCCCCATTGGTGGAAGGGTCAAGAACCAGAGGACACTGATTTAAGGTGATTGGCAAAAGAACCAAAGGCGACATGAGGAAAAGCTTTTTTATGCAGCGAGTAGTTATGATCTGGAATGCTCTGCCTGAAAGGGCGGTGGAAACAGATTCAATAGTAACTTTCAAAAAGGAATTGGATAAATATTTGAAAGGTAAACATTTGCAGAGCTATGGGGAAAGAGCGGGGAAATGGGACTAACTGGATTGCTCTTACAAAGAGCCGGCATGGGCTCGAGGGGCCGAATGGCCTCCTTCTGTGCTGTAACCATTCTACGATTCTATGAAAAACCTGAGTGGTATTGGCCCACTTAACCGCAGACAGTATTCGCTCTGTCCCTCATCAGTCCCACTGTGGTCTATCTCAAACCTCTTACACAATGTGCTTTGAAATAGAACAAAGGAGTCACTCAACACACAGATAAATAAGGCGGATTTGGAAATGGAGCCTATTAGGGTTTATTTAGAAAAATCTGCTTGAATTCTGACCGTCTTCTCCCTTTAAACGAAATATCATGGGATCAGCTCAGGAGGGCGTGTCCTTTGCTCCACCCTGTTGCAATTTTCTTCATGGGATAGTTTACCTCCATTATGGTTCTGGGACTACAAAAGGCCGATGTTTGTGTCTTCCCCCTCTCACTAGATATACATTCAAGCCATTGCAGCTCTAGGAGGTTGGGTGTGTCTAATCTCTGGCAGTCTAATGGGAGTGGTTGTGCGTTTCATATCTTCCATGGAAACATAGAAAATAGGAGCAAGAGTAGGCCATTCGGCCCTTCGGGCCTGCTCCGCCATTCAAAATGATCATGGCTGATCGTCTAACTCAGTACCCTGTTCCCGCTTTTTCCCCATATCCCTTGATCCCTTTAGCATTAAGAAATATATCTATCTCCTTCTTGAATACATCTTTTCTCAAAGGTAGGGGAGTCTATAACGAGGGGACATAGATTTAAGGTGAGAGGGGAGAGATACAAAAGGGTCCAGAGGGGCAATTTTTTCACTCAAAGGGTGGTGAGTGTCTGGAACGAGCTGCCAGAGGCAGTAGTAGAGGCGGGTACAATTTTGTCTTTTAAAAAGCATTTGGACAGTTACATGGGTAAGATGGGTATAGAGGGATATGGGCCAAGTGCAGGCAATTGGGACTAGCTTAGTGGTATAAACTGGGCGACATGGACATGTTGGGCCGAAGGGCCTGTTTCCATGTTGTAACTTCTATGATTCTATGATTCTATGATCTAATGACTTGGCCTCCACTGCCTTCTGTGGTAGAGAATTCCACAGGTTCACCACCCTCTGAGTGAAGAAATTTCTCCTCATCTCGGTTCTAAATGGCATACCCCGTATCCTGAGACTGTGACCCCCTGGTTCTGGACTCCCCAGCCATCGGGAACATCCTCCCTGCATCTAGTCTGTCTAGTCCTGTTAGAATTTTATATGTTTCGATGAGATCACCTCTCATTCTTCTAAACTCTAGTGAATATAGGCCTAGTCGACCCAATCTCTCCTCATACGTCAAAAGACATTGTTGTTCTTTTGTGCAAGTTATTTAGGAACATAGGAGTTGTCAGATGGAGAAAGACCAAGACCATCGAGTTCGCCTTCTTCTATCCTGGTAGTTCCATGTTACAATGATAGTGGAGTTGTTGACTAATCATAGTAATCAATCTCTATCAATTAGTCTACAACAGACCCAGAAATGACACCAGGAAAACCCCCAGTGGTGGAGAGCTTTGAGAACCATAGGTCCAAAGTCACCTGTTTGTCCCAAGCATGCAACACATTTCAAATTATTCATAAACTGTATCCCAAAATGTTATATTCTGAAAGAAATCCATCTAATTTGTATTTGAATGAATCAACACTCTCTGCTTCCATTGTCTTTCTTGGAAGCCTGTTCCATAGATTGGCTCACTGAAATATTGTTTCCGCAGATTAGTTTTGAATTTGCCCCCCCTGCAAGCACAGGCCGTGTCCTCTGGTCCTATTGTACTGGACAAGGTGAAACAGCTTGTCATGGTCTACTCGACCTTGTTTGTCCCGTGAAAGTGGTTATATTACTGGATTAGTAATCCCGAGGCCTGCTCTAATAATGTGAGTTCTCTGTTCAAATCCCACTGCTTGAGGGTTTGAATTCAGTTTAAGTACAAAACCTGGAAATTTCAAAAAAAGCTGGGACAATTTTTTTTTGTTGTTCTGGGCTGGGGGTTGTGGAGACCTTTCCTTTGCGAAATGGTTTATATTACTCTTTGTCTCATATATTCTTTTACAAATTTATTCTTGGGATGTGGGCCTCACTAGCAAGGCCGGCGTTTATTGCCCATCCCGAGTCGCCCCTTGAGAAGGTGGTGGTGAGCCGCCTTCTTGAACCGCTGCAGTCCGTGTGGTGAAGGTTCTCCCACAGCGCTGTTAGGGAGGGAGTTCCAGGATTTTGACCCAGCGACGATGAAGGGACGGCTGATATATGCCCGAGTCGGAATGGTGTGTGACTTGGAGGGGAACTTGGAAGCGATGGTGTTCTCATGCACCTTGTCCTTCTAGGTGGCGGAGCTTTGGGTGAGGCTACCGAAGAAACCTTAGCGAGTTGTCGCAGTGGTCCCCACCAAAATAAACCCGAGCTGCAATTTAAAGAGTTATCACACTTGGTGACAGAGAGAACGTCTCACCACTATCAAGTTTATTGACCTCCCCTACTGTACGCTGAATACAGAGATCGTCGGATGCTGAGAATATATGATCATAGGCACTTTCTCTACACTGTCGTCTCTTGGACTGCGATGGAGAATTCAAAATGCTTTTTCATCTTTGCCTTCAAAAGGAAGGTTGCAATACAAGTATTAAAAATGGGACTAATTAAAAAAAAATACATACACAGCACACAGATCAGAAAAACGCAAGAACATGAAGCCATTCTAATAGTCAAGGTACTTTACACATATGAATGCTACAAATGGGTTGTGATTGTGTCGAAATATTACTTCTCAGCCCATCAGAATAGAGCAGGGTGCAGCTATAGCAGCAGATATAATACTGGGGCTGATAAACAGGGCAGAACAGTCTTCAAACATATCCGTCACAACTCGGAGAAAGAAAAGCAAATTAAGAAATGATGGTCCCGACACAAGGTCTTCAGACTCGCTGCGTGGTCCTCTTGTGTACAAGAAATGACAGAGGACGGGCTGGGCAGCACTGAGTGCAAATCAGCAAACCCTCCTCCTCCTCCTTCCCCCCCAACATTACAGTAGGTCCACGCTGATCCACTCTGGGGCTCAGTTCCATATAAACAAAATTTAAATGCGGCATTGAAACCAACTACTTGTACAGGGAAGAGGTTGGGAAGGGAAATGGAGGAGAAGGGAGGAGAGGGGAGTGGAGGAGAGGGAGGAGAGGAGTTGGGAGGGGAGTGGAGGAGAGGGGAGTGGAGGAGAGGGGAGTGGAGGGGGAGGAGAGGAGTGGAGGAGAGGCGATGAGAGGGGGGAGGGGAGTGGAGGAGAGGGGAGTGGAGAGGGAAGTGGAGGGGGAGGAGAGGAGTGGAGGAGAGGCGATGAGAGGGGGAGGGGAGTGGAGGAGATGGGAGGGGAGTGGAGGAGAAGGGAGAAGAGGAGTTGGGAGGGGAGTGGAGGAGAGGGGAGGAGAGGGGAGTGGAGGAGAGGGAAGGGGAGTGGAGGGAAGGGGAGGGGAGTGCAGGAGATGGGAAGGGAGTGGAGGAAAGGGGAGGGGAGAGGGTGGAGGAGAAGGAGGGGAGTGGAGGAGAGGGGAGGAGAGGAGAGGAGGAGAGGCGATGAGAAGGGAGGGGAGTGGAGGAGAGGGGAGGGGAGTGGAGAAGAGGGGAGGGGAGTGGAGGAGAGGGGAGGGGAGGGCAGGAGATGGGAGGGGAGTAGAGGAGAGGGGGGAGGGGAGTGGAGGGGAGGGAAGTAGAAGGGAGTGGAAGTAGGAGGGAGGGAGAGAGGGGAGTGATTGGGGGGAGGAGTGGGTGGGGAATGGAGGAGAGGGGAGTGGATAGGGGGAGGGGGTGGGGAAGCAGAGATCTTATTAATCGGCAGCCCATCTGAGAATATCAGTAACCCGAGTCATGAAGACCATTTTGACTCTTACACTCTCTATTTAAAAGTCCCGACTTGTTTGAATCCCATAATAATCTGCGTGTGATAGCTTTTCCTTCGAACAGGTTACCATGGTGAGGTTAGGGTTCACAACTCTGGTTGGGCGTATTCCGGGAGCTTTTTCATCATATGACCTCCTACCACCAACCACCCCGCCCCCACAATCCCGCCATTGGTCGCCCGACACGTCCGTCCTCACGAAGCCCCGCCTTCCTGCATGAATTGGGAAGCAACGGGCTCTTCTTTACCCGATTGGATGATTCCTGACTGTCAGTCAAGCAGCCTTTATTTTCCCATCTCCGATATTTTTTTAACGTCCCTCTGATTTTTCTCCCGGGTTTTGCTCGCAGCAGTGTCCGGGAGATTAATCTTTAATTCCCGGAAAGAATCGTACAGGGTTGTCAATTTTAGGTGAGGTATTGAGAGTTCCTTGGGCTAAAACACAAGACACTGAGATGATGTGCTCATAGACTGTATATGATTACATAGAATTACATAGAATGTACAGCACAGAAACAGGCCATTCGGCCCAACAGGTCCATGCCGGTGTTTATGCTCCACACGAGCATCCTCCCACCCCTCTTCATTTCACCCTATCAGCATATCCTTCTATTCCTTTCTCCCTCATGTGTTTATCCAGCTTCCCCTTAAATGTATCTATGTTATTCGCCTCAACTACTCCTTGTGGTAGCGAGTTCCACATTCTAATCACTCTCTGGGTAAAGAAGTTTCTCCTGAATTCCCTATTGGATTTATTAATGACTATCTTATATTTATGACCCCTAGTTCTGGTCTCCCCCGCAAGTGGAAACATCTTCTCTACATCTACCCTATCAAACCCTTTCATAATTTTAAAGACCTCTATCAAGTCACCTCTCAGTCTTCTCTTTTCCAGAGAAAAGAGCCCCAGCCTGTTCAGTCTTTCCTGATAGATATAACCTCTCATTTCTGGTATCATCCTATTAAATCTTTTAAGCACCTTCTCCAGTGCCTCTATATCCTTTTTATAATATGGAGACCAGAGCTGCTCACAGTGCTCCAAGTGTGGTCTAACTAAGATTCTATACAAGTTTAACATAACTTTTCTGCTTTTCAATTCTATCCCTCTAGCAATGGACCCCAATGCTTGGTTTGCTTTTTCTAATGGCTTTATTAACCTATGATGCTACTTTTAGTGATTTGTGTATCTGAATCCCCAGATCCCCAGATCCCTCTGCTCCTCTACCCCATTTAGACTCTTATCTCAAGCATTATGTGGCCCCTTATTCTTCTTCCCAAAATGTAATACCTCACATTTATCTATATTGAAATTCATTTGCCAATTACCCACCTATTCTGCGAGTTTATTAATGTCTTCCTGTATTTTGTCAAAGTCCTCCTCAGTATTAACCATACCCCCAATTTGGTGTTGTCCGCAAATTTTGAAATTGTACTTCCGATTCCCGAGTCCAAAGCGTTTATTTAAATAGTAAACAACAGTGGTCCCAGCACCGATCCTTGTGGAACACCACTTCCCACTTTTTGCCTGTTTGAGTAACTACCTTTAACCCCTACTCTCTGTTTTGTAGCCAGCTTGCTATCCATTCTGCTACTGGTCCCCTGACTCCACATGCTCTGACCTTAGTCGTAAGTCTACAATGCGGTCCCTTATCGAAGGCGTTTTGAAAATCCAAATATATTGCATCTACTACATTACCCTTGTCTACTCTTTCTGTTACTTCAAAGAATTCAATCAGGTTGGTCAAGCTTGACCTTCCCTTTTGAAATCCATTCTGACTATTCTTTATTGTATCTCAATACTTTACTTTACTCAAGTAGGCAAGCACTCTCAGGATTCCATTAGAGTTAAAAAATAAAGGATCTCCTAGTACATGAAGTGTAATAACCAGCACAATATTTTGGTAACATATAACTATTTACCTACTTAAATTTTCATCTTTATGTTAAGTAACTTTTTGCTGCTTATTTTCTTCTTTACCTCTCATTTTTCTCCCTGTCATCCCTCCTCCCCCCAAAATTCCCTTTCCGGCTGAGAGAATGGGATGGAGTCGTGTTTACTGACCTCTGCCCATCTTGCTGTGCAACTGAATACTGGGGTCCATGGCTGGAATTGAACTTGCTCCATATTTCCTCTTGCTAGCTCTGAGGATGTGTTTAACCTCCGCGCATCTCTCTGTGTATAGGCAGGGCTATTAGAAACTCTGCCCGACAACTGCAGACAAGGACCTGCATCTTACCACACCTCTACATAACAGAGAAGAACTTACATGGGGTGCTCCCCTCAGGCGCCCGCTGTAAACTTCAGAGCAAACCCTGGAGTAACGATGCAAATGGCTGTTCATGCTGTTTCTCCAGAGTTCCTGCCGATCTTCCGCCAAAATTACGGTGGTAGATCAGGATAACCGTCACGGAAATTAGTTGACGAATGGGGGCAATGTCATGAATTGCTGCCGACAAGGAGCACATAATTGAGAATTCGCGCATGCACTGCCCATAATTTCTGATTAAAATGAACGGTTGGTAAATTGTGAGCAGTGCGTGCCTGATTTTCCGATATCTACTCCCAGAGGACAGGGTTCCCTGCTGGGAGTGTGGACTCCTAAATAACCCCCAGTGTGCTGCACCATCTCAGATGAGCATGTATTTGATCAAAGCAAAATGTTGATCCAACCATATAATTCCTGTCAATTTAACTCTTACCCATTCACTCCCATTTATAGAAGAATTCCAGTGGGCCAAAAATGTCCAATTCATTTCCACTGTACAGAATTCAATGTGGGACAACTCCTTCCATTCACCCCCATTATATAGAACCCCAATGGACCGAACCCCTTCCCATTCACCCCCATTATATAGAACTGCAATGGACTGAACCCCTTCCCAATCACCCCCATTATATAGAACACCAATGGACCAAACCCCTTCCCAATCATCCCCATTATATAGAACCTCAATGGACCAAACCCCTTCCCAATCACCCCCATTATATAGAATCCCAATGGACCAAACCCCTTCCATTCACCCCCATTATATAGAACCTCAATGGACCAAACCCCTTCCATTCACCCCCATTATATAGAATCCCAATGGACCAAACCCCTTCCCAATGACCCCCATTATATAGAACACCAATGGACCAAACCCCTTCCCAATCACCCCCATTATATAGACCACCAATGGACCGAACCCCTTCCCATTCACCCCCATTATATAGAACCCCAATGGACCGAACCCCTTCCCATTCACCCCCATTATATAGAATACCAATGGACCAAACCATTGCAGAATGGAGCAAACCTCTTCCAGTTCACTCTCGTTGCAAAGAATCACAATGGACTCAACCAATTCCTATTCACTCCCACTTTATAGAATTCCAATTGGCCAAAACATTTCCCATTCAATCCCACTATGTTGAATCCCAATTGACTAAACCCATTCCCATTCACTCTCACTTTACAGAATCCCAATGGATCCAACCCATTCCTATTCAATCCCATTATATGGAACGCCAAATGACCAAAACCCTTTCCGTTCACTCCATGTAAATTGCCAAAGTGAGTTGCTGATTTATTGAGTGAATTCCCAGTTGAATTGCTGACTGAATGAGTCAGTGTCTGCGAGACAAACATTTTTTGATTTGTCTGTCTTTATGTACAGTTCCTTTCTTCCATTCCCTGAACGAATTTTTCCTCCTCCCCTGAAGCTCGTGACATGGTTGGACATGATCCCCACAGCTGATGGCAAAACTCACTTCAGCCTAGATCGTGAATGCAACTAGGCTATTTGACTGGGGTGGGAGACACAGAGGTAAGCCTGGTCTTTCCTCATCTGACAGTCACACCCGTGCACTTTCCAGCAGGGATCGCTCGATAGTGATCACGAGCAGAGATGTTGGCTGATTTTCCCTTGTCCCCAGGTCAGGAAGAGATTTAATTTTCACCCCGTTATGTGGCTTTTTCTTTTTACGCCTACAAGTGATGATACGGCTTTGCTCTTCTCCCAAGGCAGTGAGCCCCCCACCCCCCCATTAAACGCTGACCGTTGGCTTTGTCCGAGTTTGGTGTGATCAGAGGCTGTTGGCTCATTCCTAGTGGCACCCAGCCTACTGAGTATCATGAGCTATATTAAGACTAATGCAATTTAAAGTCAATCAGTGACACAAGAGGGATTGTACAACTCTGACTACAAAAAACTGGAAAATTCTAGAAGGTACCACCTTGAAGGTGAAACAGTGAACTCTCAGAACCAGTCTTAGAAAAACAAATTATTCTTTCCTCCTCTTTTTTTCTGCTAATTTCCTCCCTTTCCCATCTCGTGAAGGTACTGAATACAAAAAGGGCAGTCGTGTGATACTGTATCTTGCATCCAAGATTTCCTACTGTTTACCCTCTAGTACCTCATCCAGGACTTGAGTACATAACCCAGGGTGGCACTTCAGTTCTATACTGAGGGAGTGCTGCACTGTTGGAGTTGTTAAAACTAAGGCCTCGTCTGCCTGTTCGGGTCGATAAAAAATTCCACAGCACTATTCCGAAGAAGGGCAAAGGAGTTCTCCCTGGTGTCCTGCTAACATTTATCCCTCAGCCAAAAACAGGTGAACTACTTATTTATTTCATCGCTGTGTGTGGGACCTTGCTGCGCACAAATTGGCTGCCGCGTTTTCTGAGAACAGTGATTACATTTCAAAAGTAATTAATTGGTAATAAAGTGCGTTGGAACATCTTGAGGACACGAAAGGCGCTATATAAATGCAAGGCCTGTCTTTCTTTAGTTGCTGGCTTATTCCCCATCCATTGCTCTTTCTCCTTTTCATGCAAATGGATATTCTTCATGTGTGAATCTTGACATTGAGTATTCTAACATGGGGTAAATCACAGCCAAGCCCAAGGCAAGGCCTGTGAAAAGCAACAGGGGGCACCTTGCCTGGAGGTTAACAGCCAGCTGAAGAATGCCACTGGGGAACGTTGGACGGTATGGGAAGGATGATAAAAAGGGGGCAAACCCAAAACTTGTATTAAAAAAAATGAATCCCTATCTGTAACGCATGGGTGTCCATCTTGTATCTGAGGGTATCCCACTGTTTTCCATGAATAATCCTCTAGATCCCATTATCTGGTATTAAGTGATTCGCTGATGACCTAACGATTAATTCCCTGATTGCAGAATTCCAACTCTGGCCTCTTGCGCATCCCCGATTTTAATCGCTCCACCATTGGCAGCTATGCCTTTAGCTGTCTAGGCCCTAAGCTCTGGAACTCCCTCACTAAACCTCTCTGCCTCTCTCTCCTCCTTTAAGACGCTCCTTAAAACCTGCCTCTTTGATCAAGCTTTTGGTCACCTGTCCTAATATCTCCACATGTGGCTCGGTGTCAAATTTTGTCTGATAATCGCTCCTGTGAAGCGCCTTGGGACGTTTTACTACGTTAGAGGCGCTATATAAATGCAAGTTGCTGTTGTTGTTGATTGGGCACTTTTGACGATGAGCAGCCCCTGGAGGTGGACATTGGTCAGGAAATTGCTCGGCCAGGCTTGAATTTTCGTCCACTAATTTAAATGGATGGAAAATCAGACAGAACAGGCCCACACCCTTCAGCTCAAAAATGTTTTCCGCCCTAACTTTCTGGAAGTGCGAGATGATAACGGCGAGGGGCAACGGGGACCTCGGTGAACGACAGGACCAACAGCCTCTCTCCTTACCCAGTGAGATTTAAGGATTGAGAAATAAACAGAGGGACGACGGAGAAGGAAATCGGGTGAATTAGAATCGAATCAGGTACAGAAAGAGAAATAAAGAGAGGGAAAGATAGATTGGGTTAAGTGAGAGAGAAAGGAAAAGTAAGAAAAAAATATTTAAAATTAAAAATTTGACATTTTTAAAATCTCCAACCTGAAGGAACGAAACTCCACAGTTTAAATTGTTCCCTTCCTGGGCCAGAGAGTTTGATTGCCAGTCATTAATAATTATCACGGCATTAAAAGGGTATTTACTCGATTAATTACTAGACTCAACTTTCTGCGGCGAGTTTAATGGGCAATTAATGTGCAAGTTCTTAAAAATAAGATTGGGGAGGTTGAGGACGAGATGCTGTTTGTGTGAAGCAAACGGGGGACCGGTGTAAATCGTCCAGCAGGTTCTGGACATTCGTAGCTCACGGCGTCTCTCTTAATCCCCCTGAACTTGCTGGCCGATTTGTACATTAATAATGGCGTGCGTCGTTCACACGCCGTTATTTTTTCCAGCAAGTTCCGGCCCATTATCACACAGCAGGATCTCAGTACAGCTGCAAGAACAAAATACAAGGGGCCACTTTCTGAATCTACACTCTTGGCCCTGACCTTCGCCCCCTGGGAGTGAATATCGTGACCTCGGGCGCCCCCCCATCACTTTCACCGGATGGAAAATCGAGCTGGTGGCCAGGGCGATACTTGAATTCCTGACCTGCGCTCTCGCTGTGCAAGGCACCACACCTGGAGCTCAAATCCGTAAAAACCACCTCGATATAGTACGCAGCATACAGGACCTGACCCCCATTGATGCTGAATTATACACAGCCATAATATTCTATCACGACTGCTCGAAGATCTTAAAAGGCGGAGAGATATGAGCGCAGCTTTCATCTAAACCAAGCCTGGAGTTCACAGTACTGGAAAGAGGAGAAAGAGAATAAAGCAAGTCCCCAAGTTTTCAATTCACACTTAAGATTTTTTTTTGCAAAATACATAAACTGTTTTTTTTCCTTAACTAATTCTAATAAAGTCACACTGAGTAAGTGAGAGAGTGAACTAAATGAAACGGGAAAGAGAGAAGTCAGTGCATGGAATGACTCGATTTGCTGGATACTGTATTCTCCTCACAATATGTACACAGACTGTACTTTAACCGACAAAACACCATGTTCACACAATGTTGCTTTTTTGAGCAACGCACACTGAAATGTCACATGTATTGAACAGCAGAAAATGAAAGCTCTAATTGATACTATAGGCCATAGGCTGACGAGCTCCTTGCTATCAGCTGTCTTCAATTCCATGTGTAACGCACACTAGAAACGTGTCAAAAAAACGTAGGTGACGACAACAACATCTGGAGCCTAAACCTCTTGTCTTTAGTGAGACATTGGTCTTTGTTTTTTAAGTTACTCTGCTACACCAAAAAAAAAAAATCCCGCTCTCCTTTCGCCTTGTCACATTTCTAGTTTTGTGAATAAATATTATCCATTTTAAAACGTCACCTAAGATAGGTGCTTAAAAATGAAGCAGTGCCGAGTTGGCTCCTCTTGTCCCAATTTGTCTCGGATTGGCTCCTCCAGCCTCGTTCCTCTGGAGTCAGTGGGGTTTCCCCCCCCCCCCGACCGGTAGTCTCCTCACCCAGAAAAAAAAAAGAAACAAAAAATACAAATTTGGTTGAAACGGTGCCGTTGCTTTGAGACGCCACGTGGGTGATGTCAGTTCACCGTCGCCCGTTCTTCGGGATTGATCTCGCCCACAGTTTCCCCTTGGACCGTTGCCATGCGGTTGCCAGTATCATGTGATCTTGAGGATGTCAGGTGACTGAGAGCTAGGGCAGGGGTTTTTTTTTTCTTTTACAAGGCAGACACTTTTACGATATTGCAGCTGGTGGTGTTCATGCTGGTGCTGGACTGATTGGGGCTGGGGGGCCTGTTCTCCCCCTCGGGTGTGGTGCCGGGGGGTGTGGGGATGCTGATTATCGCCGTGGTGATTTGCGAGCTCTTGCAGTTTATTCTCAGACCTTCCTCCGATTTATCATTCAGGCTGGAACGACTGGAATGAGAAGACAGTTACCGTGTGCAACACAAACACTGGCTCTGCATGAGGAACAGGAGTAGGCCATGCAGCCCCTCGAGTCTGTTCCACCATTCAATTAGATCTTAGGAACATTAGGAACAGGAGGAGGCCATTCTGCCCCTCGAGCCTGTTCCACCATTCAATTAGATCATGGCTTATCTGCACCTCAACTCCATTTACCCACCTTTGCTCCATATTCCTTGATACCCTTACCCAACAAAAATCTATCGATCTCAGTCTTGAAAGCTCCAATTGACCCCCAGCATCCACAGCCTTTTGGGGGAGAGTATTTCAAATTACTATCAGCTTGTGTGTGAAAAAGTGCTTCCTGATTTCCCTCCTGAATGGCGTAGCTCTAATTTTAAGATGAAGTCTCATCTCATTATTAGGTTTTGTATATCAATAGTATGGCCAAAAATGACAGCTCTCCAAACCGAGGAAAACGTCAAGGTCATTTATGCATTTTACCCGCACTTGTAATATATTTTTAAAAATCTCTTTCTCTCTCTCTTGTTTTCAATGCTTTATTTGACTGAATAATAAAATATCATACTCAATACTGCAATCGCTTTGTGTAAAATCTGGTAAACAGGTTACAATGATATAGTCTGAGCATTTATAGAGTTCTCCAACTTCAGCAAGTGTTAATGGTATATTACACTGTTTAAAGAAAAGCAGGGGAGATCTCTTGGAATCTCAACCAACACCATCAAAAACAGATTAACTGGCCATTTATTTCATTGATATTCTGGATCTTTGTGCAAATTGGCTGCCAGGTTAGTCTACAAAACAACAATTCACTAACTGTAAAGCACTTTGGGATGTCCTGAGGATGTGAAAGTTGCTATATAAATGCAAGTTCTTTCTAATATAGCTCAGTACTCTGTTTGCTTTGTTAATTGCTCTGCATTGACTAGACTACTGTCAATCCGACATCTCATTCAGACTCTCCTTTGCTGGTTCAGCACCATTCATTAAGTATTTTCCCTGTTTTTTCTTCTAGTGAGTAAGACCTTACACTTATCTGCATTGAGTTTTATCTGCCTTGGTTCGGCCCATTTATAATTCCCCGACTGTTTGACCCGACTATATTGCTCAGCTGCAACAACACTCAAGAAGCCTGACATCATCCAGGAAAAAGCTGTCCACTTGATTGGCAATTCACCAACCATCCTCAACACCCACTCCCTCCACCATCGGCGTACCGTGGCTGCAGTGTATCCTATCAACAGGATGTACTGCAGCAACTCGCCAAGGCTTCTTCGATAGCACCTCTCAAACCTGCGACCTCCACCACCCTAAAGGACAAGGGCAGCAGTTGCATGGGAACACCATCATCTCCAAGTTCCCCTCCAAGTCACACACCATCCTGACTTGGAAGTATATCGGCCGTTCCTTCATTGTCGCTGGGTCAAAATCCTGGAACTCCCTACCTAGCAACACTGTGGGAGAACCTTTACCACACGGACTGCAGCGGTTCAAGAAGAAGGCCCACCACCACCTTCTCAAGGGGCAACTAGGGATGGGCAATAAATGCCGGCCTTGCCAGCAACGCCCATATCCCCAAGAATGAAAAAACAATGTCAACACATTGGAGAGGTAGGGAGCAGGAAGAGTGTGGGAGTGTAGAAGAGGAGAAAGGATAGTATATTCAAAGTTTAGGAAGAACAAGGGAGGAAAGTTCAGAGGAACACTGGCCATAGTAGTATTAACAAAAGACAAGACAGGTTACACGAGGAAAGAGGGAGATGGGAATAAAGGTGAAAGAATGATCATCAATCAGGTGACAAGCTTTTCCTAATATTCTTTATCACTTTTTAAAAGTTTGCTAAAGACATTCATTGGAAACACCATATTATGGCATTATTCTTTCTCCTCCACTTTGATTCTGTGAATGCAATTCTTGAAAATTGGATCTCAGAGTCTGGATGTACCAACGGAGGAGAAAAAGTGAGCAAAGTTCAACGTCCAGGAACATAAGAACGTACACAAGAACAGGAGTAGGCCATTCAGCCCCTCAAGCCTGTTCCACCATTCAATAAGATCGTGGCTGATCTGTACCCGCCTTGGTTCCGTAACCCTTAATACCCTTATCCCAGTTGTCAAGGTGATTCCGGCATCATCGCCCTTCACCGACCTTTCCCGAACATTGGGCAATGTCCACAGTCAAAAACTTCAAGTCCTCATTGTGGCCTTTGAACTGACGTGTTTGCCCAAATCCTGCAGGTAGGTAGGTACATGTGCTCTGCATCCACCTCACAATGGGAAAGGCGTAATTTCAGAGTAGCCTATCAAACCTCTTCCATTTGGCAGCATCATTAGGCCTTGAGATACGTTCATTGGGATTTTTACCTTTTAACTATTAAGGGGCCCCAATGAGTATCAGAAGATATGAGGGCCGCTGGTAATCGTTTAGTAGAGGGCACCACTTTCAGGATAGTTTTCCCTGAACACTAAAGCAGCATAGTATTTATCAATATTTCATGTCCTATCTTCAATAAAAGATTAGCCAGTGACTACTCAGTGTCTCAATTGTTTTGAAAAATGCATGAACTTGTCCATTATACCAAAAGAAGCAAAGTTGGGTGAAATGGGCAGCTTTTCGATCATTGTGTCACTTAAGGCATCGCACATTAATATCTCCGCTTCCTCTTTAAAAAAACTATTTCACATGAGCCATGAGCCCTGCCCAGAACAATGTGCTTTGTGTTTGTCTCAATGTTGGGCTGTGTTGAAATGGGCGATGGTAATACTGCACACGGCCTTGATGAGGGATACATCTGGGGGCCGTTAATGTAGTTCTCTGCACCCCCCCCCCCCCCACCTTTTGAAAGTTATTATTGGATCTGCTTCCGCCGCCCTTTCAGGCAGCGCATTCCGGATCGTAACAACTCACTGCTTAAAAAAAAGGTCTCTTCATCTCTCCCTGGTTCTTTTCTCATTTGGACATTTCTGTGGTTGTGCTGCCCATGACACTCTGGGTTTGCTGGTGGGAGGGTAGGGACTGGCATTTTGGGGGCATCAGTCAGTCAAGGGTTGCAGGCTGACCACAGAGCACGGATAGGATTTTTTATCGTGTCCGGGGAGGGGGCATGGCGTAGAGGTGGCGTGGGGGCAAGTGTCATTGAAACGTTGCAAACGAGGCAGAGTCCTCACGTTTCAGGATTCTTTCGCCATTTTTTTGCAGGGATAGGATCTCAGTGTGAGTTATTTTAAAAGGGTGCATCGGGCAGGGGTGAGGATTGGGGGGTCAGGGTTTGCGGGGGTGCCAGCCGGCAGGGAGGGGGGACTTTAACATTTCATTGCCTGTTCCATACAGGGACTGTGCGGCTGGAGTATTGGTAAATTGCTCCAGTCACAATATGGGCAGGCTGGCCGATTCAAACCTTGCCTGGTGGGTCAGTAATCCTTACTGCAATTGCTGCACCAGTTCCCAACAACATCTTACATAGAATTACATAGAACTTACAGCACAAAAACAGGCCATTCGGCCCAACGGGTCTATGCCAGTGTTTATCCTCCACATAGAATCATAGAAAGTTTACAGCGCGGATGGAGGCCATTCAGCCCATCGAGTCCGTGCCGGCTCTATGCAAGAGCAATCCCGCTGGTTCCACTCCCCTGCCCTATCCCTGCAGCCCTGCATATTTTTTTTCCTTTCAAGTATTTATCCAGTTCCCTTTCGAAGGCCATGATTGAATCTGCCTCAACCACCCCCTCGGGCAGTGCATTCCAGATCCTAACCACTCGCTGTGTAAAACAATCGTTCCTCATGTCACCTTTGGCAAAAGAACCAATTACCGTAAATCTATGTCCTCTGGTTCTTGACCCTTCCGCCAATGGGAACAGTTTCTCTCTCTCTCTCTACTCTGTCTAGACCCTTCATGATTTTGAACACCTCTATCAAATCTCCTCTGATCCTTCTCTGTTCCAAGGAGAACAACCCCAGCTTCTCCAGTCTATCCATGTAACTAAAGTCCCTCATACCTGGAATCATTCTAGTAAATCTCTTCTGCACCCTCTCTAAGGCCTTCATATTCTTTCCTAAAGTGCGGTGCCCAGAACTGGACACAATACTCCAGTTGTGGCCGAACCAATGTTTTATAAAGGTTCATCATGATTTCCTTGCTTTTGTACTCTATGCCTCTATTTATAAAGCCCAGGATCCCGTATGCTTTTTTAAACCACTTTCTCAACCTCCCCTTCCACCTTCAATGATTTGTGCACATATACCCCCAGGTCTCTTTGTTCCTGTACCCCTTTTAGAATTGTGACCTTTAGTTTATATTGCCTCTCCTCATTCTCCCTACTGATATGTATCACCTCGCATTTTTCTGCGTTAAATTTCATCTGCCACGTGTCCGTCCGTGCCACCAGCCTGTCTATATCCTCTTGAAGTCTATCACTATCCTTGTCACTGTTCACGACACTTCCAAATTTTTGTGTCATCCGCAAACACGAGCCTCCTCCCACCCCTCTTCTTCTCACCCTATCAGCATATCCTTCTATTCCTTTCTCCCTCATGTGTTTATCGAGCTTCCCCTTAAATGTATCTATGCTTTTCGCCTCAATTACTCCATGTGGTAGCAAGTTCCACATTCTAATCATTCAGTAAAGAAGTTTCTCCTGAATTCCTTATTGGATTTATTAGTGACTATCTTATATTTATGACTCCCCCACAAGTGGAAACACCTTCTCTACGTCTACCCTATCAAAGCTCTTCATAATTTTGAAGACCTCTATCAGGTCACCCCTTAGTCTTCTCTTTTCTACAGAAGATTGTGGGAGATATAGGTGACCAGATCTGTGCACTGTACTCCAAGTGCTCTTGGTGCCTTGGGGAGCAATGCAGGCCTCAGTGGTTCATGCCCCATAATACTGGGGCAAGTGCCTTGGGCCCCCACCATCACTTATCAGCCCCCCGGGAGCATTGTCCAGGTTTGGTATCCTCATTTCCAAAGGCATATCTTGTTATTGATGAGGGTTCATTGTGGGGTGCTGCAGATTAATATCAGAACATAGCACTGAGCTGTGATGAGTGTATGCACTCTTGTTGTAAAATTGTCACCAACGTCCTTCAGGGAAAGAAACCTGCTGTCCTTACCCGGTCTGGCCTATATGTGACTCCAGTTCATATATTTAGCTTCAGAACTGTGTTCTGAAGTGGCCTAGCAAGCCACTCAGTTGTATCGAATTGGTTCAGGTAGAAGGCTGAGTGTGTATGTCTGTGTTCAAGAAGAAGGCCCACCACCACCTTCTCAAAGGCCAACTGGGGATGGGCAATAAATGCCGGGCCTTGCCAGCGATGCCTACATCCCAAGGATGAATTGTTAAAAAGGGGGCCCTGAAGGTGAAACTTTCTCTAAAGCTCGATGCCTTCGCTGACAAAAAGAAACAGATACAAAGAACTCTCTCTCCTGTCCTCAACTCTGGCCTGGGCAATTCCTCAAAAAGAAACTTGAGTGGACACAAGATGGGAGCGAATCTGTAGGCTGGTGCTGTCCCTGCGCCGATTAGCTTGAGGCCCTGAGATATTACCTGGTGTTAAAGGAGGTCTGCTCCCCGCACTGGATGTGAATGGTGCTGAGCTCCTGCATGCTCCTCAGGTGGGTCGCTGACACGCTGGAGTTGGGAAGGTGGGTTGACTTCTTGTTACTGCGGCGGGAGCAGCAGGTGCTGCCTGTCCCGGACCCAGAGGACAGGGACGGGCTGTGAGTCGACGGGCAGTTCTGCATTGAATCTTCTAGGCAATTCTGCTCGAAGACCTGCTCGGTGAGAAACTCATGGTTCTGTGAAAGGAGGGAAAATGTTTAAATGGAGAACGCTTCGGCAAAAGACCCGTTACAACACCTTAGATACGGCAATAATAAACTGCGTTCGTTCCCTGTGTGACTTTGTAATTCTGACATTCTTACACAGAGGCTAATGTGTGGCTTCATTTTCTGCGTGAATATTGTAGTGCTTGTCGTGAGGAGTGGTGTCAGTGCTGAGCAATGGAACTCTTTCCATCTCAGGCACTCAATGTCAACACGAGCGATCCCAGGGGCAGGTAGATGCAGACTAAGGCTTTGGCCCAACAATGTCCTTAGCATCAAACTTGGAAGTGCACCTCTATTGCACGATGTAACCTGCACAAGACGTGAAAGAATTGCATTTATATAGCGCCTTTCACGACCTCGGGACGTCCCAAAGCACTTTACAGCCAATGAAGTACTTTTTTTTGGAAGTGTTGTCACTTTTTTTTTATTCATTCATGGGATGGTCACTGGCAAGGTCAGCATTTATTGCCCATCCCTAATTGCCCTTGAGAAGGTGGTGGTGAGCCGCCTTTTTGAACCGCTGCAGTCCGTGTGGTGAAGGTTCTCCCATAGTGCTGTTGGGTAGGGAATTCCAGGATTTTGACCCAGCGACGATGAAGGAACGGTGATATATTTCCAAGTCGGGATGGTGTGTGACTTGGAGGGGAACGTGCAGGTGTGTTGTTCCCATGCATCTGCTGCCCTTATCCTTCTAGGCGGTAGAGATTGTGGGTTTGGGAGGTGCTGTCGAAAATGTAATGTAGGAAACGCAGCAGCCAATTTGCGCACAGCAAGATCCCACAAACAGCAATGAGATAATGACCAGATAATCTATTTTTTTTAAACCATGTTGGTTAAGGAATAAATATTGGCCAGGACACCACTTCTCTTCTTTGAAATAGTGCCATGGGATCTTTTTCATCCACCTGAGAGGGCAGACAGGGCCTTGGTTTAATGTTTCATCCAAAAGATGGCACCTCCGACAGTGTAGCACTCCCTCGGTACTGCACTGGGAGTATCAGCCTAGATCATGTGCTCAAGTCTCTGGAGTGGGACTTGGACTCACAACCTTCAGACTCAGAGGTGAGAGTGCTGCCCACTGAGCCAAGGCTAACACCGAGCCACTCTGTGACCTATTCCGGGTGAGATTGTCAAGTTATTATCAATTGGTGCTGAATTTAAAACGGTTTTGTGGGCCCAATGCTTGTTAGGAACTGGACTGAGGCAAAACAAAACCATTCACATTGGAGACATAGTCAGCAGACAGGAGAGATTTTCATCTCATCTGGGCTCGATTTGAACCCAGGTGTCAGAGATAAAAGATTAGTGTTTAACCCGAGGCACTACCCAATTGCCCACTGTTGAGTTCCTGAATTTAAAGGGGAAGCTTTCATGAGAAAAAAAAATGTTTTGGCAAACTTTCTTCTCATTTATTTTGAAACTCAATATGAAGCGAAGTAAATCTCGTTGCAAAACATCATCGTGTTCCTTGCGGATAATATCATCACTGGACTTTGAGTTCTTCCCTTTCACCAAATAAAAACAAAAGGATACAACAGTACTCTTCTGTGCAGACAGTGCCCCTTTAAATTGAAAATTATTTCAGACAATCTGGTAGCTACAGGGCAACAGCTTCCATTTAACGTTTCCAGCTCTTGAATATAAATAAAAGATAGACACTTTGAGAAATAGAACAGTTACGTTGGTGTAGTCAGAATAGTCCCCTGATAGTAGGGCTGAGAATGCTCTCAGGGTAATGTCGTGTTTTATGTGACCCACTACTGTACTTTGCCTGTCTTGGGAATGATTGATGCTGTTGGTAAATTCCTCTCTCAGCTTCATACAGTAATTGTGTGCACGTAATCTGGTGATAATATTAAAGTACCTTAAAGGAGAAGGAAGGTCGAGGAAGAAGAGTTTCAGTGTGGGACACTTCCCTATCTATATTCAAGTAACTATAGTTGTTTGTTGACAGTGACCCTGGTTTCAATCCAGACCGTCCACTGTGGTCTCTGTTCACACGTAGAGGTAGTCCCATCATGTGGTTTACATGGGCTGCCTCATACATCTCAGAGCAGCTACAATCAACAACTTGCATCTATATAGAGCCTTTAACGTAGTGAAACATCCCAAGGTGCCTCAAAGGAGCGATTATCGGACAAAATTTGACACCGAGCCACATAAAGAGATATTAGGACAGGCGACCAAAGGCTTGGTCAAAGAGGTAGGTTTTAAGGAGCATCTTAAAGGAGGAGAGAGAGAGAGAGAGAGAGAGAGAGGCAGAAAGGTTTAGGCAGGGAATTCCAGAGCTAACGGCCTAGGCAGCTGAAGTCATGGTCACCAATGGTGGAGTGAAGGACATCAAACCAGCCTGAATGTGGATCCAGAGGCACCTGGGATGGGGCGGGGTGGGATGGGATGGGGTGAGGTGGAATGAGATGGGGTGGGGCGGAATGGGATGGGATGGGGTGAGGTGGGGGCTGTAAATTTTTATCTTTAGTACTCTCAGCCCTGGGTGTGAAAGATGAAAATTAACCCCCAGAAATGTTGGCACTGGCCAGGGATTATGGGGTCAACTTCATCAATGGAATGGGTGTAAAGAGCTTCGTGTCTCCCTGTGAAAGAGGGCGGTCAACTAAGGGATTGCTGCGTGTAGCATTTGCCATGTTTGCACATAAAATGGAACACTAGAAAGCTTCTGCCTCAGCCTGTATAAAGTCTTAAAGCTAATTAAAAAATAGGAGTACAAGAGGAATTCACACAGAATTATTTCACACAAAGGGTAGTAGATATCTGGAACAAGTTATCATGGAAGACCGCTGAAGTAAACTGAATGGGGGGGACTAGATATGATTCGGGAGAGAGAGGGTTTGAGGAATATGGTGCGAAGATAGGATTGAGATCAGTCAAAAAAGCACAGGCTTGTTGGGCCAAATGTCATTTCTTGTTCCTAAACAGAAGAAAAGTCAAGGAGTGAACTAACTAATGTTATTATTTCTCCTTTGAAGTCCTTCTGCCTAATATCTATTTTAAATGTTCTTTAATTAATTCACATGGTTTCTAATAATTTAGTATGTACCCCTTCATGGAACTTTAAGATAATCGGCAAAAGAACCAGGGGGTAGATGAGGAGAAATTTTTTACACAGTGAGTTGTTTTGGCCTGGAACGCGCTGCCTGAAAGGGCGGTGGAAGCAGATTCAATAGGAACTTTCAAAAAGGATAAATACTTGAAGGGGAAAAATTTGCAGGGATATGGGGAAAGAGCAGGGGAGTGGGGACTAATTGGATAGCTCTTTCAAAGAGCCGGCACAGGCACGATGGGCTGAATGGCCTCCTTCTGTGCTGTATCATTCTAGGGGGTAATTTTAACCTAACTCGCCTGGCAGAAAACTTCAGTTTTTTTACACCCCACCCAATATTAGTATCCATTGACTTCAATAGGGAGTAAAATCGAGTGGGTGTAAAACCAGCCTTGCATCCGATTTAGTCAGTTTTCTGACGATGGGGTTAGGTTAAAATTGCTTCGATTTTATGTGTGATATATAGGAAATATGTGTGTGTTTATGACTATGCATGTGTGTGTAATATATATATATATATATATATATATATGTGAGTTTATGTACTTATGTGTATAAATAAATGTGTATTTGTGTGCGTCTATGCATGTGTGGGGATTTTTGTGTGTTTTTTCTGTGTCTGTGCATGTGTGTTAATGTGTAATTGTTACTGTCACAGGACATTACATCAAAAACTGAATTTTGCAGGACAATACAGGCAACACTGGCCGCCTAACAATCCAGGGTGAATTTGATGAGCTATCGCTGGTGATGCAGAACGTTGCTCAATGGGATGGATCAGACAATCGGCTGTAGCCCCTCTGATTTCTGGTTATTAATTGTAACGACCCATGGATCGCGCACTCTGACCTCCGGACTTGATTGTCCGATGAGTGAGACTCAGCACCGGCAGCGTGAGCTCACAAAACGTTACCTCCTCATTGACCGTGCCGAGAGCTGAACTCACAGGAGTTTTCAGCTTGTTCGTTCACTGTGAATAAATAGCGTTGCTTTTTAACCAGTAGTGAACCTCTGACATTGGCCTTGTGCCTCTTTTCGCTTCAGACACCAATTTGCTGAACAAAGTGAGGACTTTTTATAGAGAGGCAAAAGATCGCACTCTTTGATTGTACATTAAGGAGGATGTTTTTCAGTAGAATGCATGAATGGTCAAGGGATACATCGAATGCTCTGCCCTTGCTGTCCTTTGTTGTTTACCTCTCCAGTTTTCTCCTCTCTTCTCCCGACTGAGCTAAATCTTGTTGGGATAAGAGTTCCACATGCACTGGGCCCTGCTCTCCAGTAACCCCCCTCGTCCCACCCCCCTCCCCGGGCCACTCTGCTTGCTGTTTCCAGGACCTTCCCGTGTGCAAATTGGCTGCCACATAGCTACACTTCAAAGTGAAGTAATTCGTCAGCTTTGGGACATTCTGAAAGATGCTAAAAATAGCAAGTTTTACCTCTTTTTCACATCAACTGTGTCGGAGTGTTAGATTCCTCTGTTTATCAGTGCTTTTGTTATCTCCAGACTCATCTATTCCAATGTTCTCATGGCCGGCCTCCCATCTTCCAACCTTCGTAAACTTGAGCTCATCCAAAACTGTTTTTCTGAATCCTAACTCGCACCAAGTCCTGTTCGTCCATCAACCACTGTGCTCGCTGATCTACATTGACTCCCAGTCTGGCGACATCTCGATTTTAAAATTCTCATCCTTGTGTTCAAATCCCTCCTTGGCCTCGCCCTTTCTCTGTAAACTCCTCCAGCCCTCCAATCCTCTGATTTCTCTGCGCTCCTCCAATTCTGGCCTCTTGTGAAACCCCCAACCTACTTCGCCCCACCATTGGCGGCCGTGCCTTCAGCTACCTAGGTCCCAAGCTCTGGAAATCCCTCCCTAAACCTCACTGCCTCTCTACCTCTCTCTCCTCCTTTAAAGTGTTCCTTAAAAGCTACCTCTTTGACTAAGCTTTTGGCAACCTGTCCTAATATCTCATGTGGCTCGGTGTCAAATTTTGTCTGATAACGCTCCTGTGAAGCGCCTTGGGACGTTGTACTATGTTGAAGGTGCTATATAAATGCAAGTTGTTGTTGTTTATCAACACAGTAGAATGTCTCACTGCAACCTTTCCCAAAACAACACCAATTCTTTAAAACCCTTTAATTAAGATACAGTGAGCAAAGACTCTCGTTAGATTGGGTCCTTGGAGATTGGCAAAGTCACACACAGCACAGTTTAAGATAAACTTGTAGGGAATCTTGGTTAGACCACACTTGAAGTACTGCGAACAGTTCTGGTCTCCAAATTATAAAAAGGATATAGAGGCACTGGAGAAGGTGAAAAAAAAGATTTACTAGGATGATACCAGAAATGAGAGATTATACCTATTAGGAAAGATTGAATAGGCTGGGGCTTTTTTCTCTAGAAAAGAAAAGACTGAGGGGTGACCTGATAGAGGTCTTTAAGATTATGAAAGGGTTTCATAGGGTAAACATGGAGAAAATGTTTCCATTTGCGGGGGAGACCAGAACTAGGGGCCATAAATATAAGAGAGTCACTAATAAATCCAATAGGGAATTCAGGAGAAACTTCTTTACCCAGAGAGTGGTTAGAATGTGGAACTTGCTACCACATGGAGTAATTGAGGCGACTAGCATAGATGCATTTAAGGAGAGGCTAGATAAACACATGAGAAGGGAATAGAAGGATATGTTGATAGGGTTAGATGAAGAAGGGTGGGAGGAGGCTCACGTGGAGCAAAAACACCGGCATGGACCTGTTGGGCCGAATGGCCTGTTTCTGTGCTGTGCATTCTTTGTAATTCTTTGTAAACGAAGGCTCAGAAAGCAAACTCAAGGGCAGCAATCACACCACAGGAGTAGTCACAGAGACAGGGTACCAGGCAACATAACATAGCAACTCGTACTTTGTGGCATAACTGGGAAAAGAAGAAAGAATTACCTTGGTAGAAGCAGATGTTCGGACTGATAGAAGGGGATCATCCAATAGATAGGTCAATCCCTACAAGACCAACAGTAAACAAAAAATACATCAGTTGTACAATTTAGAATTCCAAGGATCAATCCTAGCGTTGTAATTCAGACACACCAGTAAGAAATAAGAAGGAGCTGGGAGTGATTACAAGTCACCATCATATTCTTGTGATCCTGGCCATCATCTCAACTCCCAAGGTTACAGTCACTGCCAGAGTATCTCTCTCTATATTTTTTCATAATAGATAAATTGTGAACTTTATGAAAGCAGCTTTAATTTTGGATTTTTAAAATCTCTTTCCCCCCCCCCCCCCCCTGCCTTTCTCAGCTAACAACATCCCACCGTAGCATCTGAAGATTTACACACCAGAATGAGCCAATCCCCAGCTAAGTTATTCCATTGCAGCTGTGAAACTGGCATCTGCCTGACAATGTGGAAAATTACCCAGGTATGCCCAAGCCACAAAAAAGCAGGGCAAATCTACCCCGGGCCAATTACAGCCTCAACAGCCTCCTCCCAGTGTCCGTACAGTGATGGAAGGAGTCACTACCAGTGCCATCAAACTGTACCCTGCTCACCAACACTCAGTTTGTGTTCCGGCCAGAACATCTTCAGAATTCACCGCAGTCTTGATCCAGACATGGAGGCAAGAGCTGACGGCCAGAGGTGAGGTGACTTCAAGGCAGCATCCGACTGTGTATGGCACCAAGGAAGCCCAGCAAAATCTTAGATCAAACTCCTTTCCTGCAACCAACTCTACTTCTCTGCTTCCTAAATTGTCATTAAGTTTTGTCACAGTATTATATAAAAATAAACGGGGACAGAATGTGTGATTTTAAAAGGGGACTAAATTACATCTGCACATCCTGGTCCAATTGTCCCCTATTCGGCATAGACTGGGCTTGTACTCCCTCGAGTATAAAAGATTAAGGGCTGATCTAATTGAGGTGTTTAGGATGATTAAAGGATTTGATAGGGTAGCTAGAGGGAAACTATTTCCTCTGGTGGGGGGAGTCCAGAACAAGGGGGCATAACCTTAAAATTAGAGCTAGGCCATTCAGGAGTGATGTCAGAAAGCATTTCTTCATACAGAGGCTAGTGGAAATCTGGAACACTCTCCCTGAAAAAGCTGTTGAGGCTGGGGGCCAATTGAAAATGTCAAAACTGAGATTGATAGATTTTTGTTAGGCGAGGGTATTAAGGTTACGGAACCATGGTGGGAAATTGGAGTTAAGATACAGATCAGCCATGATCTAATTGAATGACAGAACAGACTCGAGGGGCTGAATGGCCTACTACTGTTCTTGTGTTCCTCTGTAATCTTCTTTCACCTGAAGATTACATTTGATCTTCACCCTCTGGGCGCAATGCCACAGGAAATCAATTAGTACATACGTGTACTGCATGTACTATAAATAAAAGAAAGAAACAATGAACTGAGAATGGACTGGATGAATGAAGGATAGAACTAAAAGTTAAAATCTTTGATCTCCTTGCCAATCTCTTGACTCGACAAGATGCTACACAGCAACCCAATCATTACAGATCAATCACACTTCAAAAAAGAGTTTTTCCACTATCTGACCAGAAGGTTGGGTGTTTGCAACCTGTAACTAACCAACAATTATTGAGAAACCAAGGTGAGCAGCTGAGACCTATTGTACAGGACACCATTAAGGTTCAGAAGAGTTAAAGAGAAGAGGAAGTAAATCGAGAAGAATGCTGAAGTGATGCCAAGCTTGTACTGTTTGTGCCTGAAACCATTATGAGACACCATTAAAGGCACTCGTTAGCTCAGCATAACTGCAGCTGTAAGTGTACGTCAAGTGCCAATAATCCAATGCAATGTGATTGGACTTGGAAATATTTTACATAGAATTACATACAATTTACAGCACAGAAACAGGCCATTCGGCCCAACTGATCGATTCTGTGTTTATGGTCCACATGAGCCTCCTCCCACCCTACTTCATCTAACCTATCAGCATATCCTTCTATTCCTTTCTCCCTCATGTGTTTATCTTAGCTTCCCCTTAAATGCATCTTTGCTATTCACCTCAACTACTCCTTGTGGGAGCGAGTTCCACATTCTAACCACTCTCTGGGTAAAGAAGTTTATCCTGAATCCCTTATAGGATTTATTAGTGACTATCTTATATTTATGGCCCCTAGTTTTTGGATTCCCCCACAGGATGAGGTAAATTGAAATTGGCAATTAAATTAAATGTGTGAACGAGAAAATGATGGACAGAGATATGTGATACCAAAATGTTTAAGAATTCACTCGTTAATGCAGGCAATGATTCTTTCTGTGTCTGTGACCTGCTCAAGACCATCACCTGCTAATATTGACTGTCGATCGATTGTTTCACAGGCTGCAGTCTGTACTGATCTATCCAGACACAAACAAACACAGTGACACGTCCCTGATGCAGACTTTGCAATCATATTAGAGACCCCACCACTCGCGTTTAAATCGGGCAAGGAGCGTGAACAATCTTGCGTTCCCGTTATTGTCAGTTACAGCGTGTTGTTTCGGGCTGAAATAGACATTCAGTGAACAGTTCGCACTCGTTGCGGTGCGATTACCTTGTATACTTAATCACCTCTAAGTGGGAAGGGATTTATTGAAACACTCAAGCTTGCCTTGAAATATGAAAGTGAATTTGCAAGTACAGTGGAATCTTGTTACATTAATAGTTTAGGGCAGACAAAAAATGTTAAACCTAACCAAATTCATATGAATCGTAAAATGTGTGTCGCGGGCAAATCAGGTTAAGCGGCGGGGACTGTACAGCGAAATAGCAATATAAAGTCTAATTAGCACTAATGCACACCATTAACGTGCTATTCTATTCTCACCGGCTTTCGCTCTCTATTTGTGTTGTGTATGGATTTTTATTAAAACTAAGAATAGAACATAAAGTGAATCAGGAGACAGTTAACGAGAGAGACAGCCCTCCCCTGAAAACTCTGAGTCCACGTTAGCGCGGCGATCCATCTCGTCCTATTATAGAAAATGGACTTTGATAGATATATAGGTGAGAACGAAATTATACAGAGCACGCTTACCGCTGAACAGTGCAGAGATTACAGAGCAGTACAAGTGGATATTATGCTATTGAGCATTATTTTTTTCCTCACCCTGATTTCACGTCTCGATTGAAGATGTTGGGTCATGGTTCCATGAATCAACTCCAACTTCCACTACCTCACCTCAAAGAGACGTCCTTCACTTGTGAGTGTCAGCAGGCACTGAGGGTGCCTCACAGCCAAGCCCTATCCTGTCCTCTCTCATTACACATGCGTGTGCATGTACACACACGTGCAAATCACATACACACACACACACTTGGCAGCTAGACAGCAATCAGGACCAGGAACTCTGTGTTATTCTCTTTCCCCTTCCTAATCTGTTGGCCTTGTGAGCACCCGCCACCTGGACCATCGCACTGGATGAGTGCAGTAAGGTTTGAAAATGGGACTTTCCTGCCTTGTATGGCTCACGTACGACTTGGGACAGCTCACGTACCACACGGGCCAAGTCACGTACCACATGGGTCAGCTCACGTACCGCACGGGCCAGCTCACGTACGACATGGGACAGCTCACGTACCAGACAGGCCAAGTCACGTACCACATGGGCCAGCTCACATATGACATGGGCCAGCTCACGTACCACTCGGGCCAGCTCACGTACCACACAGGCCAAGTCACGTACCACACGGGTCAGCTCACGTACCACATGGGCCAGCTCACGTACGACATGGGACAGCTCACGTACCACACAGGCCAAGTCACGTACGACATGGGACAGCTCACGTACCACACAGGCCAAGTCACGTACCACATGGGACAGCTCGTACCACACGGGCCAAGTCACGTACCACACAGGTCAGCTCACGTACCACACGGGCCAGCTCACGTACGACATGGGACAGCTCACGTACCACACAGGCCAAGTCACGTACCACATGGGACAGCTCACGTACCACACGGGCCAGCTCACGTACCACACGGGCCAGCTCACGTACCACATGGGACAGCTCACGTACCGCACGGGCCAGCTCACGTATGACATGGGACAGCTCATGTATGAACTGAGCTTTTGGAGGGTGCTTATGATAGGGGCTTTTAACAAGAGAAACACAACTAAATAATTAGAAAATCCAGAGACCGGCTCCCCTATATTTTCCTCTGGTTGCTAAGAGACCCATTTTATGTTCACACTGAATATTTTTGCTCATACGGTTTACTGCTTAAAACCATCTCTTTGACCAAGCTTTTGGTCACCTGTTCTAATATCTCCTTACGTGGCTCGGTGTCAAATTTTTATCTGGTAACGCTCCTGTGAAGCGCCTTGGAATGTTTTGCTATGTTAAAGGCACTATATAAATGCAAGTTGTTGTTGTTGCTAATTCAAAGTATTTTTTGTGCTAAAAATTTTGAATGATTGAATTAAGCAATGTAAATAACAACAAAGTGAGAATTTATTGCTAACAATTTGAATATCAGATAATTTGAATTAAGCAACTTTATATTAAGACTAGACTGTATTGAGTTAATGGAGGAATATATCCTGACAGGTTTTTGGAGGGTTGTGATTAGTGTCAAATTGATTTTTTTCTGCCTCTGTTTTCTCATTTTCTTAATATTTACCATTCACAGTTTGAATGTTACATCTCTCACCACAGCAGCAGCTATAGTCTTCTGAATGTTAACACAACCCACAAGGGTTTAACAGCATTGTTAATGTGTTAAATACATTAATTTGTAGAACCTATTCCAAAATTGGTGCAACTCTCCATAAATAATGTTCAATGGAAAAGCATTTTAAGTCTTCGATTCGCATCAGACAGGATTACGGCAAACCCCATGTTATAAGAGGAAGCACGGTTCGGATGCGTTTTGGGAGAATAATGAGCCTGATAAAATCCCCTGTCCCCTTCCCACACGGCTTCATTTTGACCTCAGTCTTGGCAGCATCATTTCTATTCTCCGAGCATTTGAAGCATTAGACTCGCTGTGAGCTATTTCTTACGAAACCGCAATCGGTCCCTTTTAGAATGCACTGAGGAATTTACCAGAACAAAGCCAACACCTGGAATCCTGACCCAGTCAGAAAGCATTCCTCAATTATTCATTTCGTGGATACAGCCAAACTATTCCCGATTTCACCTGGAGGTGTTTGGGTTCTAATCAGTTTATTTTCTGATCACTGCGCTGCCTTTTTTTTGGATAATGTAAACTGGGGCAGTGACACCGAAGAAAGTCCAGCAAAGCCGGCCTGTGCCGAGTTAGTTGATTCTCATCTAGGATGGTGGGTTTTTACATAGAATCAGATAGAATATATAGCACAGAAACAGGCCATTTGGCCCAACTGGTCCATGCTGGTGTTTATGCTCCACACGAGCCTCCTCCCTCACTTCTTCATCTCAACTCAGTTATTTCCAATTGTTGGTCTCGATACCCTTTGGTCAGGAAACATAGAACTACATAGATGTTACAACACGGAAACAGGCTGTTTCTAACTTAACCCTAACCCAACATGGACTTAACAGCTCGTGTTGGTGTTTATGCTCCACACAAGCAGTAATCCCAATCCCGTGTGCCTGCTCTGTTCCCATATCCCCCATTCCTTCAACCACCTATCTAACCCACTCTTAAAAGTTGACATGGTCTCTGCTTCAATCACTAACTCCGTTCTTACAAATTAATCTTATATCTATGTCCCCTTATTCTAGACCCCCCTCAACCAGAGGTCCTGCTCCATTATCCACCGTGACCCTCTCCACTGCACTCCCCCCCAACCCCGACCCCTGCTGGAAAGTGCATCTGTGTGGGTGTGGGCAGGATTGGGCTTTGCTGTGATACCCCCACAGTCAAATAGCCGGCCAGCACTCCTGCTGTCCAGGCTCACGCACAAAGAACGGTCACGTGGACGAGGTATAGGAAGGCTGCCAGCGCATGTGGATCCATAACCCTAGCAAGAGTCAGCACCTTCGAAGAGGAGAGGACGAGGTTACCAAAGCAACCACCTTCTCTGCAGCTACAGAATTCTTGGGCCAAGCCCGTTCCCTGGAAAATGAGTCATGGGTTTATCAGGGTTTGACTGTGTTGCATCTTCACTCTAAGCTTTTTTTTTTAAAAAATGAAGACCACGCAAAGCAGAGGCTGTTGTACAGATCCATCATAGAATGATACAGCACAGAAAGAGGCCATTCAGCCCATCGTGCCTGTGCCGGTTCTTTGAAGGATCTATCCAATTAGTCCCCATTCCTCTGCTCTTTCCCCATTGCCCTGCAGATTTTTCCCCTTCAAGTATTTATCCAATTCCCTTTTGAAAGTTACTACTGAATCTGCTTCCACCGCCCTTTCAGGCCGTGTATTCCAGAATGTAACAACTCGTTGCATAAATAAATTTTTCTCATCCATGTTTTTTGACAGATCCGTTCTGTATTTTGTGACAGACCCATTCAGTCTCATTTATACCACAGCAGTGGGGTGGGGCGGAGGGAGTGAGTTTCAGCTGGGGTTCACTGGAAGAACCACAGACATCCCGGAAAAAACCAGGGTACAGGAGTGGGAGAACCCCCTTCACCTCCATTGTCTCTACAGCCAGGGCTGAGGTGTCAGAAGGACATGCAAAATGGGGGGGAGGGAGGGGGAGATAAATGTCTAGCATAGTCGGCCAGGTAAGGGGGGGGGTGCAGAGAAACGCAGCCTTTAAGGGGCTTGAAATGCATTTGGATGGCAGACTGAGTGACTTAGGGTACTAGGGGGATGGGTTTCAATGGGCTAAGTGACCTTTTCTTACCCTTGAGTTGACTCTGCTGTAATCTAAGTGATCTATAAACACGTACATCACCTGATGGCTGCGAGTTACACAGGTTTTTTTTTTGGATGTTTTACATGGGACACGACAACAGGGCACAACCAGAAGCAATTTTGACAAGGTTGGAATACTGAATGAGAGCCCGTAGAATTTGTGCTGGAGTCTCGGGGGCTAGGATAAAACCTTGCTAACGCTACATGCCCTGCTTCCTACAGCCCTGGTTCAGATAGACCTACACAGGAGAGGGAGGGAGCTACAGACTCACAGTTGTCCTCTCTAAGCAGTGCAGCAGATGGTGATGTTGTCTGGCTACAGATGACCCTGGTTTGTTGGGACATTGCTGCTGCTCCTTATCATCTGAGTCCTGAAATAACAACAACACAAGAATCAAATTACATTCATTTCAAAACATAGCCACTGCTTTAAGGATTATTTGTCAAGATTTATTTCTCTTGACAACCTTTTCCCATCCGTCCTCTCCTTATGGTATTGATTCAGGCTTCGATGGGATATTGCCTGAGCAGTCTTTGTTCACGTGTAAGCCTTGCCGAGAATGTTGGTGGGCTATTCGCCTCCAGGAGGCGTCACTGTGTCAGCTTGGCTCAGTTGGTACCACTCTCGCCTCTGAGTCGGGAGGTCGTGGGTTCAAGCCACACTCCAGGACTTGAGCAAGTAATCTAGGTTGAGGGGTGTGGAGTATATCAGACTGTTGCAATGAGGGGTGTGGGGTATATCAGAAAGTCATAGTGAGGGATGTGAGCTATATCAGATTGTTACAGTGAGGAATGTGGGGTTTACCAGTGTTACAGAGAGGAGTTTGGGGTATATCTGAATATGAGTGGTGTGGGGTATATCAGTGAAAGTTAAAGTGAGGGGTTTGGGATATGTCAGAGTGTGTTACAGTGAGGGATGTGAAGTATATCAGAATATGACAGTGAAGACCGTGGGGTATATCAGAGAGTGTTATAGTGAAGGGTGTGGGGTATATGAGGTATATGAGTGTGTGTTATAGTGAAAGGTGTGGGGTATATGAGTGTGTGTTAATGTGAAGGATGTGGGGAATATGAGGTATATGAGTGTGTGTCATTGTGAAGGGTGTGGGGTATATGAGGTATATGAGTGTGTGTCATTGTGAACGGAGTGGAGTATATTGGCGAGTGTTGCAGTGAAGGGTGCGGAGTATATAAGAGAAGTTATGATGATGTGCAGTGAGCTTGTGACTTAGATTTGCCTCAAATCTGCAAATACATCCCTCTTTATCTCAGCTGCTACATTCTATTCCCAGCCCTCCATCTGCTGGTTGGACACTTCATGTACGCACCCAATATCTACCAAGAGCATGTATTCTTTGTACATGTCTGGGCAGATGGGTACATGTGAATACTTATCTCTCCAAAATTATACAAGTGCTGAATGGCACTGCCCACCACTAGAAAAATGGCAGGTCCACTCAATCAAACCCAAGGAATGCCCATCAATATAAATAGGGCAGGCTCACTCAATCAAAGCTGATTGTGCTGAGGGTTGTCCTATGAGGAAAGATTGAGTAGAATGGGCCTATGCTCTCTGGAGCTTAGCAGAATGAGAGGTGATCTCATTGAAACATATAAGATTCTGAGAGGGCTTGACAGGGTAGATGTTGAGAGGCTGTTTCCCCTGGCTGGAGAGTTTAAAACTAAGGGCCACTGAGATGAGGAGGAATTTCTTCACTTAGAGGGTCGTGAATATTTGGAATTCTCTACCACAGAGGGCTGTGGATGCTCAGTCGTTGATTGAGATCAATAGATTTTTGGACTCTAGGGGAATCAAGGGATATGGGGATCGGGCGGGAAAATGGAGTTGAGGTCGAAAATCAGCCATGATATTATTGAATCTCGAGGGACCATATGGCCTACTCCTGCTCCTATTTCTTGTGTTCTTATGTGCTTGAGAACTTTCCACCAATATAAACATTTAAGCTCCACTCAATCATTCCCAAGCACCCTTGGCTTCTGCATCAAATCTCTGCACATCATAATATTGCACCTACTGTGAGTTCCAGTGCCTCGTTCATTAAGCCGTTACGTTTGATTTGCAGATAGGCATTGGCATTTCCAGTCTTTGCTATCTTTATCCTCGCAAGCCTGGCCTTCTGTGAAGAGAAACAAGATCGCCTCAACATTAGTTATTCAAACTGTTTAGTCCTCCGAGCAGCTTACCATGTCTCCTTATCTCTTTTCACATGTCCCATCACGAGCACAATCTTGATGCATCGATAGCCAAAACCTCACCCTGTCACAATGTTTCTCGTCTCCCTTGATTTGGTGATAACACTGTGTGATTACTCCTCTGATCTTCCCCCTCTTGTACATCCTAGCTTTCCAATATATTGTCCCACATTCTCTCCCTTCTCCCCTCAGCTTTGCTATATTGACATCAATACTCTTCGCATTACCTCCGATCCATTTTCCTCCGGGACCTAAAAACTGTCAAACTCCTCAACTTCTTCGGGCTGCATAGAATCATAGATTGGTTACAGCACAGCACAGAAGGAGGCCATTTGGCCCATCGAGCCCGTGCTGGCTCTTTGTAAGAGCAATCCAGTTAGTCCCACTCCCCCACTCTTTCCCCGTAGCCCAGCAATTTTTTCCTTCAAGTATTTATCCAATTCCTTTTTGAAAGCCACGATTGAATCTGCTTCCACCACCCTTTCAGGCAGCGCATTCCAGATCATAACTACTTGCTGCGTAAAGATTTTTTACTCATGTCCTCTTACAATCTACAATCTACTTCTTCCAAAACACAAGCCTCTCAACTGTCAGCCTTAGCTAAGTGGGTGGCACTGTCGCTTCTGAGTGAGAAAGGTGTGGGTTTAAGTCTCAGTTCGGGACGTCAGCACATAATCTAGGCTGACACTCCAGTGTAGTACTGAGGGAGTGCTGCACTGTTGGAGGTGTCGTCTTTCGGATGAGACGTTAAACCGACAAAATGAGACGTCTGCCCTCTCAGGTGGACGTAAAAGATCCCATGGCTACTGTTTGAAGAAGAGCTGTGGAGTTGGCTTGGTGTCCTAACAAACATCTATCCCTCAACCAACACCACTAAAACAGTTTAATTGGTTTCATTGTTGTTTAAGAACATAAGAAATAGGAGCAGGAGTAGGCCATACGGCCCCTCAAGCCTGCTCCGCTATTCAATAAGATCATGGCTGATCTTTGACCTCATCTCCACTTTCCTGCCCAATCCCCATATCTCTTGATTCCCTTAGGGTCCAAAAATCTATTGCTCTCAGCCTTGAATATACTCAATGACTCAGCATCTACAGCCCTCTGGGGTTGAGAATTCCAAATATTCACGACCCTCTGAGTGAAGAAATTCCTCCTCATCTCAGTCCTAAATGGCCGACCCCTTATCCTGAGACTATGTCCCCTAGTTCTAGACTCTCCAGCCAGGGGATACAACCTCTCAGCAACTACCCTGTCAAGCCCTCTCAGAATCTTATATGCTTCAATGAGATCACCTCTCATTCTTCTAGATTCCAGAGAATATAGGCCCATTATACTCAATCTCTCCTCAAAGGACAACCCTCTCATCCCAGGGACACTGCAGTGTTTCCCTACATTACAACAGTGACTACACTTCATTGTCTGTGAAGCACTTTGGGACATCCTAAGGTCATGAAATGTACAAGTTTGTTCTTTCTTCTCTTAATTTACCTTCTGTTCTTAGCCCTTCACCAAGGTTCTCTCTATAATTATCATAAGCACTTATGGATCACTGCCTTGTTCCTAGTGTGCACTGTATGTTTTCCATAATTCCTATTGCGGTCAGGTAATTGACATGCAAACTGTATGAGAAAAGGGAGACTGAAGGAGAATCGGAGCTCCACACTTTAAGACAATGACAACAACTTGCACTTATATAGCGCCTTTAATGTAGTAAAACATCCCAAGGCATTTCACAGGAGCTATTATCAAACAAAATTTGAAATCGAGCCATATAAGGAGATATTAAGACAGGTGACCAAAAGCTTGGTCAAAGAGGTAGGTTTTAAGGAGCCTCTTAAAGGAGGAGAGAGAGGTAGGGAGGGCGGAGAGGTTTAGGGAGAGGATTCCAGCACTTAGGGCCTAGGGAGCTGAAGGCTCGGCCGCCAATAGTGGAGCGATTAAAATCGGGGATGAGCAAGAGGCAAGAATTGGAGGCAAGAGATCTCGGAGGGCTGGAGGAGGTTACAGACATAAGGAGGGGTGAGGCCATGAAGGAAAGGATTGGAGTGAAGAATGGTGTAATAGATCTGGAATACAACAGAATGAGGATGCAAGGAGGAGGAACAGAGTAGAGTGATGTATTTGAAACTTGTGAGAAAGAATAGTTGAGGGGTGCAATGGGCACAGTATTATTGTACAAGTGTGTCTAAACTGTATTATTGAGTCTGTGTATAATGCATTTGCTTTCAAATCCAGAAAGTACACTCTTATTAAAAGTATTCACCGAGGATTTATGAAGTATGCTCAACCACAAAATTTAATTCATTGGAAAAAATTGTTCTGCTATATTTAGAACAACAGGACATACTAGAAGTGCTTAAGAATCCCAGAGTGTAATATTTCCTCTGTCTGCACATGGATCAGTAATTAAAACAATAAATTTGGCCCAAAAATTGCTCCGAGCGATGAACCAAAAGTGCTCGCTAACTTACCGCAGTCTTTACTGGGTGCACTGCCTCTAATAGGAAGTGGAGAAGAGCCCAGCGTTAGCTCCAGTGAAGCCAGGAGAAGTGAAAGGATCAGATTGCAGCATTTTTGACAAGCTGTGAAGAGTTTTTACAAGCTTGGAATGTAAAATCCAGGAAGTGAAAGCTACAACACTAAAATCATTTGTAAAAACAGTTATCGACAGCGAGAAAAAGAACGGGTAGGAAATAATCTAATTAAATAAACGAGGCAGAAGGAAAACGTTAAAAAAAATTAAATTAAAAAAAAACTTTTTTTAATGACCAAAAACTATAAAAAAAAACCTATAAAAAATAAGGAATACTGAGACTCCACAATTTTAAAAGTTAGTTTAGACCTGGTATTTTTAAGTGTACCTGTTTTGTGGCAATATTAGTTACTTTCCAGCTGGGTAGATGAGCAAGTTGGCGCTGGTCCATTGTTTCTACTGATTCCAGCCGGCGATATCCCTTTAATGTGAAGCTATCATATCGCCGGCGAACCAGGAGGAGCAATTTCTGGATTTCTGCGTTTTACTGCGCAAGTGCGAATGCTGGAACTTGCTCCTTGATTTCGCCCCTAACAACGGTGAGCGCCGTTAAGCAATTTCTGGCCCATTAACACTTACAACGGTAACGAGAAGCTTACACTCGAGAAAATTACCCTCATTATTCCATAATTGTCATATTGAGTAGATCCACAAAGATCGAACCACTGCAGGGCTTCAAATAAAAACAGAAAGGTTCTGTTGTATGACTGCCAGGCCAGGTCCACAGTGGTTTTAGTCTCAAGATTTCCAGCAACTCTTACTATTACTGTTTCTTGTTTGCTTCTTTGGCAGATTAAGTTGGAGGCCAGTGCTAACGTATTTTGTCGTGGACCACATATCCACCCAGGCTCTTCTCAGAATGCTCCAACATATTGCACCAGTGAGTGAGATAGGTCTCAGGTCTTTTGCCTGCAGTCCCATAAAGAAAAGGGAGGCCCAATTCCAATCATGGCACTGTAGGTGGTCGGCAAATCGAGGACCAGGCACTTCCCCACAGGAAGAGAATGGGGAAGAAAAAATAATAAAAGGGACCCTTTTCACTTGTACGGAAACTGCTTCCAAATTCCCTTGCCTGGGTTCATTGGACATGAAGGAAAGGAGAAGGACCAGCACTAAATCCCAGCATGGTCAACACCATGTAAATGGACAGGTCGAAAATGGAGACCCAAAGTCACAAGGAGCAAGTCAGAAGGATCTTCCAATTATATTGCACCTTATCACATCCCTTCAAAACATCCTAAAGCACTTTAAATACATTGAATTATTTGAAGGACAGTCACTGTTGTTATGTAACCAAACACAGTAGCCATAGGGCCCACAAACAACAATGAGATGAATGATTTGTTTTTGGTTAGTGTTAAGGAAAGCCTTTGCACAGTGCCTTTCATGAACTCAGGACGCCTCAAAGCACTTTACAGCCAATGAAGTACTTTTTGAAGTGTGGTCACTGTTGTAATGTAGGAAATGCGGCAGCCAATATACGCACAGCAAGGTCCCACAAACAGCAACGAGATAAATGACCAGATCATCTGTTTTAGTGATGTTGGTTGAGGGATCATTATTGGCCAAGACACCAGGGAGAACTGGTGTGAAATCTAGGCTGACACTCCCAGTGAAGTACTGAGGGAGTGCTGCACTGTCACAGGTGCCGGGGATGATTTTAATTCCCAAGAATGGGTGGGCTGGGGGCGGGTGGGAGTTGGAAATAGTTGTTTTTTTGGGTCGCAACTGCGAAAATTTTCGGACTTTGCATCCCCGGTTGGAAACCTGTACTTTTACGCGCTGACGTTAAACCCGGAAATAAAGCCGGGTTGCGGTCGCGACTCAAAAAACAACTATTTTCAACTCCCACCTGTTCTTGGGGATTAAAATTACCCCCTCCGTCTTTCGGATGAGACGTTAAACCTGGGCCCAGTCTGCCCTATCAGGTGGATGTAAAAGATCTCATGGCACTATTCGAAGAAGAGCAGAGGAGTTCTCCCCGGTGTCCCGGTCAATATTTATCCTTCAACCAACATCACTAAAACAGATTATCTGGTCATTATCACATTGCTGTTTGTGGGATCTTGCTGTGCACAAATTGGCTGCTGCGTTTCCTACATTACAACAGTGACTATACTTCAAAAGTACTTCATTGGCTGTAAACCGCTTTGGGACGTCCCGAGATTGTGAAATACACTATATAAATCCAAGTTCTTTCTTTCTTTGAAGGAACATCATGGAGTCTGTGCTACCAAAAGCAGATGGAGCCTGAACATAATGTCTCAGCTGTAGGACGGCACCTGAACAATGCAGTAGTCCCTCAGTACTGCACTGCAGTGCCAGCTTGGATAATGTGCTTATGTCCTTGAACCCACTCCAGGACTTGAGCACATAATCTAGAGGCGGGATTGCTAGCAATGAGCCAAATTGACACTTGAATGCACAGTTTTCATTATAGAATAGAGAAGGCTCCTGCAACACATCAAATAAAAGATGGTAAATAGCGAATGATGATTTCCACTGCTAGGTCACTAGGGGGGCGTAATTTAGAATTAATGCTTGAAGGAGGAAAGATGTTTTCATGCAAAGGATTGTTAGAATGTGGAATTCAATGGCACAAGTGGCACAAGCCAGGGGAGAGGTGAGGAGACACTTTTTTATGCAGCAAGTTGTTATGATCTGGAATGCGCTGCCTGAAAGGGCAGTGGAAGCAGATTCAACAGTAACTTTCAAAAGGGAATCGGATAAATACTTGAAAAGGAAAAACATTGCAGGGCTAGGTGGAAAGAGCGGGGGGGGGGGGAAGTGGATCTAATTGGACAGATCTTTCAAAGGGCTGGCAAGGCACAATGGGCCTAATGGCCTCCTTCTGTGCTGCATGATTCTCAGTGGCAATTGACACCGAGTGAATTATGGCATTTGGGAGTGAAACGCACAGTGACAGATACACAGTAATGAAGTAGAGGAAATGCAATAAGTAGGCAGTGCCCCAGCCTGAGCTGACTCACATAGAATTACAGTACAGAAACAGGCCATTCGGCCCAACTAGTCCATGCCGGTGTTTATGCTCCACACGAGCCTCCCTCCACCCTACATCTCACCCTATCAGCATAACCTTCTATTCCTTTCTCCCTCATGTGTTTACCTAGCTTCTCCTTAAATGCATCTATGTTATTCGCCTCAACTACTCCTTGTGGTAGCAAGTTCCACATTCTAACCACTCTCTGGGTAAAGAAGTTTCTCCTGAATTCCTCATTGGATTTATTAGTGACTATCTTATATTTATGGCCCCTAGTTTTGGACTCTCCCACAAAGTGGAAACATCTTCTCTACTGTCTACCCTATCAAAGCCCTTCATAATTTTTAAAGACCTCTATCAGGTCACCTCTTAGTCTTCTCTTTTCTAGAGAAGCCTGTTTAGTCTTTCCTGATAGTTATACAATTTGTTATACAGTTGCTGTTATCCCTGTACATACTTCGCACCAGCTCGTTATAACAGCAGCCTGAGTCCTTATGACTCAGTGAAAGGGCTTCCTGAAAGAGACTTGAATACAGCTGGCCCACACCGAGAGGCCTTGGTCATTTAAGAATGTCCCCTCATAAACGGAGATCTACGGGTTTATTTCCTGGGGGGGGGGGGGGGGGGGGGAGGAGGGGTTTGCGGGAGTTGGGGGGGAGGGGTCTGCGGGAGGGAGATAGAGGATGCATCAGGTGATGATGATGGTGGTACCCCGTGTAATTTTTACAACAGTGATGGTTTTCAACAGGTTCCACATCACATCAGTCTTTGTTGGAGTGGCCAACTCTGGTTGGTTGTATTCCTGGAGGTTTCATCACAAGGCCTTCCGCCTCCAACCCTCCACCCCCCCAACCATGCCCGGTCAGACAGCATCTTCCCACCACCCCCCCCACACCCCATCTCCAATATTTCTATAATTAATAAAGAAAAGTGTTCAAAGAAAATGTAGAAAAAAACACAATTCAAGGGGTGGGGGGAGGTGGAAGGGGTCCTTGCTCCCACCTCCCCTATTGACGCCCAAATCCTGCCTGATGCAATATTCAGGTGGGCCTGTTAATGGGCCTAAGGCCTGCAGAAATAAGCCATTCGGGGTGTTAAAGGGCCCGCTGGAGGCCGCTCAGAAAACGGCTCAGGAAATTTTGAGTTGCTATTTTTGTGGGCCCAGGGAAAGCAGGCGTGTTCTTCCTGGGCACACACAAAAAAAAAAAATCTGACCTGTTCGAGGACCCCCACCGGGATTGCTTCCCCTCCCCTCTCCCCTCCCCACCGCACCCCACCCCACCCCTCCCAAATCCCAACCGGCCGGCTGGCTCCAGGCGAAAGCATCCTGATATCCCACACTTCCCTGACAAAGGGTTGGGACCCAAAGTGGGTAGATGGAATTAAGATACAGATCAGCCATGATCTAACTGAACGGTGGAACAGGCTCGAGGGGTTGAATGGCCTCCTCCTGCTTCTATCTTTCTAACCGTTTGGTGCCTGCAGTTTGCTGGTGGCACTTAAGTGAGAAATTCAACCAAAAACGGCCAGCCGGCGTTTGACCTGAATTTGGTTCAGATCAAACCGGCGAGGGGAAAGGACGAACGGCCACTCCACCGATCTTGGCGCCCATTTTTTTTGGGTGGCGGAAGTCGAATTTTACCGGCCTGAGTTTTAATTTAGTCGCTCAAGGTTTTTAAGCCTACGGTGAAACGGGAGTGTGAAAATGCCCGCAGGAACTCGAAGATGGGTTTTACCTTTTGCGCCCGGCGTTTGTCCGCTCGCTGGTTCTGATGGTAGATTCTGCTGAAGTTTGAGACGATGACTGGGACAGGCAAAGCAATCACCAGCACACCACTCAAGGAGCAAATGGAACCAAAGATCTTCCCGGCGATTGTCTTTGGCACCATGTCACCATATCTACGAGAGAAAAGAAGAGAGTGTTTTAATTGACCAACCCACTTTCTCATCGTTTGTCTCAATCTCTTTTTAATCCAAACACACATCTAATTGTCTCTTGAGCCCAATTACACAGCAGAAGGCTCACCTTCTGACTCCCCACTACCTACAAGACGCAAGTCGGGAGTGTGATGGAATACTCTCCACTTGCCTGGATGAGTGCAGCTCTAACACTCAAGAAGCTCGACACCATCCAGGACAAAGCAGCCCGCTTGATTGGCACCCCATCCACCACCCTAAACATTCACTCCCTTCACCACCGGCGCACCATATCTGCAGTGTGTTCTATCTACAGGATGCACTGCAGCAACTGGCCAAGGCTTCTTTGACAGCAAACCCGCAATCCTAGAAAGACAAGGGCAGTAGATGTGTGGAAACACCATCACCTCCAAGTTCCCCTCCCAGGTCACACACCATCCGACTTGGACATATATCGACTGTCCCTTCATCGTCGCTGGGTCAAAATCCTGGAACTCCCTCCCTAACAGCACTGTGGGAGAACCTTCACCACACGGACTGCAGCGGTTCAAGAAGGCGGCTCACCACCACCTTCTCCAGGGCAATTAGGGATGGGCAATAAATGCCGGCCTCGCCAGCGACGCCCACATCCAATGAATGAATAAAAAAAACCCCATGCTCGCCCTGAAAAGCATGTTTAGGATGCTGAAGGCTGGGATCTTGAAGTAGAGAGAGGTCCATTTCCCAGCACTGTCACACCTCGATCAGCACAAGTTGATGCATTATATTTTTAAAAAGGTGACACCTCCCAGCAGGGGACAAGGAAAATCCTATGGGAAGAGTCAAGCCTGGTTGGTCTGTGGCACATCCATCCTCTGGGTTGCAGGCATCAGACAAGATGGATGAACATATGCCCATAAAGGTCGCACTTACCCAAATACCCCCTAAAGGTCACACTTACCCAAATACCCCCTAAAGGTCACACTTACCCAAATACCCCCTAAAGGTCACACTTACCCAAATACCCCATAAAGGTCACACTTACCAAATACCCCCTAAAGATCACACTTACCCAAATACCCCCTAAAGGTCACACTTACCAAATACCCTCTAAAGGTCACGCTTACCCAAATACCCAATAAAGGGCAAGCTTGTTACTTACTTGTTTTAGTAATGTTTGTCTATAGCAAATTCTCAAACTGCTATGGTGGGATTATGAACTCTAATTCTCCGGATTACTAGTCTAGTTAATTAACCACTACCGTCCCCTGCTAGCAGAGACCTCAACCAGAACCACCATCTGCAGCGTAGGGTCCAATATGGCCCACAATGTCTGCATGAACACTTGATGCTCTCCCAGCATTGTTCTCCTAAACACAGGGCCCTAGAGATCCAGATCTATTGGCTCTATTGGTTAAGTCCGAGATATTAGCTCCTAATTCACCGAGACACAGGTTTACAAATGGGTTTCGGCTGTGTGAGCAATAACAAGAATCATCTTGACTGAAGTTTTTTTTTCGCTCTTCTTTTTTTAAGAGATAGTGTCTGCTGTGTTCTGTGTAAACGTTAATTAAATTGTGATGGGGATCAATGCACAGGGAGGCATTACAAGCTGATCAGTATTCAACAGCTGCATGGTTTCAGGGCTGAGCAGAGCCAGCAGATGGTGGATTACCCAGTGTTATCCTCACCACTAACAGAAACTCACGACTGACCCATGGAACTAGATTTGCCTCCAACTGTGCACATTAGCAGTAAAAGTTAAATCAGGTGCCGCCAAAGGTAATGTACGTTGGGAAAATGTCAGAGAGAGAGAAAGAGAAAGAAAGAGAGAAAGACTTGCATTTATATAGGGCCTTTCATGACCTCAGGACGTCCCAAAGCGCTTTACAGCCAATCAGGTGGATTGGTTGAAAGAGCCGTGCTCTCAGGATCTCAGGTGTAGGAGTAATTTTAGAAATTTGTGCTCCCGAAGCCGAGTTTCGTCCACTTGAGGAACATTTTGGGAAATTGGGTTGTGCTTGAGTTCCCAATATGAGCTCCCGACAGGCAAAGCTCCGTTCCAGGAGAACAGGTACACAAAATGACCCCTATACATCCGAACAATTCATGTCCCTCATCAAAGGTGGGGGGGGCGGCGGTTTAACAATTAGTCCGCGGTAGATGGCCCCCTATTGTATTGAGCCAAGGTCCACAGACTTGAGTTATTCACTTTACAAAGCGGCACGGTGCATTTAACCGTCCCAACTGTATTGTTACAATAACAGTGAACCTTTTATGTTGTAAATTTAAGGGCTGATTTCTTGATTGAATGTTCTCAACGTGGATCGACACTCACGCGAAGTGCTGGTTCGGAAATTACAAGCCCGCAAGTCTTGATTTTCCATCCATTTTAAACGAATGGATGGGCAACTAGGCTTTGATTGGGCAATCAGCCCTCGATTTCTATCTAGTGCCTTAACTTTTGTACGTGACAGATTTAGGTGTGGCTGCAACTAGACTTGGGGCATTGGTAGTCAAATTAATGCTGCTCGGCTATGCCTACTTGTCATTAGGATGAATCAGATGTGTGCAACCGAGCAACGAGAAGGAACACATCCCACCCACAGGGCTCCTGCCCCTCTGACCGGTCGGTCATTGCTGTCAATCATTCGTTTCTGCTCAGGATTGGAAAGGAAGAACAAACTTACACATAGTAACGCCTTTCAAGTCCTCAGGATGTCCCAAAGTTCTTCGCAGGCAGTGAAGTACAGTCACTTATGTAATGCAGATAAATGCGGCAGCTAATCTGCTCAGATCGAGGCCCCTCAAGCAGTAGTGGGATAAAGGAGGTCATTTATTTAGCAATGCTGTTTGAGGGATAAATCTTGACCAGGACACCAGGAGAACTCCCCTGCCCTTCTTGGAAATAGTGCCATGGGATCTTTTATGCCCACCTGAAAAGGCAGACAGGATCTCAGTTCTCAGTGTATACTCAGTATAGAATCATAGAATCATAGAAAGGTTATTAGGAGGCCATTCGGCCCATCGAGTCCGCGCTGGCTCTATGCAAGAGCAATCCAGCTAGTCCCACTCCCCCGCCCTATCCCCGTAGCCCTGCAATTATTTTCCTTTCAAGAACTTATCCGGTTCCCTTTTGAAAGCCATGATTGAATCTGCCTCCACCACCCCCTCAGGCAGTGCATTCCAGATCCTAACCACTTGCTGTGTAAAAAAGTTTTCCCTCATGTCACCTTTGGTTCTTTTGCCAATCACCTTAAATCTATGTCCTCTGGTTCTTGACCCTTCCACCAATGGGAACAGTTTCTCTCTATCTACTCTGTCTGGACCCTTCATGATTTTGAATACCTCGATCAAATCTCCTCGCAACCATCTCTGTTCCAAGGAGAACAACCCCAGCTTCTCCAGTCTATCCACGTAACTAGATCCTCATTCCTGGAATCATTCTAGTAAATCTCTTCTGTACCATCTCTAAAGCCTTCACATCCTTCCTAAAGTATCCGCTATATCAAGCCCCCTGAGATGTATCTTCGGCCTTAAGCACCATCATAAATATGTAAGTCGCTGCTTTTAATATGGAAATGTAACTTTGGGGTGAAAATCCTGCTACACTGCTCCTTGTCGCACATCGAGTCTACAGGTGAGATTAGGATTTATTTCAATAACTAGATACTCAACAATATCACAGCCTTTATATATTATTGGTCTGTAAATGATTCTAATTGTTTTATAGAAAATCAGATAACACAGATTAAATTTAGGCAATAATGTAAATTGGGCAGTGGAATTCTATACTCCAAAACTTAAAACTGAAATGTGATTCTAATGCACTTTGAAATGAAAGCTTTCACTGGAGCATGTGTCAGTTGACCATGATCACTAGCATGAACTGTTGTAATGTAGGGAAGTGCAGCAGCCACTTTGCGCACAGCAAGCTCCCGCAAACAGCAATGTGATGATGGCCAAATAATCTATTTTTAGTAATGTTGGTTGAGGGATAAATATTGGCCCATGATACCGGGGAGAACTCCCCCGCTCTTCTTCGATATAGCACCCTGGGATCTTTTACATCCATCCGAGAGGGCAGGTATTGGTTTAATGTCTCAGCCGAAAGACGGCACCTCCGACAGTGCACTGCTGCCTCAGTACTGACACTGGAGCGTCAGCCTAGATTATGTGCTCAAGTCTCTGGAAAAATATCAAAAAAAGCCTCTTACTGTTGGTACTGTAGGTCTTCACGAAATAAAAGCCGGGGCAAAGGAGGTTGCATTGTATCAGTCCCTCTGCGCCAAGCTCTGTCAGAGTGCCTGGATGATGTCTGCACAAAGAGGGATTGTCTGATGGTGCAGATAGAGGTTTCCACTAAAGCGATTGCAGCCTCAATAATTCAGTCAGATGCATCTTCCCTGGGAGAACAAGTCGACACAGAGAGCACTATCTTATTTCCCACAGAAATCTCCCCCCTCCACAGCTGCACTCAGGGATGGAAAGATCATGTTGATGAAAGTGAATGGATGGTGCTATTGTGAGAGAGAAAAATGATCAACAGTCTTAGAGGGAACATAAGAAATAGGAGCAGGAGTAGGCCATACGGCCCCTCGAGCCTGATCCGCCATTCAATCTGAGGGCACTGAGTGTACTGAGTTAGACGATCAGCCATGATCATTTTGAATGGCGGAGCAGGCCCGAAGGGCTGACTGTTGCTCCTATTTTCTATGTTTCTATGTTTCAATCAGATCATGGCTGATCTTCGATCTCAACTCCACTTTCCCGCCTGATCCCCATATCCTTGGATTCCCCTGGAGTCCAAAAATCTATCCATCTCAGCCTTGAATATACTCAACGACTCAGCATCCACAGCCCTCTGGGGTAGTGAATTCCAAAGATTCACAACCCACCGAGTGAAGAAATTCCTCCTCATCTCAGTCTTGAATGGCCGACCCCTTATCCTGTGACTAGTTCTAGACTCTCTAGTCAGGCGAAACAATCTCTCAGCATCTACCCTGTCAAGCCCCCTTATAATTTTATAAGTTTCAATGAGATCGCCTCTCATTCTTCTAAACTCCAGAGAGTATATGAAGGGAGGGAAAAGAATGTTATTGACTGTGGTTGCTTATAGGGGCACGGTCTTCCTGGATAGATCTGTTCATTTCTGATCATTGCACGTTTATAAGGAAATTGGGACACATGGAGTGGGTAAGGGGTTAGTTTAAGCACATCTAGTGGTGCCATCATGGGTAACAATGGTTTCCAGGAGTTTGCTTAATTGCAGTAGGGAGTCAGGGGGAGTTTACCAGAGGTTTGTTCCGGAAATTGGCCGCAGGGTATTGTCACTCCCAGCAGATAGTGTTACCAGTAGTTGGGGGTGGGTTTCGTTTCTCCTCATCTCGGAATACCTAGAAGTTACAACATGAAAACAGGCCATTCGGCCCAACTAGTCTGCGTCGGCGTCTACCCTCCGCGCGAGGAAATAGTTCCACCGGCCTTGTTCCCACATCCCTTCAACCCCTTTTCCTTCATCCACCTATTCAATCTAATCTTGAATGTTGACATAGTTTCTGCCTCAACCATTAACCCTGGAAGTGAATTCCACACCCTCACAACTCTCTGTGAAGAAGTTTCTCTTGCTCTTCATTCTAAATCTCTTACATTGAATTTTGTATCTATGGTGGGGTCGCCAACTCTGGGTGTATTCCTGGAGGTTTCATCACATGACCTCCCGCCTCAAACCATCCCACCCCCACACTCCCGCCATTGGTCCATCCTCCAGGCGTATGGCCTTCTCATGGCCAATTGGAAAGGGGACAGATTCTTTGTTACCCAATTGGATTCATCTGGACTGTTAGCCCCGTCTCCAATATTTTTATAACTAATAAATGAAAGTGTTCAAAAAAAATGAAAAAGAACACTATTTTATTTAATGCCCCTCTGATTTTCCTCCCTGAGTTTGCTCACAGCAGTGTCCTGGAGATTAATCTTCAATTGCTGGAGACTCCAGAACAATCCTGGAGGGTTGGCAACCCTAATCTATGGCCCCTCGTTCTGGACCCAAATAAACCATATCCCAAAAAGGGGGTTTGGGCGGCTCAGTACTGAACACAGCCTCAATCACTAAGTCTAAAGGATTAACAGTATTAGGATCATAGGAACATAGGAACAGGAGTAGGCCATTCAGCCCCTCAAGCCTTTCAGTGAGATCATGGCTGACCTGTATACCAACTCCATCCACCCTCCTTAGCTCCATATCCCTTAATACCTTTGGCTAGCAAAAATCTATCAGCACCACGCCCTGAAGCAGTGAGAGGACCTCGCCCAGGGCAGATGTAACGGTGCTACACGTGGGCGTCAGAGGGGAAGAAATTTAGCCAAGGCTTCTGCCCTTGATCACTCTCCAGTAACCCCTTACTGGACATCAAATGAGAACAGCCACTCACGATCGAGGCTTTCACACAGATACTGGCCCTCGAACACGATAGGGGAGGTCGTCCACCAATAGAATCATACCCTTTGGTTCAGTCATGCCATCCGGTGAGGAGAGTAGGGGAAAAGAGGATATCTTCACTATTGGCAGCCGTGCCTTCAGCCGTCCAGACCCCAAGCTCTGGAATTCGCTCCCTAAACCTCTCTGCCTCTTTTCCTCTCTCCTCCTCCTTTAAGACACTCCTTAAAACCTACCTCTTTGACCAAGCCCTGTCCTAATATCTCCTTATGTGGCTCGGTGTCAAATATTGCCTGACAGCGCTCCTGTGAAGCACCTTGGGACGTTTTACTACAATAAAGGCGCTATATAAATGCAAGCTGTTGTTGTTGATATCGGAGACAAAAATTTAAAGAACCGGGGAACACAACGGCCCTGAATTTCCTCGGGCTTTCTGCCGCTGCATTGGGCAGATGTGCAGCGAAAACCCAATCTACGTGTGGAAATCAGAGTTTCCACCGGACCTGCGGCGAAGTTACGACAGTGCAGGGGTAGAAAGTCCGAGGAAATTCCGGGCCAAAGACCTTTAAGTTAAAAAGAATTAATAAAAGAATTTCAGAATTTGGAAGAGGAGATCACATTTCCAGTCATTGGAAGAGGGGTGGGAATTGGAGGGGGGCGGAAATTGAGCTGAGGAAAACGCCTCTCGACAGATTTAAATGAAGCATTTACACACAGACTCAGAGCTTTTGAGGCACCTCCGGCCCTACAGGTTGTTCCGACACAGAAATCATTTTTTAAAAAGACGAGTCGTTGTAAATTGGTAAGTAGGGGGTCAGAGGACAGAGGTCAGACCTGGACTGCTACTGACAACACAAAATCCCGAAATATCAGAAGCTATAAATGACGGGGAGAGGCAACGACCAGGGCAGCAGCTCTCGCCATTTACTCTCCAACTTGGAATCCCAACAAATCCGCCAGGCATCATGTCATCATGTAAAGAAAGCATAAGGATGAGATTAGAGACCAGACACAGATAACAGGAGAGATCAAGGGGTGTATATCAAACCCCAGGGAGTGAGTTACGGGCTAGGATCTAATCGAGGGGTTCGGGGGGGTTTATATACAGAATAATGGATACCTGGGAATGAGTTACGGGCTAGGATCTAATTGAGGGGTTCGGGTGGTTTATATACAGAATAATGGATAACCGGGAGTGAGTTACAGGCTGGAATCTAATTGAGGGGTTCGGGTGGTTTATATACAGAATAATGGATAACCGGGAGTGAGTTACAGGCTGGAATCTAATCGAGGGGTTCGGGGGGGTGCGGTTTTATATAGAATAACGGATACTCGGACCTGAGTTACAGGCTGGAATATATTTCCAGGTCGGGATGGTGTGTGACTTGTAGGGGAATGTGCAGGTGGTGTTGTTCCCATGTGCCTGCTGCCCTTGCCCTTCTCGGTGGTAGAAGTCGCTGGTTTGGGAGGTGCTGTCGAAGAAGCCTTGGCGAGTTGCTGCAGTGCATCCTGTGGATGGTACACTCTGCAGCCACGGTGCGCCGGTGGTGAAGGGAGTGAATGTTTAGGGTGGTGGATACAGAGTAAAGCTCCCAATTCTCCATCCCAACTATGTGCCTCAACCCAACCTCAGGAGAGAGCCCAACACTGCACCAGTGTGATAGTTCCTCCATTTCTCACAGCAGCCATTCTGTGATCTGTGTGAAAGAGATTACCAATTAGAACCAACTTAGAAGCAGATTTGAGCTTTCATTAGGAAATAGATTGAGAGTACCCGGTTACAATTCATTTACTTTTTGCCTTTTAATGTTCCCTAATCCTTCTTCACAAAATCAACCAAGTATTTTGTTAAAGACCAGCTTGAAGTGCGATACAAAAGACTAGGGGCGCTAAATTGGGCCGTGTAACGCCCGTTGTTTCGACGCTTCCCGGCCTCTTCGACATCCAAGATGGCGTCTTGGATGCGCACGCACGTTCCCAGCACGATGTGCGCCGGACGCCATCTTGGTATAGGAGTTAGCGCAGGCGCAGATAACGAACACTGGAATCAAGTAAAGTAGGGAGAAAATGGCTTCAATCAGTGTACAACGCTGATTTAAAGTGATACACACCATTTTGGGACTTAACGCTCAACGCAACGCACAGTCTTAACCCCGACCATCTGAACGTGTCTTAGAGTGCCTGGAGGACCCCCCACTTGCGCTATTTAAAGGGACCATGCAGGATTTACAGGTTAGTGGCTGGATTATTGCTTCTGGCTGCCGAGACATTTGTAACTGTTTTTGGAGGTCTCCTATACTTGAATACTAGGACACGGGGACATAGCCTAACATTTAGAGCCGGGACGTGCAGGAGTAAAGTTAGGAAATGCTTCGACACGCAAAGGGTGGGAGAAGTTTGGGAACTCTCTTCTGCAAACGGCAGTTGATGCTAGCTCAATTGTGAATTCTAAATCTGAGATTAATAGATTTCTGTGAACCAAGGGTATTATGGGATATGGGGCTAAGGCGGATATATGGAATGAGGTCACAGGTCCACCATAATGTCATTGAATGGCGGAACAGGCTCGAGGGGCTGACTGCCACTGCCACTTGCTGCCTACTGATATGTGCTACCTTCTCCTGCAAGAAAGCATGACGTGTGTCTGGGCAACGTGCATGTCATGTATGAATAGCTGCCAGTGTGTGTGGCCTGTGAGTTGTGGATGGGCGGCTTGCAACAGTGGTAACGTGTAAGGGTGAGAGGAAGCATCTGATTGGAAGAGTTGAGTAGTGATGGAAAGAGTTTGTTGGTAGGTGGGTGTTGGGGGGTTTAGTGCATGGGTTTAGTGTGGCTAGTGGTGCAGTTCGTAGGAGACGCCACTTGACAGTTGACCTCACTCACCTTAACTACTCATGTCAAAGCATTGAACTTCTTCCTGTACTGCATCCATGTTCATGATGCTGTGGGCCTGGCATTGACTTCATCTCCTACTGCCTCCCACTGCCTTTTGGATGTATGTCTGGAGGGCCTCTTGCTCCCCCCCCCCCCGCCCCCCGCCCCCTGCGGATAAAGGTTGTCCCTCCTTCTGTCCACTTCTTGCACTAAGGCCTCTGGTGCATCAGCAGAGAACCTTGCTGTACGGACTCTCAGATCAGCAGGTTGGTGAGGTCTGGCACGCAGTTTGGAGGATGTGGGATTTAGCGGCGCGCAACCTTTATTCAATGTTTTAACATAACTCATCAGTGTGTAAACATAGAGATGGGACCTGCATCTGTGCTTTACGTGTGCGATGTCTGATCTCCGTTCAGACAGCAGGTTGTTATATTCAGCAAATAACAGGTACCAGCTACCTTTAAGAGATTTCTAACAGACAGCTTGCCTTTAAGAGATTGGAGCTCCCCCTGCTGGTGGAAAGTGCGAATTGCATGGAATCCTCGATCAACCCAGATTGCAGGTGAGTCCTCAACCCTGACGAAAATCTCGTCCTGCCTGCGCAGGGACCACTGGGCGCGGGGTAATAGCGGATTGTGCTATTCCCGCCCAAAAACAGGCCCCTATCCAATTATCCCTCCCAGTTGTTTTCATTTTGCTGTCTCTCTCTCTCTTTTTCTCTCTATATCTCTCTCTATCTCTCTCAGCCTGTCTGTCTGTCTGTCTGTCTCTCTCTTTCATCCTTGTATGAGATTGGGAGATAAACCAACGTGTTATTAAAAACAAAAGTGAACAAATCTACAATCTGTCACAGTCTAGTAAAAGTTGGTTCCATCCCTGGGCTGAGCTGAACTAGTGACTCCAGCCAGGCAGTGTTAGGAATATGGCAACTGTCCTCAGTGTCCCTGGGCTAAGGAAGAGCAAAATCAGGCAGGTTTCCCGTCGTGATCTAGTTGCGAATTGCACATGTGCAAACTTGGGGTAGACTTGGGCTTGACTTGTGTGGCCGAACTGATGGTGTCTCTCTCTGGGCTCACACATGAGGAATGAGCTCTTGGGTCCCTCTGTCGGTGGAAATGTATCGAAGGAGTGAGTCAGCGCCATTAGGAGAGGAAGGGTGAATGTTCGAGTGATAACACAACTACAGGCCCGAAATTCTGATCAGGCCCCTCCATCGGGGAAGTGCAGCCGAGTGGCCTCAAGACCGTCAATGCCAGGAAACCAAGACCCTATCCCAAATTTGCATGATTGAGGTGGGCGGCCCACACCTTCAGGGGTACATCAGCAACACCTGTCGCAATCCACTGATGTAACTTGCAGGGGTCTGCAGCAACTCACTAGGGGCACCTCTAAGCCCTTCCTGAGCTGATGATGCTGTGGGTCAGGGGGTAGCACTCTCACCTCTGTGTCAGAAGGTCACGGGTTCAACTCCCACTCCAGAGACTTGAGCACAAAATCTAGGCTGATACTCCCAGTGCAGTACTGAGGGAGTGCTGCACTGCCAGAGGTGCTATCTTTAGGATGAGATGATAAACCGAGACTCTGTCTGCCCTCTCAGGTAGCAGTGAAAGATCCCACAGCACTATTTTGAAGAAGAACAGGGGAGTTCTACTGGTGTCCTGACCAACATGTATCCCTCAACCAATACCTAAAACAGATTATCTGATCATTGCCTCACTGCTACCTGTGGGAGATTGCTGTGTGGAAATTGGCTGCCATGTTTCCCTACATTACAACAGTAACTGTACTTCATTGGTTGTAAAGCGCTTTGGGATGTTCTGAGGTTGAGAAAGGCGCTGTATAAATGCAAGTCTTTCTTTTTTTCTTTAACGTATAACGCGCAGGAGGAAGATTCACTATCTCCTCCCCCACCACACCGCTAGGATTTTACAGATCAACTTCCGCAGAGGATAATCCCAGCGGGGACCTCCTCTCCGAGAGGTGCGAAGTGATACATTTTGGCAGGAAGAACGAGGAGAGGCAATATGAACGAAATGGTACAATTTTAAAGGGGTTCAGGAACAGAGAGATCTGGGGGCATATGTACACAAATCTTTGAAGGTCGCAGGGCAGGTTGAGAAAGCGGTTAAAAAAGCTTACGGGATCCTAGGCTTTATAAACAGAGGCATAGAGTACAAAAGCAAGGAAGTTATGATGAACTTTTATAAAACACTGGTTCGACCACAACTGGAGTATTGTGTCTAGTCCTGGGCACCGCACTTTAGGAAGGATGTGAAGGCCTTAGAGAGGGTGCAGAAAAGATTTACTAGAATGGTTCCAGGGATGAGGGATGTCAGAAATGTGGATAGACTGAGACTGGAGAAGCTGGGATTGTTCTTCTTAGGGCAGAGAAGGTTAAGAGGAGATTTGTTGAAGTGTTCAAAGTCATGACGAGTTTAGATAAAGTAAATAAAGAGAAACTGTTCCCATTGGCGGAAGGGTCGAGAACCAGAGGACACAGATTTAAGGTGATTGGCAAAAGAACCAAAGGCGACATGAGGAAAAACTTTTTTAGCCAGCGAGTTGTTATGATCTGGAATGCACTGCCTGAAAGGGCGGTGGAAGCAGATTCAATCGTGGCTTTCAAAAAGAAATTGGATAAATACTTGAAGAGAAAAAATTTGCATGGCTATGGGGAAAGAGCGGGGAAATGGGACTAACTGGATTGCTCTTACAAAGAGCCGGCACGAGCTCGATGGGCTGAACGGCCTCCTTATGTGCTGTAACCATTCTATGATTCTATGAAATTCCAGCCCCGAATGGGTGATCCCACTTCCTGGGACCCGATGGGAATTTCGGGTCCCAGGAAGTGGGATCCAAGGATTGTTAGTGCTAGACTTTCAGATGAAAAGGTAGAACTACAAAAAAAAAATCCATATGGGAGGGTTGCTAAGCAATGAGTATTTGCATATCACTAAGAAAAATATAATGCAAAAATGCAAATTATCAGCAGCGCTTTGTGTCCACGATCATCATTTCCAAGTTTTTATTCCCTTCCCTCTGAGTCTGCGTTCAGAGAGCTCCTGAGGGACCGCACTTGTCAATCACATGCAATTGCATCGGAGTATTAATACAATGAGCTAATTAGATTTATCTTGTGTCAGCGTTGGTAAGACCTGAATCTGTAATAAGGCTACTGAACATCCAGTCCTGTTCAATCACATTTCTTTGCATTCCTTTCCAATCAACAGAGACATTCCTGTTGAATCCTGTAGCACTGACACTACTGGGTACTCACAGTACAACCCAGGGGTCATTTGCATTCTGCCCGCTCCTACACCTGTCAAGCCTGTCAAATCCCATTTAATTGGAGTGAAAAAACGCTCATTTTGGTTTAAAAAAAATGCCACCCAATGCCGGTGCATCGCACTCTTGTGTTTAAATGGGTTACTGGACTTTTTATTCGATCACAGTCTCACTGCTGACATTTCCAGGTTGGCAGGTAGGATCCGTTTGCCTCCACTTGTAGCCCGTTTGGCTGCGGGATGTTGCCTTTGCTGGGATTCAACAACAACAACTTGCATTTATATAGCGCCTTTAACGTAGTAAAACGTCCCAAGGCGCTTCACAGGAGCGATTATCAAACAAAATTTGGCACCGAGCCACAACAGGAGATATTAGGACGGGTGACCAAAAGCTTGGTCCAAGCGGTGGTTTTTAAGGACCATCTTAAAGGAGGGAGAGAGGTAGAGAGGCGGAGAGGTTTAGGGAGGGAATTGCAGAGCTTAGGGCCGAGGCAGCTGAAGGCACGGCCGCCAATGGTGGAGCGATTAAAATCGGGGATGCACATGAGGCCAGAATTGGAGGAGCGCAGAGATCTCGGAGGGCTGTAGGACTGCAAGAGGTTACAGAGATAGGGAGGGGCGAGGCCACGGAGGGGTTTGAAATCAAGGAGGAGAATTTTAAAATCGAGGCATTGCCGGACAGGGAGCCAATGTAGGTCAGTGAGCACAGCGGGTGATGGGTGAAGGGGACTTGGTGCCGAGGTAGGATGTGGGCAGCAGGGTTTAGGATAAGCTCAAGTTTAGCCCTGTTCCCTCTGCTTTTTCCAACAATCCAGCAAAAAGGCAAGGGAAGGCCATTAGAAGGTAATGGCCTTCTTATACAGCAAGTGAAAGAATTACATTATATAGAATTCACAGCCCAGAAACAGGCCATTCGGCCCAATTGGTCAATGCCGGTGTTTATGCTCCACACAAGCCTCCTCCCACTCTACTTAATCTCACCCTATCAGCATATCCTTCTATTCCTTTCTCCCTCGTGTGTTTATCCAGCTTCCCCATAAATACATCTATGCTATTCGCCTCAGCTATTCCTTGTGGTAGCAGGTTCCACATTCTAACCATTCGCTGGATAAAGAAGTTTCTCCTGAATTCCCTATTGGATTTATTAGTGACTCTCTTATGTTTATGACCCCTAGTTTTGGATTTTCCCACAAATGGAAGCATCTTTTAAAAGCCCTGTTAAAATATAACTATTTAATTAGTCTTATAGTCAGTAGCTTCATTGCTGTGTTTTATTGGAGAGGGTCAAATCTCAAATAGATAATTAATTTGTTTTTTACTGTGTTTATTTAACAGACATCTTGCTGGTCGCAATTTTTACAAGAATTACACAATGTTAGTTTTACAAGGAGGTTGGGCTTGTTGCCTGTGAAGAAATGTGTGGCAATCTAGTACGCTACAGAGGAGGACGTGTTTCATTTTCGTTTTAGATAATTGGACCAATGCAGACATAACTGGCCTAGAAATTAACTCGCGTCCGTTTTCGGGCATCTGCCGTGCCTATGTTGATGGGTGAGAAAACCACCCGATATTGGTTCCCCTTGCATTATCAGTTGCGTGCCTCAAGAGGCGGTTCACCAGTCACGGAGAGGAACAAAATCAGTCTTGGTGGGAAAGTAAGCTGTGAGAAGGATGCCCAGAGGCTGCAAAGGGATATGGACAGGAAGGTGGCAGATGGAGTATAATGTGGGGAAATGTGAAATTATCCACTTTGGTAGGAAGAATAAAGAAGCAGAATATTTTTTAAAAGATGAGAGACTAAGAAATGTTGGTATTCAGAGAGATTTGGATGTCCTTGTACATGAATCACGAAAACTTACCATGCAGGTACAGCAAGCAATTAGAAAGGCAAATGGTATGTTAGCCTTTATTGCAAGGGAGTTGGAGTATAAGTGGTCCTGCTATCATTGGCCCCAGTGTGTCTGTGTCCATCCATTTGTGTGTACCTGTATATCATATCTATCAGTGTGTATCTGTGCACAGTGTGTCCAGGTATCTGTAGAAGATGTGCATATCTGCCCATGTGAAGCTGTGTTTCTATATATTTCAGGTATCTGTATACAGTGTGTATATCTCTGAGTATATCTGTATACAGTGTGTATATCTCTGAATATATCTGTATACAGTGTGTATATCTCTGAGTGTATCTGTATACAGTGTGTATATCACTCTGTGTGTATCTGTATACAGTGTATATCTGAGTGTATTTGTATACAGTGTATATCACTCTGTGTGTATCTGTATACAGTGTATATCTGTGTGTATCTATATACAATGTGTATATCTCTATGTGTGTTTCTATATGCAGTGAATGTGCATATCTCTGCATCTGTATAAAGTGTGTATATATTTTTGTGTGAATCTGTATCTGTGTGTCTGTATATCTGCATGTATCTATATACAGTGTATGTATATCTGTCTGTGTGTATCTGTTTAGTGTGCATGTATATTTTTGTGTCTCTGTATAGTGTGCATGTATATTTGTGTGTATCCATATAGTGTGCATGTATATTTGTGTGTATCTGTATAGTATGGATGTATATATCTCTCTGTGTGTATGTGGAAGCCTGTTCTTTATCTGTATACAGTGGGGCCTATCTGTATAGTCAGAATTTCCTAATCCATTTTCCATTAATCTGTACGTCCGGGGAGCCATAATATTTTTCTCTGTTACCAACCAGGGCCATCGTTACTGGTTAATCCTTCTACCTCCGCTTCTGACTCCAAACTGAATGAAATGAACCCCATCCATCAGCTCTCCTTTGTGTTTGTCCCTTTAATCCAAGAGCCAATTAACACTGTTCACCAAGCAGGGCTGCTGCTGATGAAAACTGGCCGCTGAGCAGTGGACACTGACCTGGCAGCTTGCAGTCACTCTGAGGGATGGAAGCGTTTAGTAACCAGTTAGCAATTAATAATGACCCGACTGCTAGTAATCACCGCGATGAATAAATTGTTCAGTAATTCCTGGTTGAATTGAAGTTTTATTCTGCACTATGTTCTTAATGCAGCGTTAATGTGGTGTAGTTACGTTGTATGAAATCCCCCTGAATGCAAATGGCAACTCTCTCTTAGACCAACAAAGGATTTTTATACAACAATGCATTAGCATGCGCTGCTCAGTAACAATTTTACATAGAATTAACAGCATAGAAACAGGCCATTCGGCCCAACTGGTCTATGCTGGTGTTTATCCTCCACACGAGCCTCCTCCCTCCCTACTTCATCTCACCCTATTAGCATATCCTTCTATTCCCTTCTCCCTCGTGTGTTTATCCAGCTTCCCCTTAAGTGCATCTATGCTATTTGCCTCAACTACTCCTTGTGGTAGCGAGTTCCACATTCTTACCACTCTCTGGGTAAAGAAGTTTCTCCTGAATTCCCTACTGGATTTATTAATGACTAGCATATATTTACGATCCTGTAGTTTTGATCTCCCCCACAAGTGGAAACATCTTCTCTATGTCTACCCTATCAAACCCTTTCATAATCTTAAAGACCTCTATCAGTATTTCCTTTTCTAGAGAAAAGAGCACCAGCCTGTTCAATTTTTCCTGATAGTTATAACCTCTCAGTTCTCGTATCATCCTTGTAAATCTTCTCCAATGCCTCTCTAACCTTTTTATAATATAGAAACCAGAACTGTTTGCAATACTCCAAGTGTGGTCTAACCAAGGTCCAATACAAGTTTAACATAACTTCTCTGCCAGTCAATTCTATCCCTCTAGAAATGAACCTGAGTGCCTTGTTTGGATTTTTTATGGCCTTATTAACCTGCATTGTTACTTTTAGTGATTTGTGTATCTGTACCCCTAGATCCCTTTCCTCTACCCCATTCAGACTCTTATTTACTAAGGAGAGTGCGGCCATCTCATTCCTCCTGCCAAAATGCACTGCCTCACACATTTATCAATGCAATATGAAGCCTGATAGAAAATTGTTCTGAAATTCAACGATTCACAAAAAAATGGGCACCAGTGTGAGAGAGAGGGTAGTGTCATGGGTAGGAGTTTGAGAGAGAGGGTAGGTGTTGGGTATGAGTGTGGGAGAGAGGGTAGGTGTCGGGTATGAGTGTGGGAGAGAGGGTAGGTGTTGGGTATGAGTGTGGGAGAGGGTAGGTGTTGGGTATGAGTGTGGGAGAGAGGGTAGGTATCGGGTATGAGTGTGGGAGAGAGGGTAGGTATCGGGTATGAGTGTGGGAGAGAGGGTAGGTATCGGGTATGAGTGTGGGAGAGAGGGTAGGTATCGGGTATGAGTGTGGGAGAGGGTAGGTGTCGGGAAGGAGTGGGAGAGAGAGGGTAGGTGTCATGGGTAGGAGTTTGAGAGAGAGGGTAGGTGTTGGGTATGAGTGTGAGAGAGAGGGTAGGTGTCGGGTATGAGTGTGGGAGAGAGGGTAGGTGTCGGGTATGAGTGTGGGAGAGAGGGTAGGTGTTGGGTATGAGTGTGGGAGAGAGGGTAGGTATCGGGTATGAGTGTGGGAGAGGGTAGGTATCGGGTATGAGTGTGGGAGAGAGGGTAGGTGTCGGGTATGAGTGTGGGAGAGGGTAGGTGTCGGGAAGGAGTGGGAGAGAGAGGGTAGGTGTCGGGTATGAGTGTGGGAGAGAGGGTAGGTGTTGGGTATGAGTGTGGGAGAGGGTAGGTGTCGGGTATGAGTGTGGGAGAGGGTAGGTATCGGGTATGAGTGTGGGAGAGAGGGTAGGTGTCGGGTATGAGTGTGGGAGAGGGTAGGTATCGGGTATGAGTGTGGGAGAGAGGGTAGGTGTCGGGTATGAGTGTGGGAGAGGGTAGGTATCGGGTATGAGTGTGGGAGAGAGGGTAGGTGTCGGGTATGAGTGTGGGAGAGGGTAGGTGTCGGGAAGGAGTGGGAGAGAGGGTAGGTGTCGGGTATGAGTGTGGGAGAGAGGGTAGGTATCGGGTATGAGTGTGGGAGAGGGTAGGTGTCGGGTATGAGTGTGGGAGAGAGGGTAGGTGTCGGGTATGAGTGTGGGAGAGGGTAGGTGTCGGGTATGAGTGTGGGAGAGAGGGTAGGTGTCGGGTATGAGTGTGGGAGAGAGGGTAGGTGTCGGGTATGAGTGTGGGAGAGGGTAGGTGTCGGGTATGAGTGTGGGAGAGGGTAGGTATCGGGTATGAGTGTGGGAGAGAGGGTAGGTGTCGGGTATGAGTGTGGGAGAGGGTAGGTGTCGGGAAGGAGTGGGAGAGAGGGTAGGTGTCGGGTATGAGTGTGGGAGAGAGGGTAGGTGTCGGGTATGAGTGTGGGAGAGAGGGTAGGTGTCGGGTATGAGTGTGGGAGAGAGGGTAGGTGTCAGGTATGAATGTGGGAGAGGGTAGGTGTCAGGTATGAATGTGGGAGAGAGGGTAGGTATCGGGTGGGAGTGTGAGAGAGAGAGGGTAGGAATATTGAGTGCATGGCTGGGTTTTGGATTATGAAAAGAAAGGCAAAATGTGTACACAATAAAAAATTTCTGAAGTGATTAAATTCTGAATTTTGTCCGGGTTCCAATCTTCTCTCTTAAATGATAAATAGATTGGATACATCTTCTTAATAATCATCTTATAAAGTATTACAGCTTCCTGGAATTGGCTTGGTTAGAAGTACAGACTGTCCACAGTGTGTTAGGTTTTAATACTCCCCCTCCGCATATGGATCTCGGCAGACAATGTGAGAGCTCCACCAGCTCTTTCATCACGCAGCCTAAAGTATAACTCACTCCTTTTCATTTCTTTTCAATGCTTTTTTTTAAAGTGTAACTTTACCGTGATGCATGGACCGTAATCTCCCACAGGGTAAATCCACGCCACAGGGCAAATCTACGGCACGGGGTAAATCTATGCCTTCATCGCACGGGCGATACTCTCGTGGAGTGCAACACCCGTCTGATTTTCAGTCCATTGATTTCAACGGAATGAAAATCGAACGGGTTCTATGATAAGTTCCGCCAGGTCACCGCCCATGAAAGGTGAAAACTTACCTGCAACTTTTAACTCTTGTGTGCCTTACTTTCACTGAAATCACAACAAGTTATTCCTTTTTAAAAAAAAAATTGAGGCGCCTTGGTAAAGGAACAAAGAAAGAACTTGGATTTATATATTTAAATTTCACGTCCTCAGGACATCCCAATGTGCTTCACTGCCAATTAATTCCTTTTGAAGGGTTGTCACCATTGCTTTGTAGGACAATACGGCAGTCATGATAAGATGGTGGGATAATAATGGGGCAGTGGGTGGAATAGAAGTAGGGGGGAGGGCAGTGGGGGGAGGGTAATGGGGGGGTAATCTAGTGGAGGGGGTAATCTAGTGGGGGGTAGGATAGTGGGGGGAGGGTAGTGGGGGGAGGTTTAGCATGGCTTCAGGCCAAGGGTAGGATAGTATGGGGGTTGGGTCGTGGGGGAACGGTTTAGAATAGTTTCAGGGCAAAGTCCACATGTTGGAATTTGATACTTGCTTTGCTGCTGATGAAAAATTAATTGAAAATCTTAATATTGGTTGTCAGTAGGAAACAGAACCTCTCCTCTAAAACAAAGACATTTGATGTTGAGAAATTTCCAGACGACCAGTCCAAAATCCTCATGGGTAGCAATGGTACATCTGTACTGACGGTAAGATGTGCACATGCGTGTGCGTGTGTGTATGAATTACTGCACGTGGCCATAGGTAACACTAACCTCCAGAATCCAGACTGGGAGCCGCAATGCTTTCTTGTAGATCTGTTTGACAACCCAATCTCTGAGCTGCAAAATGGTGGTTGTCAATATAGCCTCATCAAAGTGAGTTATCCAACATTCATGTAAAAAATCTTACAACACCAAGTTATAGTCCAACAATTTTATTTGAAAATCACAAGCTTTCGGAGGCTTCCTCCTTCGTCAGGTGAGTGTCAGGAAAGTCAGGATTTCCTGACATTCACCTGAGGAAGGAGGAAGCCTCCGAAAGCTTGTGATTTTCAAATAAGATTGTTGGACTATAACTTGGTGTTGTAAGATTGTTTACATTTGTCAACCCCAGTCCATCACCGGCATCTCCACAACATTCAGGCATTGCAGGAATCTGTATCCCAGGCCACTTCATTACAGGAAAGGAAATCCTCCACTTGTTCTTAAGTATTCAGCTACCCTTCCATGCGGCTCTTTTCACGGGTCATATATCATAGCTTCAACCTTGGCTGAGCAAAGATAGTCGGGGATACTAGGTGGATCTCAGTGTGAAAGCAACATTGCCTGTGGTGCCAAGGCCATCTCTACTGCCAGCTGTTGCAAGCATGCAGCTCTTAAAGCAACAACTTTCTCCAACTCAGGGCAAGAAAGAAAGAAAGAACTTGCATTTATATAGCCCCTCAGGAAGTTTCAAAACACTTTACAGCCAATGAACTACTTTTGAAGTGTAGTCACTGTTGTAATGTAGGGAAACACAGCAGCCAATTTGTGCACAGCAAGCTCCCACAAACAGCAATGTAATAATGGCCAGATAATTTTTCTTTTAATGATGTTGCTTGTGGGATAAATATTGGCCAGGACACCGGGGAGAACTCCCCTGATCTTCAAATAGTGCCCATGGGATCTTTTACATTCACCTGAGAGGGCAGACAGGGCCTCAGTTTAATGTGTCATCCAAAAGGCGGCACCTCCAACAGTGCAGCGCTCCCTCAGTACTGCACTGGGAATATCAGCCTGGATTATGTGCTCAAGTCTCAAGCATAAGACTTTGAACTCACAACCTTCTGACTCAGAGGCGAGAGTGCTGCGCACTGAGCCACAGCCACGTGCTCAAAGAACTATCAGGAGATACTCAAAACCGCAAATTTCCAGCTTCTTCCCTTCTCTTGTGAGGTTCGGGCTCTCACTGGGGTACGACTTCAGCCCGTCAATGGAACCAGTGAGCTGGCGAATTCTTTTTGTGAGTGTAGACAGTAAGAGTATCAGCAGCATCGGAGCGAGCTTGATCCTAGCCTTACACAAGTACAATTGCTAGCAGGGGTTCCTGGCATTGTGATCAGAAGCGGGAGCCTGGCAGATAGTTTGTTCCTTCCTAGAAGAAAGGTACTGGGGTCAACTCTAATGAGACCACGCCTCAGGTCAACAAAAAAAAGGGGTTCTTTTCTCTAGAAAAGAGAAGGCTGAGGGGTGACTTAAAAGAGGTCTTTAAGATTATGAAAGGGTTTTGATAGGGTAGAATTAGAGAAGATGTTTCCACTTGCGGGGGAAACCAAAACTAGGGGCCATAAATATAAAATAGTCACCAATAAATCCAATAGGGGAATTCAGGAGAAACTTCTTTACCCAAAGAGTGGTTAGAATGAGGAACTCACTACCACAAGGAGCGATTGAGGCGATTAGCATAGATGCGTTTAAGGGGAAGCTCGATAAACAACATAAAGGAGAAAGGAATAGAAGGGTATGCTGACAGGGTGAGATAAAGAGGGGTGGGAGGAGGCTCGTGAGGAGCATAAACACCGGCATAGACCAGTTGGGCCGAATGGCCTGTTTCTGTGCTACAGATTCAGTATAATTCTGTGTAAGTCCACACAGACCAAGCATTGCATGTAGGACCTTCGTGCTCCACCCTGGACAGTGTCTTTACCCATTGGGCCCCTCGGGGATCTGTCTCAAAATATTTTATATATTGTTTTTATTTATTCTCGGGGATGTTGGCCTTGTTGGCAAGGCCAGCATTTATTGCCCATCCCTGGTTGCTCTGAGAAGGTGGTGGTGGGCCTTCATCTTGAGCAGCGGTTTGATGCAACTGAGTGTCTTGCTAGGCCGCTTAAGAGTCAACTGTGTTGGTGTGGGACTGGAGTCACATAGAGTCCCAGGCCAGGTAAGGACGGCAGGTTTCCTTCCCTGAAAGACCATCAGTGAACCAGTTGGGCTTTTACAACAATCCGACGGCTTCATGGTCACTTTTACTGAGACCAGCTTTTTATTTCCAAGATTTTTTAAAAAATGAATACATATTTTCAAACTGGAATGGTGGGATTTAAACTCATGTTCTCTATTATTCCAGGCCTCGGGATTACTAGTCCAGTAACATAACCACTACACTACCATAACCCATATCTTTGACCATATGCACATTATACAACTTGTGAACCGAACAAAATTTAACTGGTATTGCTCCCCTCCTCCCCTTCCCCCGCCCGCACAGTGCAATGTTAATTGGTTTCACAGCAGAACATGACATAATTACGACTCCCTTCCTCCAATGTTAATTGGAAAATCTAATACCAGTCTCCTTCCCACAGTGGGCAATGGCATATTAAAAATCAAGCCCAGGCCACTCTCTCTCACATCTCCTAGCAACCGCTTCGGAGCAGTACTCGCAGAGGCCTACGAGTACGCTGGCTGCCTCTCAGAGTACGTGTTTTTGCCCCACCCTCAGGAGTAAACCCGGGAGAGGTGGGAGGGGCGGGGAGGAGAGGAGAAGTTTTCTCATCTATCTTTGGTGTAATATTAACCAACACTGACTCGTAATGAAGCAGTGTGTCACATATAAAGCCTCTCTGTTGGGACTAGCTTTGACAGTTCACAAGTCCTCCTCATTCAACTCCACAAAACTGCCACTGAAGGAGCTATATTGAGCACCCATCAAATATTCATAAGCGATTAGGCCCCAGCCGGCACAGAGCTTTGTTCTTACTTAGTCCGAGAGTAAGTCGCAGTGCATTTTATTTGTCAACTTCAGTGGCTACATAATCAGTGTCAGTCACTGCCCCGGTGCAGTGACTCTGGATAAAGAGAGAGGCCAATATTCTCGCTGCAACACAGAGATGTAAGCACTGCAATGGGCAGAGGAAACAAAATAGAACAGAGGGACTTTACTGGGAAAATAGGTCAGAACTTGACTGGAGATCACTCTCAGAATGCTCGGCTAATTAACATTCTCCGGGCAATGGTGACGGCAGGAGAATTTAATTTCAAAGACTGGGGGGAGAGGGCAGGGGACTGGATGTAAGCATTTGAGTAAGGCAGTAAATTGGAGGCTTGTATTGCGCTCCAGTTTCCAGATACTTAAGGTCTGAATCACCTTAACCATTATTATTAACGTAAAGATCATTGGCAACGTGAAGGGGTTTTGATAGAGTAGATAGGGAGAAACTGTTTCCAGTGGCAGGAGGGTCGGTAACCAGAGGACACAGATTTAAGATAATGTGCAAAAGGACCGGGGGGAAATGAGGAGAATTTTTCTTTAGGCAGCGAGTTGTTATGATCTGGAATGCGCTGCCTGAAAGGGCGGTGGAAGCAGATTCAACAGTAACTTTCAAAAGGAATTGAATAAATACTTGAAAAGGAAAAATTTGCAGGGCTGTGGGGAAAGAACAGGGGAGTGGGACTAATTAGATAGCTCTTTCAAAGAGCCAGCACAAGGCATGATGGGCCGAATGGCCTCCTTCTATGAACATAGATATTTTTTCTTCCTTCTGATTTACTCCTCTCCTCTCCTGACTCATGTGGGGTACTGGTGCCAGAAACCTCCTTGTAACAAATCCGAACTCCTGCACCACCTCTCTAGAAGAACATAGGCAATCGGGAGTGGGGACCCTGGCCGATTTTTCCCTCCCCCGCTCGGAGGGGGGATGGGGGGTGCTGAGGCCAATTCTGCTGCATCAACTGAGATCCACTAACTCATCAAGACTAGGGATTTGGTTTCCGTGGCTCCCCACACAAAGTATTTACTCACTGAGCCTTCAGGGGAACTTCAAGAGTTGCTTACAATGTACTATCACAAGGAGTAGTTGAGACGAACAGCACAGTTGCATTTAAGGGGAAGCTAGATAAACACACAAGGGAGCAAGGCACAGAAGGTTATGCTGACAGGATTAGATGAAGAGGGGTGGGAGGAGGGTCGTGTGGTCTATAAACACTGGCATAGACCAGTTGGGCCGATTGTGCCGTGAATTCTATGTAATATATTGCCTGCTCCCAGTTTACTGCCGAGGGCACCCCGTGCCCAGCTGTTGGCAGGTGTGTGAGAGTGGCCACCTAGCACTTTTCTATCTCCGTGCAATGGAAGTGTCTTCCCTTCACTCCAAGCTTTCTCCTATTCCGTTTACCCAGCGCTAGAGGTGTGAGGTCCAAATGTTGGCGGGGTAGGGGGAAGGCTGAATGTGAAAGGTCACCCATCAATGTGTTGCCTCGTGGAGATGTAGTGTGAACAACTCTCCCTCATGCACATACACCCCCTTTACTCTAGGCCATAAAGTCTAAAGGCATTATTAAAATCACAACAAAATTTTAAAGAGGCGATATTTCACCAGCTCCTCTCTCGGTGCTTTTCAACAAGATATAAAGGAATAAGGAACAGTAATGGTAATTGGATCAGACAGTAACATTGACAGGTATTGCAGGGTGCCTATCAGCATGGCAAGGACATTATATTTTCAGATAACTGTGTCATGGTCCTGAAAACAATATTACTTTGCACTTCCTCCTACTTAGTATCAGCTTGTCTCACTGGTGGTACTCTCCCCTCCGAGTCAGGAGGTCATGGGTTCAAGCCCCACTCCAGGATTTGTGTATCTCATTTAGGCTGACATTTCAGCACAGTACTGAGGGAGTGCTGTGTTGTCTGTGGCGCTGTCTTTCAGATGGGACGTTAAACTGAGATTCTGCCTGCCTGTTCAGGTTGTGGACGTAAAAGATTCCACGGTTTTCAAATCCCCCCATGGCCTCGTCCCTCCCTATCTCTGTAACCTCCTGCAAGCCTCCGAGGTCTCTGCGCTCCTCCGATTCTGGCCTCTTGCATAGCCCCAATTTCCATTGCTTCATCATTGGCAGCCATGCCTTTAGCTGCCTAGGCCCTAAGCTCTGGAATTCCCTTCCTAAACCTCTCCTCCTTTAAGACGCTCCTGTTTGACCAAGCTTTTGGTCACCTGTCCTAATATCACTTTATGCAGCTCGGTGTCAAATTATGTCTGACAATCGCTCCTGTGAAGCGCCTTGGGGGCGTTTTACTATGTTAAAGGCGCTATATAAATGCAAATAGTTGTTATTGTAGAGCGGGACTAATTGGATAGCTCTTTCAAAGAGCTGGCACAGGCATGATGGGCCGAATGGCCTCCTTCTGTGCTGTATGATTCCATGACTCTGTTTCGACCAACATGGGGCCACTCTGTAGCAATAAACCCATCTTTATATTTCGGATATTGACTGGCCTGTTGCGTGCATTTTTAACATTTTCTGTTTATTTCCCAAAATCGGTACAACATATCACCTGAAATTAACGGTATCTCTTAAAAATACAGTTGTGTCTTGCCGGTTGTCTTTTAGATACTTCGATTGATGTCTAATTTTTCAGCGGCCAAAAGTCTCCAACTGTTTGAGAGTTGAATCTCTCATTTGCTGGCCAATGAAGGCCGAGCTCTTAATTGAAGATTTGAAGTTTTGTTCTGTGCAACTGGGTTGTTTCAACCACAAGCCCTGTCTCCTTTAAGTGTGAGGAGTGAAACAAAAGCACGGAGCTGGTAATAAACTCTGCCACTAAGTGCTCTGTTGCCCTCGTCAGAGACTGATTGTTCCTGCGTCTCCCTTTATTGCTAAAATTAGCCCTTTATTCAGAATTAAGTATCTTAAAAGCCAAACGTTGTCCATTTGCCAAGATCTCTGTGCATTTCACACCATTATATTCACCTTGTGCATAGCAATACTTTACTTATTTTGTAATTGTATTTTACTGTTCTGCATATTCCTTTGTCTAAAGAAGTGCAGGTAATGTTTGCAGAGAGCTGACCGACTATGAGATCTGTTTATTTTATATCCGAGATTAATTTCTGAGTTTATCAATGTAAGGAATCTTACAACACCAGGTTATAGTCCAACAGTTTTATTTGAAAATCACAAGCTTTCGGAGGCTCCGAAAGCTTGTGATTTTCAAATAAAACTGTTGGACTATAACCTGGTGTTGTAAGATTCCTTACATTTGTCCACCCCAGTCCATCACCGGCATCTCCACATCATGAGTTTATCAAGGTGAAGGGTGTTAGTTCTGGGAAATGGAATATTGCTTTTTTTCACTGGAGGCATCCAAAATCAAACAACAGAGCAAACCATAGCTTAGGTGATGAGTGACGCTCCTTTCACACTGCCTTATTGAACACTTCCTCTAAAGCTTCCTCTACACTGTCCTACTGAGAAATCCCATGCCAGGTTTGGTACAGCTTAGCTGTAGGGTTAAAGTTCTCTCCCTCTCCCTGGCCATTGCCTGAGGCTGAACCAGACTGTTCACAACCTTGCCGTCCTATTTGATCCTGAGATGAGCTTCCGACTGCACATCCGCTCCATCACCAAGACCGCCCATCTCCGCTTCTGCCTCAACTCATCTGTAGCTGAAACCCTCATCCATCCCTTTGTTACCTCCAGACTGGACTATTCCAATGCTCTCTTGGCTGGCCTCATATCTTTCACCCTCCATAAACTTCAGCTCAACCAAAACTCTGCTGCCTAACTCGCACCAAGTCCCGTTCTCCCATCACCCGTTGCGCTCGCTGGCCTACATTGGCTCCCGGTCCGGGGTCGCCTGCATTTTAAAATTCTCATCCTTGTTTTCAAATCCCTCCGTGGCCTCGCCCCTCCCTATCTCTGAAACCTCCTCCAGCCCTAAAACCCTCCGAGATCTCTGCATTCCTCCAATTCTGGCCTCTTGCACATCCCTGATTTTCATCACTCCTCCATTGAAGGCCGTGCCTTCAGCTGCCTAGGCCCTAAGCTCTGGAATTCCCTCCCCAAACCTCTCCGCCCCTCTACCTCTCTCTCCTCCTTTAAGACACTCCTTAAAACCTACCCATTTGACCAAGCTTTTGGTCACCTGTCCTATTACCTCCTTATGTGGCTCGGTGTCAAATTTTGTTTGATAATCGCTCCTGTGAAGCGCCTTGGGACGTTTTACTACATTAAAGGTGCTATATAAATGCAAGTTGTTGTTGTTGTTGTTGTTGTTGTTGTTGTTGTTGTTGTTGTTGTACACTGCTTGAACTGCATGCTTCAATCTCAAGCTCAGAAGACCAATCCTTTCAGCACCTTTACAATCCCCACACCAGCCATCTTGTGACCTCTCTGAGAGCTCGCTGACAATTAAGTGTCACTAAGAGCCACATTAAGTGTAATTTACCACTGTGGACACGTCCTCAATGGGAATTAGGCGGAGATTGCACCAAACCCTTACAGCCATCAGAGAGAGAGAGAAAAAGAGAGGGAGCCGTATTGAGAGAGGGAGGGAGTTATCTATAGAGTGTCACAGCAAAGGAATGAGAGAGAGAGAGAGAGAGGGAGTTAGAAAGAGAGAGTGATAGAGACAGAGAGAGAGAGAGTTAGAGAGAAACAGAGAGGGAGTTAGAGAGGAAGAGAAATAGCTAGAAAGAGAAAGATAGATAGAGAGAGAGGGAGTTATGGAACAGGTTATGGATAGTCATGAACTGAGGCAATCAAATACTCCATGGGACACAATGGTTCCTGTATTTCTTACACTAATTTATAGTCAGTCCACCCTAAGCCGAATATCCCCTGTGGAAGTCCTATCAAAGTAACAAAGCACAGCTTCTCTGGGTCAGCCATATTAGATATTAAACAATAGTTTCCCAAAGCTAGAGAACTCCCTGTGGTGAGTGGAAGAGGCATTTCTCACTGATATTTCACCAGAATGTATCAGCGCTAAAAGGACTAAATTATGAGGACAGGTTGCATAGACTGGGCTTGTATTCCCTTGAGTGTAGAAGATTAAGGGGTGATCTAATTGAGGTGTTTAAGATGATTAAAGGATTTGATAGGGTGGATAGAGAGAAACTATTTCCTCTGGTGGGGGGAGTCCAGAACAAGGGGGCATAACCTTTCAGGGGTGATGTCAGGAAGCACTTCTTCACACAAAGGGTGGTGGAAATCTGGAACTCTCTCCTCCAAAAAGCTGCTGAGATTAGGTCAATGGAAAATTTCAAAACTAAGATTGATAGATTGTTGTGAGGCAAGGGTATTACGGGTTATGGAACCAAGGGGGGTAGATGGAGTTAAGATCCAGATCAGCCATGATCTAATTGAATGGCGGAACAGGCTCGAGGGGCTGAATGGCTTACTCCTGTTCCTATGATTACTGGCAGGCCATGGCATTGGAGAGGCCATGATGGTGAGACATCCCAAAACGCTGGTGCCTCACCTCCAAAGCAAACAAGGATATGTTGATGGGGCTGGATGAAGAGGGGTGGGAGGAGGCTCATGTGGAACATAAACACAGGCATGGATCTGTCGGGCCAAATGGCCTTTTTCTGTGCTGTACATTCCATGTAATTCTATGTAAGTTGTTCTTGTCCCCAATAATTTTTCTCAGGCCTCTGCCGATGCTGCTCTTGAGGCAGTTGCTAGGAAGTGAATGGGAGATGTTCTCCATCAATCAGTGCTTAGTCACTGCTTGTCCAAGACTATTTGCTCCTCAATGTGTGGTTGAATCAAGGGCACAAGCTTACGTGGGCACAGGTCTAGTTATAACATTTTGCCTGAGCCGACTCATTGTAGAACTATGCTCCTTTGTATGTCATCGTTGTAGTTGCCAGCAACATCTAATTAGCTGTCTGATCTTAAATTATCTCCCAATAGTTCTCTACCCAATTCAAGCGCAATTGATCATTCGGATAGTATGAGATGTGCAAGAGCAAAGAAACTTAAGTTCAGTCACTCATGTGCGGCATATCTGGTGAGTTACGACCTTCTCAGCTTGTTGCTTCGGATCTGCAATTAACACTATAGTGATACGAGCCGCACAGGGAATGTTACCATACTCTCCATCCCCAGCACTGGTACCATAGGAGCATAACAACAGGAGGTGGCCATTTTGCCTCTCGGGCCTGTTCTGCCATTCAATGAAATAATGGCTGATCTGTGACCTAACTGCGTGTAGAAGTGTTTCCTAACTTCACTCCTGAAAGTCCTGGCTCTAATTTTTAGGCTATGTCCCCTAGTCCCAGACTCCCCAACCAGCGGAAATAGTTTTTCTCTATCTACCCTATCAGTTCCCCTTAATATCTTGAAAACTTCGATCAAATCACGCTTAATCTTCTAAATTTCAGAGAATATAACCCTAGTTTGTGTAATCTCTCCTCGTAATATAACCCTTGGTGTCCAGGTATCATTCTAGTAAATCTGCGCTGCACTCCCTCCAAGGCCAATATATCCTTCCTCAGGTGCGGTGCCCAGAACAGAACACAGTACTTCAGGTGTGGTCTAATCATGGCTTTGTATATCTGTAGCATAACTTCTACCCCCTTGTATTCTAGTCCTCTAGATATAAAGGCCAGCATTCCATTAGCCTTTTTGATTATTTTCTGTACCTGTCCATTATATTCTAATGATAATGTCCTATGTACATGGACACCTAAGTCTCCTTGGACCTCCACTGCTTGGAGCTTTTCACCATTTAGAAAGTACTTTGATTATAGAATCATAGAAAGTTATGGCACAGAAGGAGGCCATTCGGCCCATCGTGCCCGTGCCGGTCGAAAAGAGCTATCCAGCTTAATCTCACTTTCAAGCACTTGGTCTGTAGCCCTTAGGTCACGGCACTTCAAGTGCACATCCATGTGCTTTTTAAAATGAGTTGAGGGTTTCTGCCTCTATCACCCTTTCAGGCAGTGAGTTCCAGACCCCCATCACCCTTTGGGTGAAAAAATTTCTCCTCAGCTCCCCTCTAATCCTTCTACCAATTACTTTAAATCTATGCCCTCTGGTCGCTGACCCCTCTGCGAAGGGAAATAGGTCCTCCCTATCCACCCTATCTAGTCCCATCATAATTTTGTACACCTCAATTAAATCTCCCCTCAGCCTCCTCTGTTCCAAATAATTATTCATTTCTGTATTTATGAAAGCTTTTCTTTGCTTTTGTGTTTTAAAAATCAGTTTTTAAAGAAATCTTAAGTTTGTAAACAACCTCAGCCTATCCAATCTTTACTCATAGCTAAAATTTTCCACTCCTGACAACATCCACGTAAATCTCTTCTGTACCCTCTCCAGTGCAATTACATCTCTCCTGTAATGTGGTAACCAGAACTGTACGCAATACTCAAGCAATGGCCTAACCAATGTTTTATATAGTTCTAGAATAACCTCCCTGCTCTCATATTCTATGCCTCGATTAATAAAGGAAAGTATTCCATATGCCTTCTTAACCACCTTATCTACCTGTCCTGCTACCTTCAGGGATCTGTGGACATGCACTCCAAGGTCCCTCTGTTCTTCTACACCTCTCAGTATCCTCCCATTTATTGTGTATTCCCTTGCCTTGTTTGCCCTCCCCAAGTGCATCACCTCAAACTTCTCTGGATTGAATTCCATTTGCCACTTTTCTGCCCGCCTGACCAGTCCATTGATATCTTCCTACAGTCTACAGCTTTCCTCCTCACTATCAACCACAAGGCCAATTTTTGTATCATCTGCAAACTTCTCGATCAAGCCCCCTAAATTCAAGTCCAAATCATTGATATGTACTGCAAAAAGCAAGGGACCCAGTACAGAGCCCTGTGGAACCCCACTGGAAACAGCTTTCCAGTCACAAAAACACCTGTCAACCATTACCCTTTGCTTCCTGCCACTGAGCCAATTTTGGATCCAACTTGCCACTTTCCCTTGGATCCCATGGGCGTTTACTTTTTTGACCAGTCTGCCAGGTGGGACCTTGTCAAAAGCCTTGCTAAAATCCATGTAGACTACATCAAATGCACTACCCTCATCCACCCTCCTTGTTACCTCCTCAAAAAATTCAATCAAGTTAGTCAGACATGACCTTCCCTTAACAAATCCCTGCTGACTGTCCTTGATTAACCCGTGCCTTTCTAAATGACGATTTATCCTGTCCCTCAGAATTGATTCCAATAATTTGCCCACCACCGAGGTTAGACTGACTGGCCTATAATTACTCGGTCTATCCCTTTCTCCTTTTTTAAACAACGGTACGACGTTAGCAGTCCGCCAATCCTCCGGCACCACGCCTGTAGCCAGGGAGGATTGGAAAATGATGGTCAGAGCCTCTGCTATTTCCTCCCTTGGTTTTCTTAACAGCCTGGGATAAATTTCATCCGGGCCTGGCAATTTATCTACTTTCAAAGATGCTAAACCCTTTAATACTTCATCAAATATTGATCTATTCTTTTTAGGTCCAAAGTGGATGACCTCACACTTGCCTACATTGAAATCTATTAGCCACAGTTTTGCCTGATGACTTAATCCATTAATATCTCTCTGTAATTTTATGCTTCCATCTACACTGTTTACAACGCTGCCTATCTTTGTGTCATCGGCAAGTTGGATATATGGCTGTCTATCCCATCATCTAAATCGTAATCAATACAGTAAATGGTTGAGGCCCTAACACAGATCCCTGTGGGGCACTACTCGTCTCATCCTGCCAATTTGAGTACCTGCCCATTATCCCGACTCTCTGTCTCTTGCTGCTCAGCCAATTTCTTAACCAGGTCATTTTTTTAGTACCTTTTCAGGATCTCAGGACGTTCCAAAGCGCTTCACAGCCAATGAAATACTTTTGAAGTGTAGTTTTTTTTTTGTTTTTTTTTATTCGTTCACGGGATGTGGGCGTCGCTGGCAAGGCCGGCATTTATTGCCCATCCCTAATTGCCCTTGAGAAGGTGGTGGTGAGCCGCCTTCTTGAACTGCTGCAGTCCGTGTGGTGACTGTTCTCTCACAGTGCTGTTAGGAAGGGAGTTCCAGGATTTTGACCCAGCGACAATGAAGGAACGGCGATATATTTCCAAGTCGGGATGGTGTGTGACTTGGAGGGGAACGTGCAGGTGGTGTTGTTCCCATGCGCCTGCTGCCCTTGTCCTTCTAGGTGGTAGAGGTCGCGGGTTTGGGAGGTGCTGTCGAAGAAGCCTTGGCGAGTTGCTGCAGTGCATCCTGTGGATGGTGCACACTGCAGCCACAGTGCGCCGGTGGTGAAGGGAGTGAATGTTTAGGGTGGTGGATGGGGTGCCAATCAAGCGGGCTGCTTTATCTTGGATGGTGTCGAGCTTCTTGAGTGTTGTTGAAGCTGCACTCATCCAGGCAAGTGGAGAGTATTCCATCACACTCCTGACTTGTACCTTGTAGATGGTGGAAAGGCTTTGGGGAGTCAGGAGGTGAGTCACTCGCCGCAGAATACCCAGCCTCTGACCTGCTCTCGTAGCCACAGTATTTATATGGCTGGTCCAGTTAAGTTTCTGGTCAATGGTGACCCCCAGGATGTTGATGGTGGGGGATTCGGCGATGGTAATGCCGTTGAATGTCAAGGGGAGGTGGTTAGACTCTCTCTTGTTGGAGATGGTCATTGCCTGGCACTTATCTGGCGCGAATGTTACTTGCCACTTATCAGCCCAAGCCTGGATGTTGTCCAGGTCTTGCTGCATGCGGGCTCGGACTGCTTCATTATCTGAGGGGTTGCGAATGGAACTGAACACTGTGCAGTCATCAGCGAACATCCCCATTTCTGACCTTATGATGGAGGGAAGGTCATTGATGAAGCAGCTGAAGATGGTTGGGCCTAGGACACTGCCCTGAGGAACTCCTGCAGCAATGCCCTGGGGCTGAGATGCTTGGCCTCCAACAACCACTACCATCTTCCTTTGTGCTAGGTATGACTCCAGCCACTGGAGAGTTTTCCCCCTGATTCCCATTGACTTCAATTTTACTAGGGCTCCTTGGTGCCACACTCGGTCAAATGCTGCCTTGATGTCAAGGGCAGTCACTCTCACCTCACCTCTGGAATTCAGCTCTTTTGTCCATGTTTGGACCAAGGCTGTAATGAGGTCTGGAGCCGAGTGGTCCTGGCGGAACCCAAACTGAGCATCGGTGAGCAGGTTATTGGTGAGTAAGTGCCGCTTGATAGCACTGTCGACGACACCTTCCATCACTTTGCTGATGATTGAGAGTAGACTGATGGGGCGGTAATTGGCCGGATTGGATTTGTCCTGCTTTTTGTGGACAGGACATACCTGGGCAATTTTCCACATTGTCGGGTGGATGCCAGTGTTGTAGCTGTGCTGGAACAGCTTGGCTAGAGGCGCAGCTAGTTCTGGAGCACAAGTCTTCAGCACTACAGCTGGGATGTTGTCGGGGCCCATAGCCTTTGCTGTATCCAGCGCACTCAGCCGTTTCTTGATATCACGTGGAGTGAATCGAATTGGCCGAAGACTGGCTTCCGTGATGGTGGGGATATCGGGAGGAGGCTGAGATGGATTATCCACTCGGCACTTCTGGCTGAAGATGGTTGCAAACGCTTCAGCCTTGTCTTTTGCACTCACGTGCTGGACTCCGCAATCATTGAGAATGGGGATGTTTGCAGAGCCTCCTCCTCCCGTTAGTTGTTTTAATTGTCCACCACCATTCACGACTGGATGTGGCAGGACTGTAGAGCTTTGATCTGATCCGTTGGTTGTGGAATCGCTTAGCTCTGTCTATAGCATGTTGCTTCCGCTGTTTAGCATGCATGTAGTCCTGAGTTGTAGCTTCACCAGCTTGGCACCTCATTTTTAGGTACGCCTGGTGCTGCTCCTGGCATGCTCTTCTGCACTCCTCATTGAACCAGGGTTGATCCCCTGGCTTGTTGGTAATGGTAGAGTGAGGAATATGCCGGGCCATGAGGTTACAGATTGTGCTGGAATACGATTCTGCTGCTGCTGATGGCCCACAGCGCCTCATGGATGCCCAGTTTTGAGCTGCTAGATCTGTTCTGAATCTATCCCATTTAGCACGGTGGTAGTGCCACACAACACGTTGGATGGTGTCCTCAGTGCGAAGACAGGATTTCATCTCCACGAGGACTGTGCGGTGGTCACTCCTACCAATACTGTCATGGACAGATGCATTTGCGACAGGTAGATTGGTGAGGACGAGGTCAAGTAAGTTTTTCCCTCGTGTTGGTTCGCTCACCACCTGCCGCAGGCCCAGTCTGGCAGCTATGTCCTTCAGGACTCGGCCAGCTCGGTCAGTAGTGGTGCTACCGAGCCACTCTTGGTGATGGACATTGAAGTCCCCCACCCAGAGTACATTTTGTGCCCTTGCTACCCTCAGTGCTTCTTCCAAGTGGTGTTCAACATGGAGGAGGACTGATTCATCAGCTGAGGGAGGACGGTAGGTGGTAATCTGCAGAAGGTTTCCTTGCCCATGTTTGACCTGATGCCATGAGATTTCATGGGGTCCAGAGTCAATGTTGAGGACTCCCAGGGCCACTCCCTCCTGACTGTATATCACTGTACCGCCACCTCTGGTGGGTCTGTCCTGCCGGTGGGACAGGACATACCCAGGGATGGTGATGGAAGAGTCTGGGACGTTGGCTGAAAGATATGATTCTGTGAGTATGGCTATGTCAGGCTGTTGCTTGACTAGTCTGTGGGACAGCTCTCCCAATTTTGGCACAAGTCCCCAGATGTTAGTAAGGAGGACCTTGCAGGGTCGACTGGGCTTGGTGTTTTGCCGTTGTCGTGTCCGGTGCCTAGTGGTCCGATGCCAGGTGGTCCGTCCGGTTTTATTCTTATTATGACTTTTCGTAGCGAGATTTTACAACTGAGTGGCTTGCTAGGCCATTTCAGAGGGCAATTAAGAATCAACCACATTGCTGTGGGTCTGGAGTCACATATAGGTCAGACCGGGTAAGGGCGGCAGGCTTCCTTCCCTAAAGGACATTAGTGAACCAGATGGGTTTTTACGACAATCCGGTAGTTTCATGGCCATCATTACTGATACTAGTATTTTAATTCCAGATTTTTATTTAATTAATTGAATTTAATTAATTAATTGAATTTAAATTCGCCAGCTGCCGTGGCAGGATTTGAACTCATGACTCTGGATTTTAGTCCAGGCCTCTGGATTACTAGCCCAGTAACATAACCACTATGCTACCGTACCCGATGTAATGTAGGAAACGCAGCAGTCAATTTGCGCACAGCAAGATCCCACAAAAAGCAATGTGATAATGATCATATAATCTGTTTTAGTAATGCAGATTGAAGAATAAAATTGGCCAGGACACCGGGGAGAACTCCCCTGCTCTTCTTCAAAATACTGCTGTGGGATCTTTTACACCCACCTGAGAGGGCAGACGGGGTCTCGGTTTAATGTCTCAACTGAAAGGTGGAACCTCCAACAGTGCAGCACTCCCTCGGTACTGCAGCGGGAATGTCAGCCTAGATTTCGTGCTCAAGTCTCCAAAGTTGGGTCTCGAACCCACAACCTTCTGACTCAGAGGTGAGAGTGCTTCACACTGAGACATAGCTGATAGCTTTTAAAAGACGCTGAACCCTGACTGGTGCTGAGTTAGCTAATCACAGTCACACCAATGGGTGAAGGCACTCCATTTGGTCTCAATATCCTGTGGAGGGGAAGCAGATTGTTCTGGTCGCCATCCAGTGATTCCTTCCATGTAAATTTTGGATGATGACAGCCTTGGTTTGCCTGTAGTGGCCTTGCTGGTTGTATAAGGGGACTGCAGTGCATGTGGTTAAGTTACTGGACTAATAATCCAGAGAATGTGAGTTTGAATCTTACCATGGCAGTTTGAGAATTTGAATTCAGCTTTAAAAAATCTGGAAATAAAAGCTGGGGTCAGTAAAAGTGACCATGATTGTTGTAAAAACCCAACTGGTTCACTAAGGTCCTGCAGGGAAGGAAACCTGCCATCCTTACCCAGACTTGGAGCCATGTGCACAGTTCTGGTCTCCATATTATAGAAAGGAGAGCGAGGCATTGGAGAGGGTGCAAAAAAGATTCACAAGGATGATACCAGAACTGAGAGGATATCCTTATCAGGAAAGGCTGAAGAGGCTGGGTCTCTTTTCTCTAGCAATGTGAAGGCTGAGGGGTGACCTGATAGAGGTCTATAAGATAATGCTAGGGTGTACATAGAGAAAATATTTCCACTTGTGGGGGAGTCCAAAACTAGAGGTCATAAATATAAAATAATCACTAATAAATCCAATAGGGAATTCAGGGGGGCCGATCAGGGACCAAAAAGGAGATCTACTCATGGAGGCAGGGGGCATAGCTGAGGAACTAAATGAGTACTTTACATCTGTCTTTACCAAGGAAGAAGATGTTGCCAGGGTCTCAGTAAAGGAAGATGTAGTTGAGATAATGGATGGGCTAATAATTGATAAAGAGGAGGTACTAGAAAGGCTAGCTGTACTTAAAGTAGATAAATAACCCGGTCCAAATATGATGCATCCTAGGTTGCTGAGGGAAGTAAGGGTGGAAATTGCGGAGGTACTGGCCACAATCTTCCAATCATCCTTAGATACGGGGGTGGTGCCAGAGGACTGGAGAATTGCAAATGTTACGCCCTTGTTCAAAAAAGGGTGTAAGGATAAACCCAGCAACTACAGGCCAGTCAGTTTAACCTTGGTGGTGGGGAAACTTTTAGAAACGATAATCCGGGACAGAATTAGCAGTCACTTGGACAGCTGTGTATTGATTAGGGAAATCCAGCATGGATTTGTTAAAGGCAAATCGTGTCTAACTAACTTGAGAGAGGTTTTTGAGGAGGTAACAGAGAGGGTTGATGAGGGCAATGCGGTTGACGTGTATATGGACTTTCAAAGGGCGTTTGATAAAGTGCCGTGTAATAGGCTTGTCATCAAGATTGAAGCCAATGGAATAAAAGGGACATAGCAGCATGGATACAAAATTGGCTAAAGAACAGGAAACAGAGAGTAGTGGTGAATGGTTGTTTTTCAGATTGGAGGGAGGTGTACAGTGGTGTTCCCCAGGGTCGGTACTGGGACCACTGTTTTCTTGATATATATTAATGTCTTGGACTTTGGTGCACAGGGCACAATTTCCAAATTTGCAGATGACACAAAGTGTAGTGAACAGTGAGAAGAATAGTGATAGACTTCACGAGGATATAGACAGCCTGGTGGAATGGGCGGACATGTGGCAGATGAAACTTAACGCAGAAAAATGCGAAGTGATACATTTTGGTAGGAAGAACGAGGACAAACAATATAAACTAGAGGGCACAATTCTAAAATGGGTACAGGAACAGAGCGATCTGGGAGTTCATGTGCACAAATTATTGAAAGTGGCAGGGCAGGTTGAGAACGAGGTTAAAAAAGCATACGGGATATTGGGCTTTATAAATAAGAGGCATAGAGTACAAAAGCAAGAAAGTCACGATAAACCTTTATAAAACACTGGTTCGACCTCAGCTGGAATATGGTGTCCAGTTCTGGGTGTCGCACCTTAGGAAAGATGTGAAGGCCTTAGAAAAGACTTACTAGAATGATTGCAGGGATGAGGGACTTTCGTTACGCGGATACACTGGAGAAGCTGGGGTTGTTCTTCTTGGAACAGAGAAGGTTGAGAGAAGATTTCAAAGAGGTATTTAAAATCATGAAGGGTCTAGACAGAACAGATAGAGAGAAACTGTTCCCATTGGTGGAAAGGCCAAGAACCAGAAGACATAGATTTAAGGTGATTGGCAAAAGAACCAAAGGTGTCATGAGAAAAACTTTTTTACGCAGTGAGTGGTTAGGATCTGGAATGCACTGCCTGAGGGGGTGGTGGAGGCAGATTCAATCATGGCCTTCAAAAGGGAACTGGAGAAGTACTTGAAAGGAAAAAACTTGCAGGGCTACGGGGATAGGGTGGGGGAGTGGGACTAGCTGGATTGCTCTTGCATAGAGCCGGCGTGGACTTGATGGGTCGAATGGCCTCCTTCACTGCTGTAGCCTTTCTCTGATTCTATGATTCTTTACCCAAAGAGCGGTGAGAACGTGGAACTTGCTACCACAAGGAGTAGTTGAGGCAAATATCATAGGTGCATCTCGGGGGAAGCTAGATAAGCACGTGAGGGAGAAAGGAATTGAAGGGTATCCTGATAGGGGTAGATGAAGTAGGGAGGGAGGAGGCTCGTGTGGAACCAGCATGGACCAGTTGGGCCGAATGGCCTGTATCTGTGCTGTAGTTTCAATATAACTCGATATATGTGACAACTAATCCCACACCAAACATGGTTGGCCCTGAAGCGGCCTAGCAAGGAATCCCACAACCACCTTCTCGGGGTAACTAGGGATGGGACCCGCCTGTTAGGCCGCAAACAACAAGGGAAGATTTTAAAATATAGTTACCTGAAGGTGGAGCCGAGAGGAGCAGGAGCTGACCACCGAAACCCTGCGCCCCTCTCCCTTCCCGCCCCCCTCTCTCCCTCCCTCCCCTCCCCCTCCCCTCCCTCTCCCCCCCTCTCTCCCTCCCTCCCCTCCCCCCTCCCTCCCTCCCCTCCCCTCCCCCTCCCCTCCCTCTACCCAATCGCCGCCACGATGCTCCCCTCCCCCGGCCAATGCTGGGCTCTGCTCCAACCATTTAACCATCTCCTGTTTTCCACTCAAAACACTTCATAGGTCATTCTATCTCTTCTACCACATGTGCACTTTTGTGTGTTTTTACTCCTCCTCCCTTTTGTTCTGTTCCTTTGTAAATGATGGAGCCTATATTCGCTCCATCACCAACACCGCCTACTTCCACCTCTGTAACATCGCCCGTCTCTGCCCCCTGCCTCAGCTCATCTGCTGCTGAAACCCTCGTCCTTACCTCCAAACTTGACTATTCCAATGCTCTCCCAACCAGCCTCCCACCTTCCACCCTCCATAAACTTGAGCTCAACCAAAACCCTGCTGCCCGCATCCAAACTCGCACCAAGACCCGTTCACCCATCACCCCCTGTGCTCGCTGACCTACATTGGCTCCTGATCTGGCAACGCCTCAGATTAAAAATTCTCATCCTTGTTTTCAAATCGCTCCATGGCCTCGCCCCCTCCCTATCTCTGTGACCTCCTCCAGCCCTACAACCCTCCGAGATCTCTGCGCTCCTCCAATTCTGGCCTCTTGCGCATCCCCGATTTTAATCGCTTCACCATTGGTGGCCGTGCCTTCAGCTGCCTAGGACATAAGCTCTGGCATTCTCTCCATGAACCTCTCCGCCTCTCTCTCCTCCTTTAAAGTGCTCCTTAAAACCTACCTCTTTGACCAAGCTTTTGGTCACCCGTCCAAATATCTCCTTATGTGGCTCGATGTCAAATTTTGTCTAATGCCACTCCTGTGAAGCTCCGTGGGACGTTTTACCACATTAAAGGTGTGGTTCTCGTTGTTGTTTTAAATGCTGGTCATCTGTTAATAGTCTCCAGTTCTGATGATGGGAGCATACCTGAAATGTCGACTCACCTGTTCTCTCCACAGGTGCTGCCTGACCTGCTGTGTGTTTCCAGCATTCTCTGATTCCGTTCCATGCAGCGTCTAACATGAGTCACTGAAGGGTAATCAGGAGTGCAAACTCCTGCTCATTTCACCCTCACCCCCGCGCCCTCCCCCCCACTCAACACCACCGCCCCCTCCTCTGTTGCCTGGCAACATTGAGGCCAACTGTACAGTCTCCAGTGCCGAGATCAATTAATTCAGTACAGACCAGAGATTGAACCTGGGACCATCTGTTCAGTGTAATTCGATACCAAAGCGCGCAGTGCATTCACCCAGTCAGTTATCGAGGGAGTGGGGAACAATGTTTGGATTGTCAGGCGTTAAGGTACTTCAAACACTCATCTGACTTGCTATAATTTACCTATCAAGGGAGTGGTTCCAGGACCACCGCAACCAGGAAGGAACATAAAAGTTCAAATTGCATTCCTGAAGCAGGCAACATTTCTGACTCTCCAACAATACCGTCTAATATCTGTCCCCTCGGGGCTGCCTCACACAAATTAGACTGTTGGGATGCAGTTACATACCCTACTCTGAGTCATCCATATCATAATATCACAGTGTCATACAGCACAGAGGGCCATTCAGCCCATTGTGCCTGTGCTGGCTCTATGAAAGAGCTATCCAATTAGTCCCACTCCCCCTTGCTCTTTCCCCATAGCCCTGTAAATTTTTTCCAGTGAAACCTGTCGAAACGAACACTCCCAAAAAACGGACGCTTAATGAGAGACCCAAATGACTTACATGGTAAAATATACAAGAGGCACTCTGAAACCACGGACACCGAAAAATTACAGACTACGGTCAGCCTTCAATGCACCAAGTACCTTTTACAACTTAAAACACGGGACACAGCCTGACGTCACACTTTAAACTGTTTAAAGTACGGACCGTATCTGAGTCTGAAGATCATGATGTCTGATAGATTGTAACTGGATTCCTTTTTGTCGATGCCGGTATCGGGGTCTGAATCACCCACGGCCGCTGACCCTGCTTCCAACAGCAACCTTGTCGACAACGCGCTCCTGAAGATACGCCGCACCTGACCCCACGCGGTATGATCCTCAGAGTGTCGTTAGCAACAGGTTCCACTGTACAGCTACCGTACCTAGCACATCAGTCTTGTTATATCTGCTTCCAGACATAAGTTCTTAGCATTCTTGCAGCTGATTAGGTGCTGAGCATAATCTTCAAGATGGTTGGGGCAATTTTTACAGCACATACGATGACCATTTTGAAAATAAGGACACCTGATGCAAGTCCCTTAGGTGTCCCTAATTTACAGGTTTCACTGTATTCCTTTTTAGAGCCTGCATGCGAGTTGACTAAATCAGCCCGGGCCTACAGTAGAGGACGTGTGAGCACCGTTGCAATCCAGAGGAGTCTTTTCGACAGCATTGAGTTGAAGTGTTTTTCTTTTAGTACTGAGCGGCAATTGAAGGACGAGGACATTGCGATTCTTCAGCGCGATGGGATCAGCAGGGCTGCGGAGCTGACACTTGTCTGCTGTCCGGGCTGACTGTGCGTGAGGCGTTCACAGCCGCGTGCGTGTGCGTGTGTGTGTGTGTGTGTGTGTGCGCGCGACTAATTACAGGCCTGGTACAGGGGCAACCCTGTGTATGAAACTAATACAGTTTATCAATCACTGCACGACCTCGGAGCTGTCTGGTTAAGTACTCAAGACTCCAGTCGATGGAGAACATCTCGTTAAGTGACTTACACATTGCTTCTTTCACTTTCCTGCGTAAATGGCTTAATGACACTCTCCCATCACCCCTGCACTAGGGGGTTGCCAACTCTGGTTGGCCATATTCCTGGAGGTTTCATCACATGACCCCTTGCCTCCAACCGTCCCGCCTCCCACACTCCCGCCATTGGTCGCCCGACATGTCCACCCTCGCGGTGCACCGCCTTCCTATGCCAATTGCCAATTGGGAAGTGAATAGACTCATTACCCTATTGAATGATTCTTCACTGTCAGTCAAGCAGATTTTTTTCCCATATCTGATATTTTTATAACTAATAAACATAAGTGTTCAAAGAAAATTTTAAAAAATCCCACAATTTTGATTGTTGCCCCTATGATTTTTGTTTGCTCCTGGGTGTTTGCTCATTGCAGTGTCCTGAAGATTAATCTTTAATTCCTGGAGACTCCAGGGCAATCCTGGAGGGTTGGCAACCCTAGCCCTGCATAGATGACATGTGCGGGATCATTCTGGAGTGAATGCGTGTTTAAAACAATATAAGGGTAGGTCGAAAGGAGCAGACCGTTTCCAGTAGTTGAGGGATCAAGAATAAGGAGCCACAGATACAAGAGTCTGAGGGGATGAGAATGGAACTGGGGAAAATAAACTGGAAAAATTTACCAATAAACAAAGAAATGGATCAGCAGTGGGAAACATTTAAAACATTTAAAATGGTGATCAATAGATTCCAGGAGAAATATATCCCACTAAAAAAAAAGAACAAAATAGCCAGTAATGACACACAATGGATGAATAAAGAAATAAGGATAAAATTGATACTGAGGAAAAAGGCAGGCACGAAGTACGTAGCCAAGGAAGGAGAGGATGACAAAAGGGAATATGAAAAGATTAGGAAAGAGGTCAAAAAAACACTTAGGAAGGCAGAAAGAAACCACAAAATTAAATTATCAAGAAATATAAAAAAAAGTGAAGTATTCTGCAGACACATAAATAACAAAAGAAAAATCAGGATTGGGAATAGACAGTTTCCTAGAAGTAAAGGGAATTAGGGGTTACGGGGAGCGGGCAGGAAATTGGACATGAATTTAGATTTGAGGTTAGGATCAGATCAGCCATGATCTTATTGAATGGCGGAGCAGGCTCGAGGGGCCGATTGGCCTACTCCCGCTCCTATTTCTTATGTTCTTATGTTCTTAGAGCCACTAAGGGATACATGCGATAATCCCACAGGCAAGGGCAGCGAAATGCCAGAAATATTAAATAATTACTTTGCTTCAGTATTTACCAGGGAGACTAATATGGTGGACATGACATTAGAAGAAGAGATCAAAAAAGATGTAAAAGACATTTAAGATAGAAAGGGGGGAAATAATTGATAAACTAATCAAACTTAAAGAGGATAAAACCCCAGGTCCAGATGGATTGCATCTGTGCATATTAAAAGAAGTTAGGGAAGAGATAGCAGAGGCACCATTACATATATTTAAAAATTCATTAGAAAAGGGAATAGAGCCAGAGGACTGGCGGACAGCTAATATTATTTCTATCTTTAAAAAGGGAGGTAGAACAAGTCAAGGGAACGATAGACCAATTAGCTTAATGTCAGTAGTAGGAAAGATAATGGAATCTTTACTCAAAGATGTAACAGAGAAGCATTTAGAAACTGAAAATATAATAAAGAACAGTCAGCACGGATTTCAAAAGGGAAAGTCATGCTTGACCAACCTTATTGAATTCTTTGAAGAAGTAACAGAAAGGGTAGACAAGGGCAATGTAGTAGATGTAATATATTTGGATTTTCAAAAGGCCTTCGATAAGGTACCACATAGTTGATTTATGACTAAGGTCAGAGCATGTAGAGTTAGGGGACAAGTGGCAGAATGGATAGCAAGCTGGCTACAGAACAGAAAACAGAGAGTGGGGGTTAAAGGTAGTTACTCAAACTGGCAACAGATGGGAAGTGGTGTTCCACAAGGATCGGTGCTGGGACCACTGTTGTTCACCATATACATAAACGATTTGGACTCGGGAATCGGAAGTACAATTTCAAAATTTGCAGACGACATCAAATTGGGGGTGTAGTTAATATTGAGGAGGACTGCGACAAAATACAGGAAGACATTAATAATCTTGCAGAATGGGCATGTAATTGGAAAGTAATTTCAATATAGATACATTTTGGTAGGAATAATAAGGAGGCTACAAACTCCTCGGAAAATAAGAGTCTAAACAGGGAAGAGGAGCAGAGAAATTTAGGGATGCAGATACACAAATCACTAAAAATACCGACGTAGTTTAATAAGGCCATAAAAAGGAAAACCAAGCACTGGGGTTCATTTCTAGAGGGATAGAATTGAAAAGCAGAGAAGTTATGCTAAATCTTTACAGAACCTTGGTTAGACCACTGCAAACAGTTCTAGTCTCCCCACTATAAAAGGATATAGAGGCACTGGAGAAGGTGCAAAAAAGGTTTACTAGGATGCTATCAGAAATGAGAGGTTATACCTATCAGGAAAGATTGAACAGGCTGGAGCTCTTATCTCTAGAAAAGAGAAGACTGAGGGGTGACCTGATAGAGGTCTTTAAGATTATGAAAGGGTTTGATAGCATAGATGTGAAGAAGGTGTTTCCACTTGCGAGCGAGTCCAGAACCAGGAGCTATGATTATAAGATAGTCACTAATAAATCCAATAGTGAATTCAGGAGAAACTTCTTTACCCAGACAGTGGTTAGAATGTGGAACTCACTACCACAAGGAGTGGTTGAGGCAAATAGATTAGATGCATTTAAGAGGAAGCTGGATAAACACATGAGGGAGAAAGGAATAGAAGGATATGCTGATAGGGTGAGATTAAAAAGGGGTGGGAGGAGACTCATGAGGAGCATAAACACCGGCATGGATCTGTTGGGCTGAATGGCCTGTTTCTGTGCTGTACATTCTTTGTAATTCTTTGTAGATTTAGAACAGAGGGCAGGAGAAACTTCTTCACACAGAGAGTTGTGAGGCTGTGGAATTCACTTCCAGGGCTAATGCTTGAGGCAGAAACTATGTCAATATTCACGATTAGGTTGGATGGGTGAATGAAGGAAAAGGCTCTAAATGGATATGGAAACAGGGCAGGTACATGTGATTAGAACTATTTGGTTGCATGGAGAGTGATACGTAGGGTACCTGCATATTGTTAACTCAACACTTGATGGCCTCCTGATGGGGGTAAGCGGATTGTAGCAATTATACTCCAATGTCTTCCCTTGTATTATTTTGTTTCTCTTTCACAGAATACTCTAGAGGGTTTCGAAAATAAAAGCAGCTAGTTTTTAGCACATCAATTCGAGTGCTTATTCAGACATGATGGAGGGCAACGGCCAGCATGGACTGGTTGGGCCGAATGTCCTGTTTCCGTGTTGTACTGCCACCCTGATAGAGACAGGGATTCAACAATTGCCTCAGTGCTCCTCAGCTGGGGGCAGAATCAGGGAGGAGATTTCCACAGGATTCCTGTTCCAGTTGTTATCCAGTGACTGGCTGGAAATTGCACGTGTGTGGGCGTCAGCTGAGGCCGGAATTGGATTTAGTGTGATGCTCCTTCAGTATCAAACAGCCTCTAACACTCACTGGTCAGGCTTACATGTGGAGATAGCCATTTGTCCAGATACTGCCGTTTATATAGTGCCTTTCACAACCTCAGGAAGTCCCAGAGTGCTTCACAGCCAATGAAGTACTTTTTGAAGTGTAGTCACTGTTGTAATGTAGGAAATATGGCAGCTAATTTGTGTACAGCAAGATCCCACAAACAGCAACGAGATAATGACCAGATAATCAGTTGTAAGGGATGTTGGTTGAGGGATAAATATTGGCCAGGACACTGGGATCTCCCCTGCTCTTCTTCAAAATAGTGTCATGGGATCTTTTACATCCACCTGAGAGGGCAGGTAGGGCCTTGGTTCAATATCTCATCTGAAAGATGGCACCTCCAACAGTGCAGCACTCCCTCAGTACTGCATTGAGGTGTCAGCCTAGATTTTGCATTCAAGTCTCTCGAGTGGGACTTGAATCCACAACCTTCTAACTAAGAAATAAGAGTTCTGCCAATGGGCTGAAACCAGTGTACCTCAGCAAGAGTTAATACTTCCAGGAGAGGAGGGAAAGTTTAAAAAAAAGTTAGCCCTGTTTAGGGCTACAACGATACTCGTTCCCCATCTAATGTATTCACAGTGTCTCCCGCTTTCTGACTGCTCCATCAGCCTAATGGTTTTCAAACAGCTATCATAAGACAAACAGAGTTAGAATCATATGAGAAGCCTTCAAGCTAAGGGCTAGCTACCAGCTAAATAACTATCATCAAACTGCAATCAGCCCGAATGCTTGGAAATGAATGCTGTGGCCTAAGGGACAAGATGATTTTCAAACAATTGTGCAGATTGACAATCTGGCCAGATTCCTAAATTTGCCAGAAGTGCAAACTGATCTATCGACCGAGAAAGTGATGCTGTGTATAAGACACTCTTGGGTATAAGTTGTACTTTTATTCCATGGTCATCTTTTTAATTTAAAATATCAGACATTAACAACAGTGGCTGCACCTCAAAAAGTAATGCATTGGCCGTGAAATGCTTCAGGACGTCCTGAGAATGTGGAAGGTACCAGATAAATGCAAGTTCTTTCATTTTTATTATTTCATTGTGATGGTGTTTAAGCGCTCCCTAAATTTAGGCAGCACAGAAACATGCCTGAAGATGCTCCGCCTTGATTTCAAAATTGTCATCCTTATGTTCCAATCCCTCCGTGGCCTCGCCTCCTTCCTATCTCTGTGACCTCCTCCAGCCCGACAACCCTTCGAGGCCTCTGCGCTCCTCCAATTCTGGCCTCTTGCGCATCCCCGATTTCCTTCGCCCCACCAGTGGCGGCCGTGCCTTCAGCTCCCTAGGTCCTGAGCTCTTGAATTCCCTCCCTAAATCTCCCCACCTCTCTCCTCCTTTAAGACGCTCCTTAAAATCTACCTCTTTGACCAAGCTTTTGGTCCTAATATCTCTTTATGTGGCTCAGTGTCAAATTTTGTTTGATAATCGCTCCTGTGAAGCACCTTGGGATGTTTTACTACGTTAAAGGTGCTTTATAAATGCAAGTTGTTGTTGATGATTCGAATTGTATGTAATTTAAAGATGTAAATGGTAGGGGCTAGGGAAGTTGATGGTCTCAGTAGGAGATGCTCCTTGATTGTGGGAGAAAATTGGGAATGCGTTTTCCAGATTTCTCCCTTCCCATCCTCTTCTGAAGTTACCCACTCTTTCTTGGAAATGGTTCCTTGGTTACCAGCTGCCCCCCGAGGACCTCACTCAAGTGGCCGTTGTTAATGTGTGAGCCAGACAGGAGTGCTGGTTGGTTATTTCACCATAGGGATCACCACAGTGCAGTCCAATCCTATATTGGGATGATACCTACACACCCCCTCTTTTCACTCAGAGTCACCGAATAGCAATCCGGTAAGTTGGAAATCTGAGTCATGCCATCAGGCGGTAGCACGAAAAGCCAAAGACGACGACGACAACAACAACAAAAAACAACGAAAACAACAACAACAACTCACATTTATATAGTGCCTCTAATGTAGTAAAACATCCCAGGGCGCTTCACAGGAACGTTATTAAACAAAATTTGACAGGGTCTATTCCCACAGACAGGGAAGATGAAACTGAAAGGAGAGGTATCTGGACCTCTCTTGCATCCACCTACCAGTGGCAAGGTACAGAATGCCAATGACAAAGGTCTGGGTGAGGGACTCCTGACTGCTAGAGCAGAGTCAAACTCCAAGGAAGAAAACAAAAATATTAAAAAAAGGGATTGACTTTGTAATTCTCATCCAACCTCTTAGTTCAGCTGGCCCAGTTCCCAAGATGTGTTTTTTTTACATAGAATTTACAGCACAGAAGCAGGCCATTCGGCCCAACTGGTCTATGCTGGTGTTTGTGCTCCACACAAGCCTCCTCTCACCCTATCAGCATATCCTTCTACTGCTTTCTCCCTCGTGTACTTATCTAGCTTCCCCTTAAATGTATCTATACTATTCTCCTCAACTACTCCTTGTGATAGCAAGTTCCACATTCTAACCACTCTCTGGGTGAAGAAGTTTCTCCTGAGTTCCCTAATGGATTTATTAGTGACTATCTTATATTTATGACCCCTAGTTCTGGTCTCCCCTTCAAGTGGAAACATCTTCTAAATGTCTACCTTTTAAAGACCTCTACCAGGTCACCTCTCAGTCTTCTCTTTTCTATAGAAAAGCGCCCCAGCCTGTTCAGTCTTTCCTGACAGCTATAACCTCTCAGTTTCTGGTATCATTCTTGTAAATCTTTTTTGCATCTTTTCCAGTGCCTCCAATTCATATTTAGGGCTTGATCTTTAACAAGTTTTAAATGGAGAACATTTATTGTGTGTGTTTATTTTTTCTGTCAAAGAAACATTTCTGCATCAAGGTCAAATCTCCCCCCCACTCCCAAAAAAAGGACTCTGAGACAATTGAGTAGTGCCTGCTAAACAGTGTCTATGAGACTGTTATCTCCTTGCATTTCCCCATTACTCATAGCTGTCAGGTGGAATACAAGACGTGCAGAAGGCAGGTAATAATGGGAAACAAGTGGTGAGGCTGACAAAGAGAGGTTTACAGGACAGATTACAACCCCACCCTCCTGCCATTAGAAGAAAGGATGGACTTGCATTTATATAGCACCTTTCACAGCCTCTGGACATCCCAAAGTGCAGTACATTGAATGAAGTACTTTTGAAGTGTAGTCACTATTGTAATGTAGGGAAACACAGCAGCCAATTTGCACACAGCAAGGTCCCAACAAAACAGCAACGTGACAATGACCGGGTAATCTGTTTTTAGTGATGTCGGTTAAGGGATAAATGTTGGCCAGGACACCGGGGAGAACTCCCCTGCTCTTCTTGGAAATAGTGGCCATGGGATCCGAGAGGGCTGACGGGGGCCTCGGTTTAACGTCTCATCCGCAAGACGGCACCTCCGACGGTGCAGCGTTCCCTCAGCGCGTGCTCAAGCCTCTGGAGTGGGATTTAAACCCACAACCTTGTGACTCAGAGGCTACAGTGCTACCCATTGATCCACAGCAGACAACTGCCGTAGGGGACAATATTAACTGGGATCCAACCAGTGCTAAGGACATACAATGAGAGAGACAAGTTGCTTGGGCCAGGCTGAGGTTTCACACTCAATAAGTCTCCTGGACTTCATTCCCTCTGAACTGTTGGAGCCCCAGCAATGACATAAAGCTTCCAGATCAATCTACTGTAAAAACTTCCTTTCTTTGCTTTGAAATTCTGATTTTGTTTCTTCCCCTTGATATGAAAACTGGGTTGAGAAAGTAGGCCATTCAGCACTGGAAAGCACAAAGCACTGAGTGGCTCTCCACTGACTGGATAATGTCCTACTTCTGCCCTGCCTCAAAAGGTACAACATGTCTCAGAGATTTAAGAAGACGACACCGCAGGTGGGTTACAGAAAGAACCTATGGGACTCTGCGAAGGAGGAACCTTGGTCTGAACGCTCATGTTTCGCAAAAACCCTTGCAACAGCACCTCCGACAATGCAGCACTCCCTCAGTACTGCGCTGGAGTGTCAGCCTAGTTTGTGTGCTCGATTTTTGGACAGGAGCTTGAACCAACAACCTTTGGACACAGAGGCGAGAGTGCGACCAACCGAGTCAAGCTGACGCTAAGGAAAAATCTACACGTGGCAAGTGATGGACGTTCCCTTGATGGCAGAGTGGATAAAGGCTCGACAGAGAGTGGGACTGAGTCAATGGCCTAGAAATTCAGGCCCGAAGTGCCCCCCCCCCCACCCCCGATATTGAGCCTAATTTCCATGAAGCCGGCGAGTTGCGGAGAGTAAGAGACAGCTTGCCTGACGAGTAGCGACTCTCAGGCAAATGAGGAAAAGGCGGGGGGCAGGTAGCAGTGACCGGGGTGGGGAGGAGGGGGGGGTGCAATTGGTGGTTGTGGGGGGCTCAGCAGCCGGAATGGATCCCCCCGGCTCCACAGGTAAGTATATTTTAAAAACGTACCTTGTTGGTTGCGGCCTAACAGGCCTATCCCTTTAAGGAATGTCTGTTAGACCACAGGCAGGCCTGGTTTTCCAGCTGCCTCACAGCAAATCAATCTTGCAGGCGCTGGTCCCTTATTTGCATAGGCGAAGGGCTAAATGACTGTTTCAGGCGCGGGCACTGCACGCTGATATTTTGGCCTTTACCAATATGGCGGTTGGCGGACTTCATAATGAGCGTGAGCTTCCTGCCCGCAATATTGGGGGCTGAGGTGGACCTTTAGCGACCGACAAGCAGACACCGTGTGGCCGAATTTCTAGGCCATAGTGGCAGCGGGCGGAAATGGGTGGTAGCGGATTGGCCGCCCATTGCACACTCCGCCCGATTTACACTCCGCCCGATTTACACTCCGCCCGATTTACACTCCGCCTGATTTACACTCCGCCCGTTTTACCACCGGCCGAATTAAACTCTGCCCGATTTACACTCCGCCCATTTCACACTCCGCCCATCTTAAACTCCGTCCGATTTCCGTTAAATGTGAAAATTCGTCCCGTTATAGACCAGGAAGATCCCAGGTCTCATTCCTGGCCGGTGCTGAGTTAGGTAATCTCAGCTGAAACGATAATGCAGCACCAGGCTCCCCAATCCTGATCGCTATCCAGTGACCCTGTGTGGGCCTGTCTATTTCCAGTTAGGACAGGATTGGGTCTGGCTATATGGGCTCTCTGGTTAAACCGCCTGCTGGCACTCAAGCCTAGATTTTGTGATTGGTGTTATTTTATTTTAATTGTGTTGCTGTTGGTGTTAAAATAACGGCATCGGAAAATTAGCCTGCGTTGACCAAACACCCACGGGAGCCACGTCCACTAGGGTGAAGTGGGGGAGAGCTGTTCACATCGAAACAGCTGAATCCCAGTGAGAAGCAGCGTCTTGAGGAGAAAGTGGGAAATATAAATTAGAAGCCAGCATCGAACTGCCTAACACGTGACTTAGTAATAAGTTAATTTAAAAGACTCGCATTTATATAGAAGGAAAGAAAGAACTTGCATTTATATAGCGCCTTTCACGTCCTCAGGCCATCCCAAAGTGCTTTACAGTCAATGAAGTACTTTTTGAAGCGGAGTCACTGTTTTAATGCGGCATCCAATTTGCACACAGCAAGATCCCATAAACAGCAACGAGATAATGACCAGATCAACTGTTTTTAGTGATGTTGGTTGAGGAATAAATATTGGCCCCAGGACACCGGGGAGAACTCTCCTTCTCCTCTTTGAAATAGTGGCCGTAGGATCTTATGCATCCACCTGAGAGGACAGACGGGCAGACGGGCACTCGGTTTAACCTCTCATCTGAAAGACGGCACCTCGGACAGTGCAGCACTCCCTCAGCACCTTATGAAGTCTCTCAGAAACTTCCCCAAAGATGTCCACATGTAATGAATTGATTGTGAAGTGGAGTGACTCTTAGGTAGGCAAACCTGGCAGCCATTTTGTGCACAGCAAGAATCCAGAAACTACAATCAAACTGGATGAATGACCAGTTGATCCGAATCAGAAACACCAAAAAATTGCTGGAGGTGGCAGCTTCCAGTTTTGATGAAGGGTCTGCACCCTCTGTTAATTCCTCTGTTTCTGTCCCCACAAGATGCTGCGTGACCTGCTGAGTGTTTCCAGCGTTTCCTGTTGTTTGTTTCAGAAATCAAACATAGGAACATAGGAATATAGGAACAGGAGTAGGCCATTCAGCCCCTCGTGCCTGCTCCGCCATTTGATAAGATCTTGGTTGATCTGTGATCTAGCTCCATATACCTGTCTTTGGCCCATATCCCTTAATACCTTTGGTTGCCAAAAAGCTATCTATCTCAGATTCAAATTTAGCAATTGAGCTAGTATCAATTGCCGTTTGCGGAAACTCCTACCATCCTTTGTGTGTAGAAACATCTGCAGTTCTTTTCTTTGACCGGTTAATCTGCAGTTCTTTTTTTTTGTTAGTGTTTGTTGGAAAGGTGAAACAACAACAACAACAACAACAACTTGCATCTGTATAGAGCCTTTAACATAGTAAAACGTCCCAAGCTGCTTCACAGGAGTGGAATCAGGGATATTAGGGCAGGTTGGTCTAAAGCCTGGTCAAAGAGGTAGGTTTTAAGGAGCATCTTAAAGGGGGAGAGAGAGGTGGAGAGGTTTAAGGAGGGAATTCCAGAGCTTAGGGCCTAGGCAGCTGAAGGCACGACCGCCAATGGAGGGGCATTTAAAATCGGGGATGCGCAAGAGGCCAGAATTAGAGAAGCGAAGAGATCTCGGGGGGTTGTAGATTGGAGGAGGTTACAGAGATAGGGAGGGGCGAGGCCATGGAGGGACTTGAACGCGAGGATGAGAATTTTTAAAACCGAGGCATTGCCGGACCGGGAGCCAATGTAGGTCAGCGAGCACCGGGGTGGTGGGTGAACGGGACTCGGTGTGAGGTAGGATAGGGGCAGCAGAGTTTTGGATGATCACAAGTTTACGGAGGCCGGCCAGGGGAGCAATCCTGGCCAGGATATCAGGAGAACCCACTGCTTTGCTTTGAGTAGAGCTCTGGGGAATGGAATCCAGAATTCTTGGACTCAGAGCCAAGACTGTTACCAACTGGAGTCAAACGGCACCTTCACATAGAAAAAGTCTCAAGATTAAAATGAAGTGTCCCAATATTTTAATAATTTACGAAACATTACTGATCTGCTTCAAAAGTTAAATCATTTATTCCAGAGTGTGTGCTACTACCCGCTCCACAGTCACTGAGTAAATGTCAAGACAGAAAATTGTTTTTAATAAAAATTTATTCTAAGCACAGCAAGCGGCACAGGAAGATATGAGCACTATCGATCAGCAACGTACAAAGTCCAGACCTGTGACATCTCAGCGCCACTCGCTACGTTTACACTCTGCACCCCATACTGCTACCTGTAGTATATTTTCACTGCTAGCTCTGTCACTCTTCTCCTTTGCTCAATGTGTTTCATTGATCCTGACAGCTGCAAATGAATTCTGAAAGAAAGGAGCATCCCAGACACAATCTGAAAATAGCCCTTTGTTTGTGATGCGTTCGAGGATGGTCGCCTGAAGACATTCTCCACCGACGGCCGAGAAGACCTTCTATTAACAACAACAGCTTAAGGACATAAGAAATAGGAGCAGGAGTAGGCCATATGGCCCCTCGAGCCTGCTCCACCATTCAATCAGATCATGGCTGATCTTCGACCTCAACTCCACTTTCCTGCCCGATCCCCATATCCCTTGATTCTCCACGAGTCCAAGAATCTATCCATCTCAGCCTTGAATATACTCAATGGCTCAGCATCCACAGCCCTCTGAGGTAGAGAATTCGAAAGATTCACAACCCTCTGAGTGAAGAAATTCCTCCTCATCTCAGTCTTAAATGGCCGACCCCTTATCCTGCGACTATGCCCCCTAGTTCTGGACTCTCCAGCCAGGGGAAACAATCTCTCAACATCTACCCTGTCAAGCCCCCCCAGAATCTTATATGTTTCAATGAGATCACCTCTCATTCTTCTAGACTCCAGAGAATATAGGCCCATTCTACTCAATCTCTTCTCATTGGACAGCCCTCTCACTGCAGAAATCAATCTAGTGAACCATCACTACACCGCCTCTAAGGCAAGTATAACCTTCCCTAGATAAGGAGAGCAAAACTATACACAGTACTCCAGGTGAGGTCTCACCAAAGCCCTGTAAAATTGTAGTAAGACTTCCTTACTCTTGCACTCCAAACCCTTTGCAATAAAGGCCAACATACCATTTGCTTTCCTAATTGCTTGCTGTACCTGCATGCTAACTTCTTGTGTTTCTTGTACGAGGACACCCAAATCTTTCTGAACGTCAAAATTTAATAGTTTCTCACCATTTAAAAAATATTCTGTTTTCCTATTCTTCCTACCAAAGTGAATAACCTCACATTTCCCCACATTATACTCCATTTGCCACCTTCTTGCCCACTCACTTACCCTGTCCATATCCCTTTGTAGAGTCTTTGTGTCCTCCTCACAACTTGCATTTATATAGCGCCTTTAACGTGGTAAGATGTCGCGAGGCGCTTCACAGGAGCGTAATCAGACACCGCGCAAGAGGCCAGAATTGGAGGAAGGCAGAGATCTTGGAGGGTTGTCAGGTTGGAGGAGGTCACAGAGATAGGGAGGGGCGAGGCCACAGAGGAATTTGAACACAAGGATGAGAATTTTAAAATCGAAGCGTTGCCCGATCCAGACACATAATAATTCCCTGTTTGTGATAATCAGTTACCTCCAGATGCTAACAGATCTTGGTGCTCTGATTTGAGATTTATCCACCAATGAGGCAGCAACTCTAAGAACAGCCCTTTCCAATCCTCTAGTGTTAATTGTATGATTTATGTCCATTAGTGTCAGTTGCATTCAGGTGGTGGGTATTAATTGGGGGCTCTCTTGCATCCTTTTTATTGGAGAGCTTAGCTAGGGTGTGGTGCATGTGTGTAAGGGGGAATCTGTGTGAATAAAGGCTTGGAAGCAACTGAAGACCAAGCTCTAATATTCTATCCTTCACTGCCTGGCTACCTAATCTTAACATCCAGGCCTACAAAAAGTGACTGCAAATAGGAGTGAGTTGTGCAGTCTTTTTAGGCCGGATTGCCAGAGCTTGAGGGCAGGATCTAGCCCGCGGACTATAGTTTGGATAGCTCTCCTTTACAGAAATTTTGCAGCAGATGGAAACCCAGGTGCAGTGAGAATTTCTGCGCATTGGCAGATCTCTGTCTTAAACCCCCCTCCCACCCCAATGAACCCCGCCCCCCCGGCCCTGCTATATAATCAATTTTTAGTCACAGATATAATCAGAGTAGAGGGAGGGGGTGATAACAGTATCGCAACAGCGACAGTCTTATTTTGCTTTCCTCGGTGTATAAACATAGGAAAGTGTCTTGTGGAGCAAGTTACCACGGCAACACCTCACGCTTTAAAATTCTTGGCTTGTTTGCATATTTGTTGCTTACTGCATTGGAACATCAGTGAAAATCTATTACTATGAGGAAGTGACAGACTGTCAGTAATCAGCAGCAAATAGGCTATCCTGCCAATAGGGACATTAATTTAAATGGACCAGTTGCCCAACGACTATTTTTTTTCATGCTACAGATAAGAAAACTTCTGGTTGATAGAAAGAATTTAAACCAGGGTCACTGCTTTCCCTGATCTAATACCGGATTGACAGAGGTGCAACCTTTAAAGAAAGGCAATTGTCACTTCAGATTATTAATTCCAAAAGATGTCAGCCATGGCTCAGTGGGTAGCACTCTTGCCTTTGAGTTTTTTTTAAATTCGTTCATGGGATGTGGGCGTCGCTGGCGAGGCCGGCATTTATTGCCCATCCCTAATTGCCCTTGAGAAGGTGGTGGTGAGCCGCCTTCTTGAACCGCTGCAGTCCGTGTGGTGACGGTTCTCCCACAGTGCTGTTAGGTAGGGAGTTCCAGGATTTTGACCCAGTGACGATGAAGGAACGGCCGATATATTTCCAAGTCGGGATGGTGTGTGACTTGGAGGGGAACGTGCAGGTGGTGTTGTTCCCATGTGCCTGCTGCCCTTGTCCTTCTAGGTGGTAGAGGTCGCGGGTTCGGGAGGTGCTGTCGAAGAAGCCTTGGAGAGTCCTGGAAGGTTGTGGGTTCAAGTCCCAGCTGCCATGAGACTTGAGCACATAATCTAGGCTATCACTCCTAGTGCAGTACTAAGAGAGTGCTGCAGTGTCGGAGGTATCATCTTTCGGTTGGGACATTAAACTGAGGTTCCATCTTCCCTCTCAGGTGGGTATAAAAGATCCCATGGCATTATTTTGAAGAAGAGCAGCAGAGTTCTCCCTGGTGCCCTGACCAATATTTACATAAAACCTAAAACAAATGATCTCATCGCTGTTTGTGGGATCTTGCTGTGTGCAAATTGGCTGACACATTTACAACAGTGACTACACTTCAAACGTACTTCATTGGCTGTAACGCGCTGAGGTTGTGAAAGGCGCTGTATAATTGCAACTCTTTCTTCTTTTCTTTTCTCACCTGAATGGGGGCAGCCACACCAGCACTCAAGAAGCTCGACACCACCCAGGACACAACAGTTCATTTTATTGGTGTCCCTGCTCAATATCAACCCTTTCTATTATCGGCACAGTGTGGCTGCAGTGTGTGCAATCTACAGGATGCACTGCAGCAACTGACCAAGGTTACTTCGACAGCACCTCCCTCCCCTGTGACCTCTACCAGCGAGGAGGACAAGAACAGCAATGTCATGGGAACGCCATTACCCCCAATGATCCCTCCAAGAGACATACCGTGCCTGACTTGGAAATATATTGCCATTCCTTCATTGTTCCTCTGTCAAAATCCTGGAATTCCCTTTCTAAAACTATCGTGGGAGCACCATCATCAGAAGGACTGTAATGGTTCAATGGGAAGGCCCAACACCACCACCACCACCACCTCAGGGCAACTAGGTCAGGCGAAGCACATTTTGGCTTTGCCCTCCCTGACTTGTGCCCAGGTGGATGGGTAGGAACATTAGTCCTACTCTGTTGCCGTGCACGAGCGAAATATAACAAATGACTCCACTTGTAAGGCACTGAACGTCAGGAAAGACATATTGGCCTTGGAGGGGATATAGCGGAGAATCACCAGAATGACACCAGGAGCTAGAGGGTTAAATTATGAGGCCAGGTTACATAAACTCGGCTTGTGTTCCCTTGAGCTTAGAAGGTTGGAGGGTGATCTAATCGAGGTCTTTAAAATGATAAAGGGAGGCGATAGGGTAGATAACAGAGAAATTATTTCCTCTGGTGAGGGAATCCAGAACAAGGGCACACAATCTTAAAATGAGAGCTAGGCCATTTAGAATTCACCCAAAGGGTAGTGGAAATCTGGAACTCTCTCCCTCCCCATAATTCTGTGGATACTGGGGGTCAATTGCAATTTTCAAGACTGAGATCGATAGATTTTTGTTGGGTATCGAGGGATATGGAGCAAAGGCGGGTAAATGGAGTTGAGGTACAGATCAGCCAAGGTCCAACTGAATGGCAGAGCAGGTTCGAGGGGCTGAATGGCCTACTCCTGCTCCTTATGTTCTTGTGGCCGTAACCTGACATCTTATTGCAGACAATGGCAATCACAGGCTTTATATCTGGTTAATAAAATGCCTTTTCAACATGTAGCACCAGGTCCAAGGACACACAGACACAACAAACATTAGCTGCATGCGTACTGAAAGCTGCGATATGCTTGTGTCAAACACAGTTAGAGATTTAACTTGCACTGCAAGAGTGAGCATGCTCCAATCACCATCCCAATCACTGAGCCAGCTGTAAGGTAGAGCAGCTTACTTAAACATTAGGCTTCAGACTGAAGGAACAGCTGCTCCTTGATCAGAAGAGCAATGAATTGTAACAGGGTAATTCTTCTGCTGTCTACCGTTATGCTCAGGTTCTTTAGTTCTTCAAACTTTTTCTGCTCTAAAACAAGAGTGCCTTTTATTTATTTTTTTTACTGTCTTATTCCCTGTTTTTTTTCCTTCCTCTTCTGGTGCTTTTCATGTATAAGTGTCATGCTGTTGGGTTTTGGGGCGGGGGTGGGTTTTACAATCGAGTCCTCATTCAGTTGATGCTGCCGCACGCAATTTGCAGCACATGACATCAGATACTGATTCCTGATCTGTGATAGTGTCAGCAGCGGCCCATTTGGTAGCACTCTTGCCTTGGAGAGGCTACCAAATGCCTCGGAACGTTGTGGTTGCAAATCCCACTCCAGAGACTTGAGCACAAAATCTAGGCTGACGCTCCCAGTGCCGTACTGAAGGAATGCTGCACTGTTGGAAGTGTCGTCTTTCGGATGAGATGCTAAAAACCGAGTCCCCGTCTGCCCTATCAGATGGACTATTTCGAAGGAGAGCAGGGGAGTTCTCCCCGGTCAATATTTATCCCTCAACCAACACAAAAACAGATGAGCTGGTCATTATCACATTGCTGTTTGTTGGATCTTGCTGTGTGCAAATTGGCTGCCGCATTTCCTACATTATAACAGTGACTACACTTCAAAAGTACTTAATTGGCTGTAAAGCACTTTGGGATGACCTGAGGTCATCAAAGGTGCTATAGAAATGTAAATTCTTTCTTTCCCCCACTCCATTCCATTGCCCAGGCTGAGATAAGCTAACTCAGTACAGAGTGGGAATCAAACTTGGGATCTTTCTGACTTTGTATGACTCTGTACCACACTGGACAATGTACTTACCTACAGAGTCCTCAGGAGAGCCCTGGACTTGATGGAAGATGGAAGAAACCCTTTGGATTCATGAGCCTAGCGTCCGATGACATCAGTGGCTTACCTTTGGTTAACCATTGGATTGCAGCATGAATTTGTGTATTTAGACCATAGATATACAATGGTTGGCTGAGCAACATACGAAAATAGGAACAGGAATAGGCCATTTAGCCTCTCGAGCCTGTTCCGCCATTCAATTAGAACATGGCAGACCTGTATCTTAACTCCATCTAATTGTCTTGGCTCCGTAACCCTTAATATCCTTGCCTAAGAAAAATCAATCAATCTCAGTTTTGAAATGTTTCGTGCTAAGAACTAATTCCAATTAAAAGAGAATCCACGTGACAAATCAAAATAAAACATGCCACATTCCTAAGACAAAACAGTCCAACCACTGACTCAGTCCCTGCTCAGGTCAATGGCAGCAGGCTGGATATGAGCCCACCGGATACCTCATCCACAGAGGGCTTGCTCATCTGGGTCATACAACATGACTGCTCGCTGGGCCTCAGAAAAAGGAAGATCTCCTCCAGAGGAACAAGCGATTACATTTTCTTTTCAATCTCTCAGGATGGGGTTACTTTAGATTGAAAGAGTTCTCCTTCACCCCTTTCCACAGTGCCCCTCCCCAGATTAACAGGCCCCTGCGATGTTTAATGCTCTGCTCTACAGATTTGCAGTTTCAGCAGCAGGATAGGCTAGTGCAGTGTTTAAATTACTGGACTAATAATCCAGAGACAACGTGAGTTCAAATCCCACTACGGCAGTTTGAGAATTTTAATTCAGTTTTTAAAAAGAAATCTGGAAATTAAAAAGCTGGCATCAGTAAAAGTGACCATGAAGCTGTCAGACTGTCATAAAAACCCAACTGGTTCATGCCCACCTAGTATCATCGTAGTATCATCGTAGGTACAGCACAGAAGGAGGCCATTTGTGCCTGTGCTGGCTCTTTGAAAGAGCTATCCAATTAGTCCCACTCCCCTGTTCTTTCCCCATAGCCTCGTAAATGTTTTTCCCTTCCAAGTTTTTATCCAATTCCCAATTCCCTTTTAAAGTTATTTTTGAATCTGCTTCCAACGCCCTTTCAGGCAGTGCATTCCAAATCACCATAACTCACTGAGTAAAAAAATGTTTCCTCATGTCGCCTCTGCTTCTTTTGCCAATCACCTTAAATCTGTGTCCTCTGGTTACCGACCCTTCTGCCACTGGAAACAGTTTCTCCTTATTTACTCTATCAAAATCCCTCATGATTTTGAACACCTCTATCAAATCTCCTCTTAACCTTCTCTGCTCTCAGGAGAACAACCCCAGCTTCTCCAGTCTCTCCACATAACCTCAAGTCCCTCATCCCTGGAACCATTCTCGTAAATCTCCTCTGCACCCTCTCCAAGGCCTTGACATCCTTCCTAAAGTGTGGTGCCCAGAATTGGACACAATACTCCAGCTGAGGCCTAAGACTTCCTGAGAACGAATAAAGAAAAGGATGAACAATTCGGTTTGCTTCACCCTATCAATGGCATTTTGGTTAACAAGGCGGCAGGCTTGATACCGGAACAAAGGCCAGAGACCTTATTAAAGTATTCAGTAAGCATAGAGTGTGATAATGAGCCGTCTGTCCTCTGGCCCACTGTATAAACTGTTGGAAGGTAGACTAGATCCTCTCCTAACTTTGAGATTACTGTATCTTGTGTCAGCAGATACCTGTGACCTTAGTCACCGCTTTGACTGACAGCTCTAAAGGTAAACAAATAAAATAAAGTTTACATTAATAATTAAACAGAATTTTAGAGGTTTATTTTTTACATTTTTCCAATCTTGGGATGTTGGTGTCGCTGGCAAGGCCGACATTTATTGCCTATCCTTAATTTCCCTGAGAAGGCGGTGGTGGGCTCTTGTAACGATTTGATACAACTGAATAGTTTGCTAGGCTACCTCAGAGGGCAGTCAAGAGTCAACCTTGTTGATGTGGAGACTGGAGTCACATATAGGCTCAGACCAGGTAAGGACGGCAGGTTTCCTTCCCTAAAAGGACATTAGTGAACCAGTTGGGTTTTTACAACAACCCGACAGCTTCATTGTCACTTTTCTTTTACTGACCCTTTTACTTTTTATTTCCAGATTTTTTAAAATAAAAACTGAATTCAAATTCTCAAACTGCAATGGAGGGATTTGAACTCACGTTCTCTAGATTGTTTGTCCAGTAACATAATCACTATACCAGCGTACTAAGGAAGCATTATAATTATATTTTTCCTCCACTTTTTTCCTACATTAAAACAGCCCCTGCACTTCAAAAAGTAATTAATTGTTTGAAAGGATTTGAAACATTTCAACAGGACAGGAAGTATAGAATCATAGAGCACAGAATGAGGCCATTCGGCCCATCGTGCCTGTGCCGGCTTTTTGAAAGAGCTATCCAATTGAATATTATTATTTATTTTTATTCAGGTATGATTGGCTGTTGCTAGGATACAGGTTCCACAGCTATCAGCAGTCTTCCTGTAGCTCATTCAAGTGGCCATTTTTCATGCACGAGCCCAGATAATGAATAGGCAGACTATTCAACTGTGGCTGGCATTATGGCTGAGGCCAATCCTATCCCACCTCCACACGCCTGGACTGCCCAGCGGCTGATACTTCCCCTCCCTAGCCCAAGGGCACAGTGGCCGACTGTAGCCCATCAGCATAGACCTTTAATGTCCGATTATTGCAGCAAAGTTTTGACGTTTGACAAATTAAACTGTAATTAATTCAAACAACCGAACTGGAAAACATTTACAGAATCTCGTGAAAGGTCAGATTCAAAATGGCAATTGAACGGATAGGCTCTGCGCTAAGAAGCAAAGAGATATCATTAAAATATTAATAACATCGAATGCAATTAGCATTGCCTGTTGGAGGCCTTTTGTCTTATCCAGGAGTTGGAACTGCTGAAGACTTATGCGCAGGAAACTAGGGACATAATTAATCATGACAGTTTGGTCTATACATTTGTTAAAATGAAATCCAATTAATAAGACAGGAGCAGCTACAAGTCTATCAGATTTACTTTAATTTCACTGACTTCAGTAATCTTTAATTTCTCTTTCTTTACCTTTTTTCACTTCCTCCTCCTTTATTTAATTTAATTTTATACACGGTGTCAGCTGTGGCTCAGTGGGTAGCGCTCTGAGTCAGAAGATCTTGAGTTCAAGTCCCACGCCAGAGACTTGAGCACATAATCCAGGCTGACACTTTGGTGCAGTACGGAGGGAGTGCTGCACTGTCGGAGGTGCTGTCTTTCGGATGGGATGTTAAACCAAGGGTCTGAGTCTACCCTCTCAGGTGGATGTAAAAGATCCCATGGCACTATTCGAAGAAGAGCAGAGGAGTTCTCCCCAGTGTCCTGTCCAATATTTATCCCTCAACCAACATCACTAAAAAAAATTATCTGGTCATTATCTCATTGCTATTTGTGGGATCTTGCTGTGCGCAAATTAGCTGCTGTGTTTCCTAGCTTGCAACTGTATCTATACTTCAAAATGTACTTCATTGACTGTAAAGTGCTTTGAGACACCCTGAGGTTGTGAAAGGTGCTATATAAATCCAAGTTCTTTCTTTCCAGTATCTCTCTCCGTGCTCTCAAAAAGTTTTTTTAACCCCTCCTGACCTGATGGCGCTGACTCGGGTTGGGGTACAGTTGCAGCTGCCCTCTGCTACCTCATCCCAGTCACTCTCCTTCAAAGGGTTCGCTTGGTGACTTTGAGCTCCTGACGAGGAGCCTATCCCGTTGGCACCACCTGGCCCAGAAACATCAAGTGCCTGAAAGTTTGGTATTTGCTTCGAGTCGAGAATCTCGACTTGAAGCCCAAAGTCAGAAAATGACTCTTTGTGCGTGATCCTAGGCAGCTATTCTCATGGCCTCGCTCAGATTGTCGGCTTAATATCAAATTAGGGGCTGCCTTGTCCTCAGCAATGCCAACGCTCGTGATAGTCAATGCAAACTCGACTTTGGATATCTCAGTTGTTTATTTTGGAGGCCCTTAGACATGGAGGGGCATGTGTGTTTGTCTGTGTTTATGTGTGTGTGTCGGAGTCCAAGAGAGAATCTCGAGGTGTCAACTAAGAACAATAACAACTTGCATTTATATAGCGCCTTTGACAGAAAATTACCCCCAAGACGCTTCACAGGAGTGCAAGGATGAAATGGATGCCAAACCAAAGAGAGAGACATTCGGAGGGGGGATCAGAATCTTGGTCAAAGAGGTGGACCTTCAAGGAGGAGAGGGAAGTGGAGAGGGTGAGAAGTTTAGGGAGTGACCTCCAGAGTGTGGAGCCTCGGCAGTTGAAGGAACAGCTGCCTCGGGCGGGGTGAAGGGAGAGAGCGATCCACAAGAGGCCAGAGTCAGAGGAACGGAGAGTTTGGGGGGGGGGGGAGGGGTTGTCGGGCTGGAGAAAGTTGCAGAGATCGGGAGGGCCAAAGCCATGGAGGGAATTAAACACAACGATAAGAATTTTAAATTTGAGGCGTTGGGAAACCAGGAACCAACATAAGTCAGTGAGGACAGGGTGATGGGCAAACAGGACTTGGTGCAGGACAGGATACAGGCAACAGAGTTTTGGAGGTGCTGAAGTTTATGGAAGGTGGAAATTGGCGAGGAGAGCATTAGAATAGTTGGTCTAGTGAGTCTAGAGGTGATACGAACATAGGAACATACGAATTAAGAGCAGGAGTAGGCCACTCGGCCCCTCGAGCCTGCTCTGCCATTTGATAAGATCATGGCTGATCTGATTGTGACCTCAACCCTACTTTCCTGTCTACCTACTATAAAATCTTTGACTCCCTTGTTAATCAGGAATCTATCTAACTTAGCCTTAAAAATATTCAATGACCCTGCCTCCACCGCTCTCTGGGGAAGGGAGTTCCACAGACTCAAGACCCTCTGAGAGAAAAAATTTCTCCTCAACTCCGTCTTAAATGGGAGACCTCTTATTTTTAAACTGTGGCCCCTAGTTCTAGTCTCTCCCATAAGGGGAAACATCCTCTCAGCATCTACCCCTTCTAGTCCCCTCAGGCTCTTATATGTTTCAATAAGATCACCTCTCATTCTTCAAAACTCCAGTGTATACAGGCCCAACTTGTCCAACTTTTGATAACCTCCTCATTATAAGATAACCCCCTCATCCCAGGAATCAGTCGAGTGAACCTTCTCTGAAACGCCTCCAAAGCAATTATGTCCTTTCTTAAATAAGGAGACCAAAATTGCACACAGTTTTCTAGATGTGGTCTCACCAATGCCCTGTACAACTGTAGCAAAACATCTCTACTTTTACATTCCATTCCCCTTGCAATAAATAACAACATTCCATTTACCTTCCTAATTACTTGCTGTACCTGCATACTAACTTTTTGTGATTCATGTACTAGGACGCCCAGATCCCTCTGAGCATCAGAGTTCTGCAATCTCGTTCCATTTAAATAATGTACTGCTTTTCTATTCCTCCTGCCAAAGGTGATAAAACTCTGCCAAGGTGATAAAGGCAAGCATGAGGATTTCAGCGGCAGACTGACTGAGGTAGGGGCAGAAGTGGGTGATGTTATGGAGGTGGAAGTAGGTGATCTGTGTGACGAAGAGGATAGGGAGTTGGAAACTCGGCTTGAGCTTGAATGAGAAGCTAAGGTCATGGTTGTCTGGTTCAGTCTGAGACAGCGCTCAGGGAAGGGGACCAATTGCTTTGGCTCTCCTTTAGTGTCACTTTGAGACTTCAGCTTGGATATTGTGCTGGGATTCCCTCTGAGAATTGTGAATATTAGTAATGCTGGGGACTATGGCCATTGGAGGCCAGGTTAAAACTTACTTCCCCAAATTTTCAATAATAAATCTTTTATATCAATCAGCACATCTTAACAATAACTCTGATCGCAACAATGAAGAAGCTGAGACTGGCATGAGTCTAGTTGGCATGAATCTAGTGGGCATTGGTAATTACAGAGGTAAGAGGACTTCAGAATATAATCACTTGTATTAAGCGAGGTCCCATGCTGTGCCCTCCTGTCCTCATTTTCTATTTCTTTTGTTCTCTGTTGTTTTACAACATCTCCTGAAGGCACTACTCTGGCTGCAGTTTCTTCTCTTTTCATGAGATACGGAGGCAGTTACAAGCCTGTGCCCTGCCTTGTGGAGTTCAGAAAAAGGACAAGTGCACAGAATGGGGAGTGGTAGCCTGTATCTGCCAAACTTCCTCACAGAACAAGCATCTAGTCAATGTAATGGGCATCGGCACAATAGTGCAATTTGGTGGCTACAGGACTGAATATCAAGGTGTTGATAGACAGCTATTGCAAGAAAGGCATCAAAGGACTTAAATTTAATTAATGTGTATCCCAGTGTGCTCTCTCTCTCTCTCTCTCTCAATGTATATATATGTAAACAATTTTACAACACCAAGTTATAGTCCAGCAATTTTATTTTAAATTCACAAGCTTTCGGAGACTTCCTCCTTCCTCAGGTAAATGTTCAGGATCTCCTTGAAGCCTACGCATTTATACATATAGAACAATACATGGTGTTTACAGACTGCCCCTGCAACTGCCCGTTGCCAAGGCAATCACCGTGTTCAGACAGAGAGGTGTCACCTGCAGAACCCCCGAATACACATTCAACAAAAAAACAAACAGGGAAAAAAAACAGAGAAGAAAAACAGAGAGAGGCAGAAACATCCGGAAGGCAGAGAGAGCCAGCAAATGACCCATTATATTAAAAATAGATAACATTTGTTTGCTGGTGGGGTAACGTGTAGCGTGACATGAACCCAAGATCCCGGTTGAGGCCGTCCTCATGGGTGCGGAACTTGGCTATCAATTTCTGCTCGACGATTTTGCGTTGTCGTGTGTCTCGAAGGCCGCCTTGGAGTACGCTTACCCGAAGGTCGGTGGATGAATGTCCATGACTGCTGAAGTGTTCCCCGACTGGGAGGGAACCCTCCTGTTTGGCGATTGTTGCGCGGTGTCCGTTCATCCGTTGTCGCAGCGTCTGCATGGTCTCGCCAATGTACCATGCTCAGGGGCATCCTTTCCTGCAACGTATGAGGTAGACAACGTTGGCCGAGTCACAGGAGTATGAACCATGCACCTGGTGGGTGGTGTCCTCTCGTGTGATGGTGGTATCTGTGTCGATGATCTGGCATGTCTTGCAGAGGTTACCGTGGCAGGGTTGTGTGGCGTCGTGGACGCTGTTCTCTTGAAAGCTAGGTAATTTGCTGCGAACGATGGTCTGTTTGAGGTTGGGTGGCTGTTTAAAGGCGAGTAGTGGAGGTGTGGGGATGGCCATAGCGAGGTGTTTGTCCTCATTGATGACATGTTGAAGGCTGCGGAAAACATGGCGTAGTTTCTCCGCTCCGGGGAAGTACTGGACGACATGTTGTAACTTCTATGATTCTATGATTCTATGATTCTATGACAAAGGGTACTCTGTTGGTTGCGTCCCGTGTTAGTCTCCTGAGGAGGTCTATGCGATTTTTTGCTGTGGCCCGTCGGAACTGTCGATCGATGAGTCGAGCGTCATATCCCGTTCTTACTAGGGCGTCTTTCAGCGTCTGTAGGTGTCCATCGCGTTCCTCCTCGTCTGAGCAGACCCTGTGTATTCGCAGGGCCTGTCCATAGGGGATGGCCTCTTTGACGTGGTTAGGGTGGAAGCTGGAAAAGTGGAGCATCGTGAGGTTGTCCGTGGGCTTGCGGTAGAGTGAGGTGCTGAGGTGCCCGTCTTTGATGGAGATTCGTGTGTCCAAGAAAGAAACTGATTCTGAGGAGTAGTCCATGGTGAGCTTGATGGTGGGATGGAACTTGTTGATGTTATCGTGTCCATCACCGGCATCTCCACATCATGACTACCATCGACACCACAAACTGCCGGCTCACAGTGGAAAGGATATCCAAGAAGATCGCGCATTTAGACACAGACATCAAGTTTTTACAGAGCTGCAAGAAAGCAGACAAGATCCCGAAAGGACTCCAGATCACGAACCCACTCAAGTCCACATACAACTCGGATTACGCTGAGAGACTCTGCCGCCGTACCTCTCGCACACTCCGCAACCATCTCATACACCAACTCTACAGCAGACGCCACAACCTCGAAACCAAGATAGAGTCCATACTCTCAACCTGTACTCAGGACACAGCAGACCAGCTACGTTATACCGCCAAACAGACGAGGCAACGGAACTACGCTGCCTACATGAAAACCAAGAGCAGGAAGCTTGAGAAACTCGGCATCACCACCAGCAACGACCAAGCTTCCCCTGGTACCACGGTTGCAACCACAGGGAAGTCTATTGTCAATTTATCCGACCACACCCTTCAACCAGACGAAATCGAAGTTCTCAGCCGAGGGCTCAATTTCTGCCCCACTACCAAAATGGACCCCACTAGTCTCGCGGCGGACACAGAGGAATTCATCAGGAGAATGAGGCTCCGGGAATTCTACCACAAACCCCAAGATTTCAGCAGCGAACCCAATGAGACAATCGACGATCCGGAACAGCAGACAGAGGGATCCGCGGTACAGCAACCGAAGAGGAAAGAGTCAAACTGGACTCCTCCGGAGGGTCGCTGCCCTCAGCTGGACATGTATGCTCAAGCTGTCAGGAAATGCGTCAATGCCAGATTCATCAGCCGCACTCAGAAGACAGTCCAGAATGTCACCCGAGCACAACGCAACGCCATCAACGCTCTCAAGACCAACCGCAACATCGTCATCAAACCAGCGGACAAAGGAGGAGCCATAGTCATGCAGAACAGAACAGACTATTGCAAAGAAGCATACCGGCAACTGGACAACCAGGAACACTACAGACGGTTACCCGCAGATCCGACCAAAGAACACACCCACCAGCTCAACAAACTGATCAAGACCTTCGATCCAGACCTTCAAAGCATCCTACGCACTCTCATCCCACGTAATCCCCGCGTGGGAGACTTCTACTGCCTCCCAAAGATACACAAAACCAACACACCCGGACGTCCCATCGTATCAGGCAACGGAACCCTGTGTGAGAACCTCTCTGGATACATCGAGGGCATCCTGAAACCCATCGTACAGGGAACCCCCAGCTTCTGTCGCGACACTACAGACTTCCTACAAAAACTCAGTACCCACGGACCAGTTGAACCAGGAACACTTCTCACCACGATGGACGTCTCGGCACTATACACCAGTATCCCCCACGATGACGGCATCGCTGCGACAGCATCAATACTCAACACCAACAACAGCCAATCTCCGGAAGCCATCCTACAACTCATCCGCTTCATCCTGGATCACAATGTCTTCACCTTCGATAACCAGTTCTTTACCCAAACACACGGAACAGCCATGGGGACCAAATTCGCACCCCAATACGCCAACATTTTCATGCACAAGTTCGAGCAGGACTTCTTCACTGCACAAGACCTCCAACCAACACTATACACCAGATACATCGACGACATTTTCTTTCTATGGACCCACGGCAAGGAATCACTAAAGAGACTACACGATAACATCAACAAGTTCCATCCCACCATCAAGCTCACCATGGACTACTCCTCAGAATCAGTTTCTTTCTTGGACACACGAATCTCCATCAAAGACGGGCACCTCAGCACCTCACTCTACCGCAAGCCCACGGACAACCTCACGATGCTCCACTTTTCCAGCTTCCACCCTAACCACGTCAAAGAGGCCATCCCCTATGGACAGGCCCTGCGAATACACAGGGTCTGCTCAGACGAGAAGGAACGCGATGGACACCTACAGACGCTGAAAGACGCCCTAGTAAGAACGGGATATGACGCTCGACTCATCGATCGACAGTTCCGACGGGCCACAGCAAAAAATCGCATAGACCTCCTCAGGAGACTAACACGGGACGCAACCAACAGAGTACCCTTTGTCGTCCAGTACTTCCCCGGAGCGGAGAAACTACGCCATGTTCTCCGCAGCCTTCAACATGTCATCAATGAGGACAAACACCTCGCGATGGCCATCCCCACACCTCCACTACTCGCCTTTAAACAGCCACCCAACCTCAAACAGACCATCGTTCGCAGCAAATTACCTAGCTTTCAAGAGAACAGCGTCCACGACGCCACACAACCCTGCCACGGTAACCTCTGCAAGACATGCCAGATCATCGACACAGATACCACCATCACACGAGAGGACACCACCCACCAGGTGCATGGTTCATACTCCTGTGACTCGGCCAACGTTGTCCACCTCATACGTTGCAGGAAAGGATGCCCCAGAGCATGGTACATTGGCGAGACCATGCAGACGCTGCGACAACGGATGAACGGACACCGCGCAACAATCGCCAAACAGGAGGGTTCCCTCCCAGTCGGGGAACACTTCAGCAGTCATGGACATTCATCCACCGACCTTCGGGTAAGCGTACTCCAAGGCGGCCTTCGAGACACACGACAACGCAAAATCGTCGAGCAGAAATTGATAGCCAAGTTCCGCACCCATGAGGACGGCCTCAACCGGGATCTTGGGTTCATGTCACGCTACACGTTACCCCACCAGCGAACAAATGTTATCTATTTTTAATATAATGGGTCATTTGCTGGCTCTCTCTGCCTTCCGGATGTTTCTGCCTCTCTCTGTTTTTCTTCTCTGTTTTTTTTCCCTGTTTGTTTTTTTGTTGAATGTGTATTCGGGGGTTCTGCAGGTGACACCTCTCTGTCTGAACACGGTGATTGCCTTGGCAACGGGCAGTTGCAGGGGCAGTCTGTAAACACCATGTATTGTTCTATATGTATAAATGCGTAGGCTTCAAGGAGATCCTGAACATTTACCTGAGGAAGGAGGAAGTCTCCGAAAGCTTGTGAATTTAAAATAAAATTGCTGGACTATAACTTGGTGTTGTAAAATTGTTTACAATTGTCAACCCCAGTCCATCACCGGCATCTCCACATCATGTATATATATGTGTATGTACTCCCCTCACGTCTTTATTTAAGATGTGGAGATGCCGGTGATGGACTGGGGTTGACAATTGTAAACAATTTTACAACACCAAGTTATAGTCCAGCAATTTTATTTTAAATTCACAAGCTTTCGGAGGCTTCCTCCTTCCTCAGGTGAACGAAACCTGAGGAAGGAGGAAGCCTCCGAAAGCTTGTGAATTTAAAATAAAATTGCTGGACTATAACTAAGTCTTTACTTAACTGAGAGGAGTTCATCATTGACTGATAGACACCAATTCTTATTGGCCCGCCTCGTGTCATTTCCTCAGTAAATTGGGTCAGTACTAGAAATGCACAATGATTCCCCTAATTAGTGTTACATATTTAAGTATAATACAACCTATTTTGTAAATTCTCCAGTGAATTATCTTACAGTAATTAAAACGGAAAACAGTGTAAGTGAAGAGCAGATAAGTCAGCATCTGAAAGGGAAAGTTGGATTGATGTTTCAGATGGGACCCAGTTCTGATGGAAGGACCGCCACATCAAAAGATTGATCTTTCTTTTCTCTTTCAGATGCTGACTGACTTGCCGTTCTTCAACAGAACGTTCCATTTTTATTTCTGATTTCCAGCATTTACACTTCCTCTAATTTTAAATGGATTAGCACCGGTGTTAAAATAATGCCAATGAGATAATCTATTTCACAACATCTTAAATTGAGAAACCTAGGCGAAGGCCCAAGAACCATAGAGCAACGTTGGAAAGAGTTGGAGAAAAGGGCCATCAACGGCAGGTATTTAGTATTTTCTAAATGGCAACAAGCTGGGGACTGTGGAGGAGCAGAGAGATTTAGGGGTCCAAGTACAGAGATCACTAAAAGATAGTGGACAGGTACAAAAAATAATCAAAAAAGGCTAATGGAATATTAGCCTTTATCTTAAGCGGGCTGGAATACAAAGGGGTGGAAGTTATGTTACAGCTGCACAGAGCTCTGAATAGACCCCATCTGGAGATACTGCATTCAGTTCTGGGCACTGCACCTCAGGAGGGATATATTGGCCTTGGAGGGGGTGCAGCGCAGATTCACCAGAATGATACTGGGGCTAAAAGGGTTAAATTATGAGGACAGGTTGCTTAGACTAGGCTTATGTTCCCTTGAATATAGAAGATTAAGGGGTAATCTAATTGTAGTGGTTAAGATGATTAAAGGATTTGATAGGGTAGATAGAGATAAACTATTTCCTCTGTTGGGAGAGGGAGCATAACCTTAATATTAGAGCTAGGCCATTCGGAGGTGATGTCAGCAAGTACTTGTTCACACAAAGGGGAGTGGAAATCTGGAACTCTCTCCCCCCAAAAAGCTGTTGAGGCTGGGGGCCAATTGAAAATGTCAAAACTGAGATTGATAGATTTTTGTTAGGCAAGGGTATTAAGGGTTATGGAACCAAGGCAGGTAGATGGAGTTAAGATGCAGATAAGCCATGATTGAATTGAATGGCGGAACAGGCTCGAGGGGCTGAATGGCCTCCTCCTGTTCCTATGTAAGTGGTGGTCACACGACACCAAGCGTTGATGCTAAAAGCTTGCGGATTGTAGGAGGAAGGGGAGTACGAGAAGATTGTGGAAGATAAGGAGAGCCACAGTATAAAGTCCTGGGAAAGAATGAGTTGGAGTAGCAGATGGTGCTCCTCTAGATTTCAGCACAGTGAGGATGCAGAGAGGGGAATGAGCGTGGGGTGCAGTGTATTTTGAACTTAACTGGCCTGAAACAATTGGTGAGTTTTTAATAGTCTACAAATTATTCCTTAAGTTTCTCTTGTGTGGTTTCTATCAATCATTAACTGCCATCCAGCATGACATAGAGGACTTTTATTCTGGCTAATTTGCAAGCAGATGTTGTTTACATTGTCAACACAGGATATCGAAAAACCGAAAGAGTATAAATCATAATCTTTGTATTTATAATGGATGCAGTGTTTCATGGTTAAACTACTGCCAATGGGCCTTTCTGCAATATTACCCTTCTCTATCACTTGGCATTATGTCAACAAGGAAAATTATATTATAATTGCACTTCAGTTATTAATGTAGTGATGTATAACACAAGCGCGTTTAAGGGCAACAGATGTTTAAAGAATTTGTGACTCCTGTCAAATCCTTGTATAAATTGGGAGCAAATTATTAGCAATTGTCTGATGTGTGCAATATGTTACCAAGTTTCATTTTACCCATTATATAGTAGGAAAAACTTGCATTTATATGGCGCCCTTCATGACCTTAGGTCATCCCAAAGCGTTTAAGTATTGCCATTTAAGTACTTTTGAAGTGTAATCACTGTTGTAATGTAAGAAGTAAGCAGCTGTAATAAGCAACTTTGTCAATTATTTGCTTAAATGTAGTTTGGGCTTAACAAACCCTTAGATATGTCCAGAGAAATGATTGCCAACTGGGACCATTCATTTTTTGTGAATTTTCAGCTCAGACACTGAGATGCTGAAGTGAAGACTAATGAGAAAGAATTGGGATCTCCCGGAATCAACTCAAATCACTTCACACAAAATGAATTACTTTGAAGTGCTGTGGTTCTGTGCAGGCAAACAAGAAGTCAACTTGCACACAGCAAGATCTCAGACCAGCCCGGTTGATCTGTTTTTGTGTCACTGGTTGAGGGGCAAATGTTGGCCAGGAAACTGGGGGACCTCCCGACTCTTCTTTGAACAGGGACATGAGATCTTTTGATTTTTATCTAAATCACTGGATAAGCAGATGGGACGTCTCATCTGAAGGTCGGCACCTTCAACAATGCAGCACTCGCCCAGTAATGCACTGGTGTGCAGCCTAGATTATGTGCTCAAGCCCTCGAGTGGGGATTGATCCCACCACTGTCTAACTCAAGGGCAAGAGTGATACCAATTGAGCCAAGCTGACAAGTTTAATGTTGCAGCAATATTGATCCCACGAACACTTCAAGGAACAATTTTAATTCAAAATATTTTTTCAGTGTTAATGTTGTTTTGCTGTGGCCAACGTTTATCCCTCAACATCATCATGACAACTGGTTAACAGGCCATTTATCTCAGTATTGTTTCTGGGAGCTTGCTGTGCCCAAATTAGCTACCGTCTTTGTCCACAAAACAACAGTGACTACACTTCAAAAGTAACTCATTGGTTATGTAGCGCTTTGGGACATCCTGAGGATGAGAAAGGCGCTATATAAATTCAAGTTCTAACTTTATGTCACACCAGTCACCGCACTTCAAAGTAATTCATTGTATGTGTAGTGCTATGAGACTTTTGTGAGTGAGGTGATAAGGAGATATTTAAACTTTCTTTCCTTGTAACACTGGAAGAGTTTTCAGTGCTTTGAGTGATGTTCATAAGTATCAGCGTAGTCTATTGTCAAAAATATTGGCTTTATTTTTACATAGAATTACACAGAGTTTACAGCACAGAAACAGGCCATTCGGCCCAACTGGTCTATGCTGGCGTTTATGCTCCACACGAGCCTCCTCCCACCCCTCTTCACCTAACTCAATCAGCATATCCTTCTTAAAGGAAGATAGAGAGGCAGAGAGGTTTAGGGAGGAAATTCCAGATATTCTCTTATTTTCTTTAACTCCCCATCCCCTCCCCACACACACAGCAGGAATGGCGTGGGTTTAATTTGGTGGTGGGGGGTTGGGTAACTTACCTGAGAACAGGCTCGGGAGGGCACAGTGGCAGGTGGGGGCCTACTTTATATTGAAAATACGTCATGCCTAATGACGGGTCTTCGGCACCGCAACGACATTGTTTACTTCCTGATTTGGGAGGTCCGCACGGGGCCAATCCCGATAGCTTATCCATGGGGTGGCCAGGAGAGGCCGAGGTAAGTTGTAAAGAAAGTGAAATCACTGTCAGTTTGGGTTTGGACGTTGAGTCTGAGATGTTAGCCACGGCTCAGTGGGTATCACTCTCGCCTCTGAGTCACAAGGTCGTGGGTTCATAGTCCCACTCCAGAGACTTGAGCACAAAATCTAGGCTGACACTCCCAGTGCAGTACTGAGGGAATGCTGCACTGTCAAAGGTGCCGTTGTTCGGATGAGACATTAAACCGAGGTCCAGTCTGCCCTCTCAGGTGGACGTAAAAGATCCCATGGCATTATTTCGAAGAGGAGCAGGGGAGTTCTCCCTGGTGTCCTGGCCAATATTTATCCCTCAACCAACCTCACTAAAGCAGAATATCTGGTCATTATCACGTTGCTGTTTGTGGGATCTTGCTGTGTGCAAATTAACTGCTGAGTTTCCTACATTACAACAGTGACTACACTTCAAAAGTACTTCATTGGTTGTAAAACGCTTTGGGACATCCTGAGGTCTTGAAAGGCACTATATAAATGCAAGTTCTTTCCTTCTAACTCAAGAAGAAGGCATCACATCACTTGGGTTTTGCATTGACTTCAGTATAAATGTATGAGATCACAACCTTTTAAAATTCAATTTTAAATTGAAAAAAAAACTCCCAGTGGATCACATTTACCTTTACTTTTAATTGGAATCTTTTTCTGAGTTTAAAAATGTTGCTAAGCACTGGGACCTCAGTTAACAAAACACTCAGCTTGTGTTTAAGGAGAGCCCATTCGTTGTATTGTCTGCTGAATGTGAGAATGACATGTGCTGACAGTGTAAGTCACTGCTACCGACAGCATAATGGACATCAGTGGACCAATCTCAGGAGCGTTTCCTTCAAAGAGTTGGAAAGTCCAGGTCCCCACTTTGTTAATGTTCATGCTTAACTTCTTTCTTGCTTTTGAGACCCACAATAGAAGATCTTCTGCTGATGCCAACCAGAGCTGAGTTGATGGCACTCTCGCCTCTGAGTCAGAAGGTTGTGGGCTCAAGTCCAAAGTTGGCATCTCCGAATAGGAGAGATCCATTGTCCCAGTTTTTGAAGCTGGAGAGGAAGGGCCAGTGAGGTAAGGTATATGTTGTACTGTAAGATATGTGTTGTGCTCTAACGCATACATTGCACTGTCAGATATATATTTTACTGCATGGTGTACCGTAATGTATATGGTGTACTGTAATGTGTATATTGTACTGTACCGTATACATTGTGCTGTAATGTATATGTTGTACTATAATGCATACATTGTACTGTAAGGCATATGTTGTACTGTAAGGTCTTACTATAAGGTATATGTTATACTGTAAGGTCTTATTATAAGGTATATGTTGTACTGTAAGGTCTTACTATAAGGCATATGTTGTACTGTAAGGTCTTACTATAAGGTATATGTTATACTGTAAGGTCTTACTATAAGGTATATGTTATACTGTAAGGTACATACAGTCTTCAACAGGGAGATGTACTGCAACTTCACAAACAGTTTATTAGTGAGAAAATGTTGATGCCTTCAAAATAGCAAAAAAGAAATAATTCAATTATAGCTGGCACTGGGTTCTGTGTTTGTTCTGATGCTCTCTTTTTTTTAAGATGGATTCCTGGGATGAATTGTTAATTTTTTAAAAAAGGACTGGTGATTAATGGGTCTCCTTCGGTGTGACATTTGCAGAGAGATGCACATTGCATCTGCTCTCCCTTGTTTCCAACAAGAGTCTGCCCCCCGCTATGATCTGACCTTTCCTTTACACAGCAAGTCATCCCTAGTGGAATAGCGAGACTGGTTATTTGTATCACAGGAGCTATGTCCCTGTCAGTGGGGCGCTGGAAAGGAAGGGGAGGGGTTTTGTTTTGAGGACAGGGTGGGAGGGTTCAATCGCAGCCTTCTCTTCCCGCGCCCCCCCCCACCGGCCACCCCTCAGTTCCTTCTCCCTCAAAGACAGATTATAATTAATGAAAACTAGGACCGTCGACATAGGAGAAATCTTAGTTGTGAGATTTATGATGAAATAAAGTGAGGCAGACGACAAAAAAAAAAGCTTTAAAGTGTGAAATACGTCTAATGGGTTATATTTTTTTTAGACAAAAACAAGTGATTCTCACTCCAAATGAGCTCGAGCATTCGGCAGCCTGTTACAAAGGCCTGTCCAGCGCTGAAAGGGTTAACAAAAAATAAAATGTGGCTGTTTCAATCTTCGACGGATTTGAAATGGATTCCCGCCCTGGGCATCAGTGGGTTCTGACACCATCCCGACTTGGACATGTATCTCCGTACCTTCATTTGTCAAAGGCCGGAATTAGAACATAAGAACATAAGAAATAGGAGCAGGAGTAGGCCAATCGGCCCCTCGAGCCTGCTCCGCCATTCAATAAGATCATGGCTGATCTGATCCTAACCTCAAATCTAAATTCATGTCCAATTTCCTGCCCGCTCCCCGTAACCCCTAATTCCCTTTACTTCTAGGAAACTGTCTATTTCTGTTTTAAATTTATTAGAATTGCATCCTGATCTCACAGCACAGGCTGGGGGCAGAAGTGCGATCCCAAAAGGACCACTGCCTCCGTCCAGCACCCAGTCCAGTTGACCAAGTTATTATCCAATTTTTGGATCTCATCCGAAAGACGGCACCTCCGACAGTGCAGCACTCCCTCAGTACTGGCACTGGGAGTGTCAGCCTGGATTACGTGCTCAAGTCTCTGAAGTGAGACTCGCACCCACAACCCACAACCTTCAGACCCAGAGGCGAGAGAGCTACCCACTGAACCAGGGCTGACACTGCAAGAAGCCTTGAGAAGCAAAGCTCCCTAGAAAATTACCCCATTTAGGTTGACCTGTTTGGAAAGAAAGAAAGAATTTGCATTTATAAAGTGCCTTTCACAACCTCAGGACATCCCAAAGCACTTCACATAATAATTAAGTACTTCTGAAGTGTAGTCATTATTTTGTAGCCAATTTCAAAGCAGCAAGGTCTCACATACAACAAATGAGCTAAGTGAGCAGTTAATCTGTTTTGTGGTGTTGGTTGAAGGATAAATATTGGCCTGGACACCGAGAGAACTCCCTTGCTCTTCTTCAAACAGTGGCATGGGATTTTTTATGTCCACCTGAACAGGCTGATGGGACCTCAATTTAACATCTCATCCAAAAAGATAGCACCTTTGACAATGCAGCACTCCTCCAGTACTATCATTGAAATGTCAACCTAGATCGCACACTCAAGTCCTGGACTGGGATGTGTACCCACAACCTTCTAATGGCAGAGTCAAGAGGGGTACCACTGAGCCAAGCTGTCACTTGAAGGGAATTCAGGTGGAACTTGTCACCCAAAGTGTGACAGAAATATGGTATAAGTTTCTACCGAAGGCCATTGAAGGAGACAATAAAATGGGTTCAAGGGGAAATTGTCTTTCCGCTGGAATGTCAAATGAGATTAGGGCAGTCGACACAGTTCCTAGTTCCACAGCACATTCGATACTTAAATCTCACTCGGAAAGGGCTGTTGCATTTCTGGTGCGTAGGGAAAAGATGGGCCTTACTTGTGCATTAAGGGTTCTTCTGAGGCTGGGGCTGAAGTATGTTTTTGGGGCAGAATAGAAGAAGTTTTAATCATAGCATCATAGAATCATAGAATGATACAGCACAGGAGGCCATTTGGCCCATCGTGCCTGTGCTGGTTCTTTGAAAGAGCTATCCAAATAGTCACACTCCTCCACTCTTTCCCCACATTCTTCAACAAACCCCTGGCCACACCTGATGTGGGAGTGTCTGATAAGGAATACTGGTTAGAAAGAATAGAAAAATGTTTTATTCCTCCAAAAAAAAACTCACACCCATCACTCTTCTGAGCATGACTGTTACAGTTTCAGCCAGGCAGGAATCGGGCAATGTAAACAGGATTCTATACGCTTGCAATCCAAACTACAGCTGTCAATCTCCTTTAATACACCCTTGAAGAGGAGTCAATTGACCCCAAACAGACCCCTATCCTCCGGGAGTCTGTTCCACAACTACACAATTCAAAAAGGTTTGAAAAAACTTGTCGGAAAACTTTTTTTCCAAGCACATTAAAATAATTTAAATCAGCAAAAGATTATTCATTGGGTTACATCACTTTAGTGCATAAATAATACATACAGGTTTAGTCACACAACATAGACTTCATTTAATTATTAAAAGAGGTGAGACAATTTGTTGTTTTCCCTCTTGCATTAGCGCAAGGCTGACAGATGGCGCCATTTAATTTAATAATAAATTAAATGTCAGCCTTGGTTCACTTGGTAGCACTCTCGCCTCTGAGTTAGTAGGTTGTGGGTACGAGTACCACTTCAGAGACTTGAGCACATAATCCAGGCTGACACTTCCAGTGCAGTACTGGGGGAGCATTGTACTGTTTGGAAGCGTCGTCTTTCGGAAGAGACGTTAAACCGAGGTCCCGTTTGCCCTCTTAGGTGGACGTAAAAGATCCCATGGCACTATTTGAAGAGGAGCAGGGGAGTTCTCCCCGCTGCCCTGGCCAAAATATATCCCTCAATCAACATCACTGAAAAAAACAGATGATCTGGTTATTATCACAACGCTGTTTGTGGGACCTTGCTGTGTGCAAATTGGCTGCCGTGTTTCCTACATTACAATAGTGAATACCTTCAAAAGTACTTCATTGGCTGGGGGAGCAGGCTCGAGGGGCTGAAGGGCCAACTCCTGTTCCTATGTTCCTATGTAAGACAATCATGATTGCCAGTTTAAGACACTGAAGTAGATCTTCTCTTCTAATCATTACGGTAATAATCCCCTTCCTCATTACTCTCCATGGACTCAGCAATAATTTGGGCCCTCCGCTAATTCACAAAAATGGAATTAGCATTCATAAAGCACCCCGAAGGCTAGAAGAATTACATAGAATTTACAGCACGGAAACAGGCCATTCGGCCCAACTGGTCCATGCTGGCATTTATGTTCCACACGAGCCTCCTCCCTCCCCTCTTCATCTCACCGTTCCCTCATGTGTTTATCTAGCTTCCCTGTAAATGCATCTATACTATTCGCCTCAACTACTCCTTGTGGGAGCGAGTTCCACATTCTAACCACTCTCTGGGTAAAGAAGTTTCTCCAGAATTCCCTTATTGGATTTATTAGTGACTATCTTATATTTATGGCCCCTGGTTTTGGCTTCCCCCACGAATGGAAGGAAACATCTTCTCTACGTTTCTCTTATCAAACAATATAAAAAATACCTTTTAGCAAATAATAAAACAACCTTCCAGATCTCAGCCCAGTCTCCGGATAGCTCGGATGGTTTTTATGGGGACCTGATTTCGAACGTTAAAGGCTTCAGTGTAATTTGCAGCCACGGTCTACAGTATTCCGTTTTTGTGGTGAAGGGATCTGGTCCTTTCTTACGCTGATAATGAAATGGGAAGGGAGTGATTTATGTAAATGATAACCTAGTTTCTATTTTAAGCTGAGGCTGTCCATGCGTGTGACAAAGGAACGCAGCTATCTTCAGTAATCCGACGGGGCAGATGCATTGCCGATGTTTGAAAAGTTCAATGTGTTATCCTCGGGCGTGCACCTTTGGGTTAAAACGGAAAGGAAATGACTTCTGTCCATGCCTGGTGAGTCGGGTGATGGGCGTCGAGTGCTGGAACTAAGCCACTCACTCACTTAAGAGATTGCGCAGCAACAGCCAGTCTGGAACCATTTCCAGAGAAATTAGAACCTGTTGCTATGACGGCAGGTATATGGGATGGTGGGGGGAGGGTGTAAATTGGCTATAGAGGCCCAGGGATCATACAAATCTAGCACCTTTCTGGTTAACAGTTCTGCTTTATTTATAACAACTGGACAGCTTGCCACCGTTTCTATGGCAATGACCAGTGGGCCCTGCTGTGATTATCTGTTGCCGTGGAAACTGCGGCCTGCCAGTCCAGTCCCAAAATAGATAAAAGGTGCATTTATTTTTTAATTCCCCTCCCCCGCTGTGTTGACATTTCACTGTGCACCATTCTAATTAGCAATTTATTTACATGTCAGTGGTCCTGATGTCCAACTTCTGCCTTGAGCCAGAGAATCTCAGAGAGGAATCTTTCTCTGTTAAAGGGACGTAGTTGATATCTCAACTGTTATTTGTCCATTTGTGAGACCCACTGGATGTCGACTAGCTCCAACGGTAGTTAACCCATAACTGCTATGATACCGTGTCCTACTCGGGTTGCTGACTCTCCAGGATTGTCCCAGAGTCTCCAGGAATTAAAAGATTAATCTCCTGGACGCCGCCACGAGCATTGAAAAAAAAAAATCTTTTTTTTTTGAATGCTCTTTGAACACTTTCATTTATTAGCGATACAAATATTGGAGATGGGGGGAAAAAAGGCTATTTGACTGGGTGGGGTGGTTGGGGGGTGAGGTCATGTGATGAAACCTCCGGGAATACGTCCAACCAGAGTTGGCAACCCTATATCCTACGAAAGGGAGTGGAAGTGTCAAAAAGAACCAGAGGGATAGGCCAAAGCAAAATCATTCACACGACTGCCAAGTGCTAAATGCAAAATTTTAAAAATATACCTTCATATAGAATTTACAGCACATAAACAGGCCATTCGGCCCAACTGGTCTATACCGGTGTTTATGCTCCACACAAGCCTCCTCCCGCCCTACTTCAACTCATCCTCACTGCGTATCCTTCTATTCCTTTCCCCCTCAAGTGTTTACACTTCAAAAAGTACTTGACTGGCTGTAAAGGGCTTTTGGAGGCCCTGGGGGTCGTGAAAGGTGCTATATAAATGCAAGTCTTTCTTTCTTTCTTTTTGACGTGGCCTTGTCATAACCGAAGCTGCAGGTCGACCCGACATTCAATGACTTTTATAAAGGAAAACAAAAAATGCATAAAAGAGGAACTTGCAGCAGTGGTGACTTTAGACACAGGAGATTGAAACACTGAAGCAGGAGATTTATTTTCCACCGGAAGCTGGCGTTTGCAACCCCCGTCCCCCCAACAAAGTTTTGATCATTGACGATTTATTTGACGTGTTTTCTGCTATTTTGGTAACAATTCTACCTTTCAAGCCAAAAATAATTTCTCCTGAAGGCTACAGGTTTATTATTATGAAAATAAGCATAATTGTATAGATTTCAATGAAATTTTATAAGGTAAATCATAGAATCACAGAATCATACAGCATAGAAGGAGGCCATTCGGCCCATCGTACCTGTGCTGGCTCTTTGAAAGTGCTATCCAATTAGTTCCATTCCCCTGCTCTTTCCCCAATAGCCCTGCAAATTTTTCCCCTTCAACTATTTCTGCAATTCTCTTTTGAAAGTTACTATTGAACCTGCTTCCACTGCCCTTTCAGGCAGCGCATTCCTGATCATAACAACTCACTGCGTAAAAAACTTCTCCTCATCTCGCATCTGGTTCTTTTGTCGATTACCTTAAATCTGTGTCCTCTGGTCATCGACCCTCCTGCCACTTGAAACAGTTTCTCCGTATTTACTCTATCAAAACCATTCATGATTTTAAAAGTAAAAAGATTAACATCTTCCACTAAAACACCGGTGAACAAACGTCAAGCAAAAATGCATCGAACATGCATCCACTATTATGCCAACAGTCATGTCTGTCCTATGTCGTTCTTTTGATGGATAAGGAAAGAGGCAATTCTGGACTATATTTTGCTGAGATATGATGATGGTATCAGTAAAAGTGCCCATTAAGCTGTCGGATTGTTGTAAAAACTTTATCTGGTTCACTAATGTCCTTTAGGGAAGGAAACCTGCCGTTCTTACCCAGTCTGGGCCTATATGTGACTCCATCCCCACACCAATGTGGTTGACTCTTAACTGCCCTTGAAGTGGCCCAGCAAGCCACTCAGGCGTATCAAATTCAAGAAGAAGGGCCACCGCCACCCTTTCAGGGCAACTAAGGATGGGCAATAAATGCCGCCCTCGCCATGTCCTGAGAATGAATGACGAATAAGAAAAAAACACGTGACCTGTTGCCAAGGTGACCTCTGACAGCTAGCAATGGTTCGCTGTTTTATTTTTATTGTTGTGCGATCTGGGAGAAACTCAAGGTCCGTAGTCCAGGACACCACCAAGAGTGGAAAGGAGTTGGGGAGAAGATGAAGTGAATGAGTGCGGTTGGAGATGTCAAACTGGGGTTTCAAAAGTTCAAGACTGTAGGAGCGAGGCAAGATTGAAGGAGGCAAGGGAGACTGGCCATTGTGAGTTGCAGGGAAAGAATGAGAAAGAAAAGAACATTGACATTTATTTAGCGCCTTTCACGACCTCAGGACGTCCTGCAGCACTTTACAACCAATGAAATATTTTTGAAGTGCAGTCATGTGTTGTAATGCAGGAAGCACAGCAGCCAATTTGTGCACAGCAAGATCCCACAAACAGCAATGAGATAATGACCAGATCACCTTTTTTTTAGTGATGTTGGTTGAGGGATAGATATTGGCCAGGACACCAGGGAGAACTCCCCTGCACTTCTTCGAAATAGTGCCATGGGATCTTTTATGTCTGCCTGAGAGCCAGTTTGACTTCTCATCTGAAAGAGTAGGAGATGACATGAGTCTCACAGACAGAATGCAGGGATGAGGAAGATCATATAGGATGATGTGCAGCAAGTTAGGAGGAGGAAGACAGGAAAGGTAGCAGAGTATCTCCTGTATCTCTACAACAGGTATCACTGAACTGCGTATCTCAGAGCTGTCAGAGGCTGTCCTGTCTCTCTGCGTGGGAGTCTGTGTTTCTGTTTCTGTCTTGTCTGTGTGCAATGCATTAGGAGGTGATTCCCACTCGTACAAATACAAAACTGAATGACTCATTTTAGGTAGAGCTGTTACTTTGGTCTTTGTTTTTACATAAATCAACTAAAACTGACCTCTGTTTTACCTCATAACTTAACAGTTTTCAGTTTTGATGTTACTTTTTACGATTATCTGATGAATACATTGCCCTACAACAATGTAAATGTTCTATCTTTTGTTTGGCTGTTTGTAACACTTCTCACATTGGGACAGCGTTCCTTCTCACTGATGCAGTCAGAAGAATCATTCAAACGCAGATACCAAGTTTTAATTTTTACTTTACAATGCGAGGGCTGTGCAATAGGATTATTCCTCCCCTCACCCATTTTCTATCCTCCTTTTCAGAGGCTGGCGGTCGTTGCTGATTGACCGTTAACCTGGTACCCCATTGGGTATCTTACCCAAGAGCCCATTCTTGGTCTGCGACTATTGTACCTGAGGGGGCATCACAGCCAACCCTCACACAATGGCCTCGTGGAGTCCTTGAGTAGTGAGCAGGGACTGAGAGACTGAGACACTAGATCCCAGTCTAGGGGACTGAAACCAACTTGCGTGTCCCTATTACCACCATGGCTGAGAAGAACCACGGAATACTTTATAAAGTTTGGGGGTGATTTTCTGAGCATGGGCTGGTGTGGGCCAGGCTCTCTGTACTCAGAATATTACCCCTTTTGTGTTCACCCGGTATGGAAAGAGCCAGATTGCACTCTGGCGTGCACAAGCTGGAGCCGAGGACAGTTTTCGGAGCCAGAAATCGACAAAAAGCAATGTATAACAGATTCCCGCACGGTGTGACTACTCCACTTCGAGTGAATATACCAGCCTCTAAATCAGACTTGTGAGGGTCAATTTGCAGAGGGTCCACCCCTAGTGCAGAGTCACACTCAACAAGAGAATTGGGCACGGACGTCATCATGCCCGATTGGCAGCGATCGCGATTTCCCAATGGCTAACTTTAACGATAAGTGGCTCAATGGGTTGGACTCTCGCCTCTGAGTCAGAAGGTCGTGGGTTCAAGTCCCCACTCCATAGGCTTGAGCACAAAATCCTGGCTGACACTTCCAGTGCAGTACGGAGGGAGTGCTGCACTGGCTGAGGTGCAGTCTTTTGGATGAGATGTTGAACTGTGGCCCCCTCAGGTGGATGTAAAAGATCCCCTGGCACTACTCAAAGAACAGAAGTGAGTTCTCCTGGCGTCCTGGCCAAAATTCCTCTCTCAAGCAATACGTCTGAAAACAATTTAACTGGTCGTTGTTGTTTGTGGGACCTTGTTGAGTGCTTTCTAATTGGCCTGGGAAGGCGGTGCATCGTGAGGATGGGTGACCAATGGCGGGAGCGTGGGGGCGGGGCGGTTGGAGATGGGAGGTCATGTGACGAAACCTCCAAGAATACTCCCAACTAGAGTTGACGACTCTTAACTGCTGCCTCAGCTGAGATCGGGTAACTCAGAGTGGGGAGTAAAACTGCTCTGTTTGGCCGAACTTCATTGCTTTAAATAGCAGCATTTTGCAATGAGCGTGTTAACACTGATGTCGAAAAAAATTATGTTTATTATTAATATAGATTTTTTCTGAATTTAATGTCAAACCTTAATGTTAATTAATAATAAAAAAAGGATTACTGTTGTAATTTTCAATTTTAAACTTGCAATATTAAACTCAAGCAGGGTGCAATGTACCAACAAATTGCTCATCCTCATTTCACAAGGTTAGAACCAATCGGTAATTGAAATAAACAACAGCTATTTTTAGCCCCTTGGCCGCGAGACGCCATTTTGTCAGCCACATCAGATCTGCCGCCTTAATCCCAATATCCATGGGGCAGGAATTACCGTTGGCTCCATTCTCGTGCAAGCCCGCTTGTACAATTCCCTCTCTGCGGCATTAATGCCCGTGTAATATAACAACAACTCGCATTTTATATAGTGCCTTTAACATAGTTAAATATCCCAAGGCGCTTCACAGGAACGATTATCAAACAAACTTTGACGCCGAGCCACATAGGGAGATATTAGGCCAGGCTGGTCAAAAGCCTGGTCAAAGAGATAGGTTTTAAGGAATGTCTTAGAGGAGGAGAGAGGGGTAGAGAGGTGGTGAGGTTTAGGGAGGGAATTCCAGAGCTCAGGGCCTGGACAGTTCAAGGCATGGCCACCAATGGTGGGGCGAAGGAAATCAGGGATGCACAAAAGGCCAGAATTGGAGGACCATAGAAATTTTGGAGGTTTGTAGGGCTGGAAGATCTTACAGAGTTAGGGAGAGGGGAATTTTGTACGAGTGTGTGAGGGTTTTAATTTCTGTGGGGGTTTTCCTGGCCATTTGCCTTAGCCAGAGGATACCCCGGAGAAATAGCGTGAATATGGCAGATGATCGGGAGATCTCCGGGTAAGTACCACACAACGTTTGCAGGAGAGGGTGGACCAATGGCAGGAGTGTGGGGGGCAGGCTGGTTCATGGTGGGAAGTCATGTGACGAAACCTCCAGGAATACACCCAACCGGAGTTGGCAACTCTAGTGCCAATCCTAGCTGGCACCTGTGCCAAGCTACGTTCTCATTGTAAGGTTTAGTTTAGGAGTGAATCCAATAAAAGCGATGCTCTTATTGAGCCTGCCACCTCTTGTACCAATGCTAACTGATGGTGGGAAGAGGCTCCTCATTAACCACACCTCCACACCATCTGTACTCCCAATCCTCTCTGAATCGAGAGCCCCCCACCACCTGCTTGGAGACCTTTAGCCCTGATGAAATCCACCCACACTTGTTCCCTGACATTAAGAGTGGAAGGAGTTATCTTGTCACATTAATAACTCAACAATTCATGAATTTAATGCTGCCACTGTGATAAATAGAAAAATCAAATTAAAGTTAAAAAAAAGAGCAGAGATAGAACGGAGAAGAAAATAGGAGAGAAAAGGGTCGACCAAGCAATTTTTTCTCACTTATTATAATTTAGGATTAATATTCAAGTATTTATGCTATTTTTGATAGTTCAGTAGATTTATGGCTGTAATATTAGTGTTTGTGTCACAATGCATAAGCCAGAAACAAAAAAATTGATTGGCCCTGGGAAGTAGGAATTTTCTCACATCTGCTGGCAGTTCAGGGTTTAAGATTCAAACATAGGACGCTGTGTGTTTTCAAAGCTTTACTTATCAACTACTTGGAGAGGGTGTAGAGGAGATTTACCAGAATGGTACCACGGATGAGGGACTTCAGATATGTGGAGAGACTGGAGAAGCTGGAATTGTTCTCTCCTTAGAGCAGGGAAGATTAAGGAGAGATTTAATAGAGGTGTTCAAAATGATGAGGCATTTTGATAGAGTAAATAGGGTAAAACTGTTTCCAGTGGCAGGAGTGTCGGTAATTAGAGGTCACATATTTAAGAAAATTGGCAAAAGAACCAGAGGGGAAGATGAGGAGGATTTATTTTACACAGCGAGTTGTTATGATCTGGAACGCACTGCCTGAATGGGAGGTGGAAGCAGATTCAATAGTAACTTTCAAAAAGGAATTGGATAAATACTTGAAAAGGAAAAATTTGCAGGGCTATGGGGAAACATCAGGGGAGTGGGACTAATTGGATAGCTCTTTCAAAGAGCCGGCATAGGAACGATGGGCCGAATGATCTCCTTCTGTGCCGTATGCTTCTATGATCTTTGATTTTATACTGAAACACAAAAAAGGATGTACGGTAAATATTGAAAGAAGTTAGGGATAGCAGAGGCACTATTACATATATATATATATAAATTCATTAGAAAAGGGATTAGAGCCAGAGGACTGGTTGACAGCTAATATTATTCCTATATTTAAAAAGGGAGATGGGATAAGTCCAGGGAACGATAGACCAGTTAGCTTAACATTGGAGGTAGGAAAGATAATGGAATCTTTACTCAAAGATGTAATAGAAAGACATCTAGAGAATGAAAATATAATAAAGAATAGTCAGTCCGGATTTCAGAAGGGAAGGTCATGCTTGACCAAACTTACTGAATTCTTTGAAGAAGTAACAGAAAGAGTAGACAAGGGTAATGTAGTAGATGTAATATATTTGGATTTTCAAAAGGCCTTTGATAAGGTACCGCATTGTAGACTCATGACTAAGGTCAGAGCATGTGGAGTCAGAGGACAGGTAGCAAGTTGGCCACGAAACAGAAAACAGAGAGTCGGGATTAAGGGTAGCTACTCAGACTGGCAAAAGGTGGGAAGTGGTGTTCCACAGGGATCGGTGGTGGGACCACTGTTGTTCACAATTTACATTCACGATTTGGATTTGGGAATCGGAAGTACAATTTCAAAATTTGTGGACGACATCAAATTGGGGGGTGTAGTTAATATAAAGGAAGAATGTGTCAAAATATAAGAGGACATTAATAAACTTACAGAATGGACGTGTAATTGGCAAATGAATTTCAATTTAGGTAAATGTGAGGTGGTGCATTTTGGTAGGAAGAATAAGGAGGCCACATACTGTTTGGAAAATAAAAGTCTAATCGCGAGAAAGGAGCAAAGGGATCTCAGGGTACAGATACACAAATCACTAAAAGTAGCGACGCAGGTTAATAAGGTAAAAAAGGCAAATCAAGCAGCAGAGTTCATTTCTAGAGGGATAGAATTGAAAAGCAAAGAGGTTATGTTTAACTTGTGTAGAATCATGGTTAGACCACAATTGGAGTATTGTACACAGTTCTGGTCTCCATATAATAGAAAGGATATAGAGGCATTGGAGAGGATGCAAAAAAGATTCACAAGGATGATACCAGAACTGAGAGGATATCCTTATCAAGAAAGGCTGAATAGGCTGGGGCTCTTCTCTCTAGAAAAGAGAAGGCTGAGGGGTGACCTGATAGAGGTCTTTAAGATAATAATAGGGTTTGATAGGGTAGACGTAGAGAAAATGTTTCCACTTGTGAGGGAGTCCAAAACTAGGGGTCATAAATATAAAATAGTTGCTAATAAATCCAATAGAGAATTCAGGAGAAACCTCTTTACCCAGAGAGTGGTGAGAATGTGGAACTCGCTCCCACAAGGAGTAGTTGAGGTGAATAGTATAGATACATTTAAGGGGAAGCTGGATAAACACACGAGAGAGAAAGGAATAGAAGAATTTCCTGATTGGGTGAGATGAAGTGGGGAGGGAGGAGGACAAAGGCTGGCGTAGACCAGTTGGGCCGAATGGCCTGTTTCCGTGGTGTAGTTTCAATGTAACTCGATGTAAAGACTTTAATATTGATAGCAAAAACAGAAAGCAGAAAATAACCCAACTATTACTTCATATTTTAACAGTTTAATTAGACAATGTTTAATCACTCATTTAATTAAAATGCACTTTAAGCCAGATTCAGTTTTGTTGGTGATTCCAATAATCACCTTGGAGATTACAGAGGATTAAAAAATTGCCTCACTCCTCACTTCAAACCTTGTTATAATGAGGGTTACATCACTCAGAGGATCAAGGCCAGTCCTGTACAGCGATTATAGATCTAAGGGCAAGGGCTTAAATATTTGGAAATTGGTGGGGATTAAGTTAAATATGTAGGGCTGATTCCTGCACACGTTTCACCTACATTGTAACAGTGCCTGCATTTCAAAGGAAGTCAGTGGACGTGAAGCATTTTAGGGCATCCTGAGAGACATGATAAGGTGCTTTATAAAAGCAAGTTCCCACTTTATTTATTCACTAACTCTTTCCCGAGTACCACAGTCCTGAGCACTGACTTGCTGGAGATCTACTCACAGAATCATACAGCACAGAAGGAGGCCATTTGGCCCATCGTGTCCGTGCCGGCTCTTTGAAAGAGCTATCCAATTAGTCCCACTCGCCTGCTCTTTCCCCATTACTCTGCAAATTTTTCCTTTTCACGTATTTATCCACTTCCCCTTTTGAAAGTTATTATTGAATCTGCTTCCACCGCCCTTTCAGGCAGCACATTCCAGATCGTAAAAAATCGCTGCGTAAAAAAAATTCTCATAATTTTCCCAGTGGATTTTTTGCCAATGATCTTAAATCTGTGTTCTCTGGTTACCGACTCACCTTAGAGTGGAAACAGTTTCACCTTATTAAAACCCCTCATGATTTTGAACTCCTCTATTAAGTCTCCTCTTAATCTTCTTTGCTCTAAGGAGAACAATCCCAGCATCTCCGGTCTCTCCACATAACTGAAATCCCTCATCCCAGGTACTAATCTGGTAAACCTCCTTTGTACTCTCTCCAAGGCCTTGACATCTTTCCTAAAGTGTGATGCCCAGAATTGGACACAATGCTCTAGCTGACGCCTAACCAATGATTTATAAAGGTTTAGCATAACTTCCTTGCTTTTGTACTCTATGCCTCTATTTGTAAAGTCATGGATCCCGTATACTTTTTAACTTGTCCTGCCACTTCAAAGAAACGACTGTAGGGGACGCCTAACTGTGTTGGGAGTACTACTGCTCTATAATATTTCCCCTCATGTTGGGGGATTGTCCTTAGAGTTTCAGTCCTTATATCCGCCCCATAAAGGTGACCGACATACATATATATAACATCACCCGCCTCTGCCCCTACCTTAGCCCCACCTCCACTGAAATTCTTATTTACTTCCAGACTCGACAAGTCCAATGCTCCCCTTGCTAGTCTCCTATCTTTCACCCTTGTGTCCAAAACTCTCCCATACTAATCCTGCTCAGCTATTAACACAGTCCCCTCTGATTTACATGGGCTCCCCATCCTCGAAGTTAAATTTAAAATCCTTGTCCTTGTCCTTAAATCCTTCCATGGCCTCACCTCGCCCTAACCTGAAACCACCTCCAGGACTACATCCCCAGCCAATTACTGCGTCCATCCCTCCCATCGTTCCTCCACTTGAGCCCGTAATCCAGGCCGATGCACCCAGTGCAGTACTGAGGGAGTGCTGCACTGTCTGAGGTGCCGTCTTTCAGAAGAGATGTTAAACTGAGTCCCCGTCTACCCTCTCAGGTGGACGTAAAAGATACCACGGCACTATTTTGAAGAAGAGCAGGGGAGTTCTCCCTGGTGTCCTGGCCAATATTTATCCCTCAACCAACAATTGAAAACAGATTATTCGGGTCATTTATCTCATTGCTGTTTGTGGGACCTTGCTGTGCACAAATTGGCTTTTTCCCTACATTATAACAGTGATTCAAGTAGTTCATTGGCTGTAAAGTGCTTTGGGACGTCCTGAGGCCCTGAAAGGTGCTATATAAATGCAAGTTCTTTCTTTAAAGGTAAGTCGTCCTTTGTGAGGAGAGTCGCAATGTCATCGGAGCATTGGCTTGTTTAAATCACAGCAGCGACTGGAGTCTCTAAACAGTTAAATCAATTTCAATCAGGCGGAATTGAGGTGGAATCGCTTAAGGGTTTTGGCTTGTCTAAGTGATAAGAGTGAGTCTTTTCTCCATCTCGTGGATTGAGGGCAGGGTATCAGAGTGACACGATAAAGGCAATATAAACTAGAGGGCACTATTCTAAAAGGGGTAGAGGAACAGAGAGACCTGGGGCTATATGTGCACAAATCATTGAAGGTGGCAGGGCAGGTTGAGAAAGCGGTTAAAAAAGCATACGGGATCCTGAGCTTTATAAATAGAGGCATAGAGTACAAAAATATGGAAGTCATGATAAACCTTCATAAAACACTGGTTCAGACACAACTGGAGTATTGTGTCCAGTTCTGGGCACCGCACTTTAGGAAGGATGTGAAGGCCTTAGAGAGGGTGCAGAAGAGATTTACTAGAATGATTCCAGGGATGAGGGACTTGAGTTACGTGGATAGACTGGAGGAGCTGGGGTTGTTCTCCTTGGAACAGAGACGGTTGCGAGGAGATTTGATAGAGGTATTCAAAATCATGAAGACTCTAGACAGAGTAGAGAGAGAGAGAGAAACTGTTCCCATTGGCGGAAGTGTCAAGAACCAGTGATCATAGATTTAAAGTAATTGGCAAAAGAACCAAAGGTGACATGAGGAAAAACTTTCTCACACAGCGAGTGGATAGGATCTGGAATGCACTGCCCGAGGGGGTGGTGGAGGCAGATTCAATCATGGCCTTCAACAGGGAATTGGATAAGTACTTGAAAGGAAAAAATTTGCAAGGCTACGGGGATAGGGCGGGGGAGTGGGACTAGCTGGATTGCTCTTGCGTAGAGCCGAAGCAGACTCGATGGGCCGAATGGCCTCCTTCTATGCTGTAACCTGTCTATGATTCTAAGGCAATCTCAGGCTCTTCAGCAAACTGCGCTGAAGCTGATAATAATGGGCAGATTTGGAGAGGCACCTCGCTGGTGATTTTAGCTGCTTTGCCTTGTCGGTGAAGGTGGGACGGGGGTGGGGGGAGGTGAGATAGGCTGTGGAACAAGTATGTAGTCAAACCGCCAATAGCTGCTTTCCTATTGGTCGGAGGGACGAGCTGGCACCGCCCATTCCCGACCGCGTGTCTTGCGGAGCCAACGGGAACAGAAGAGTCAACTGTGGGGTGGGCGGGGGGAGGGTCCAAGACTAATTTGACTGCCCCCCACCCCCATCCTCCTACTGGTTCTCCTGGTTGCCAATTCGGGACCCAGCAGAACAACAGGCCACTCAGCCCAATAGAAGAGCAGCTCCTGACTCGTACAGTTTATCTCCCCATCTCCCACATCGACAGCCGCATCCTGCTGGAGCCCTCAGTTCCCTTGGCGCTGGAATCGCCCTCTTTACACTGTTCGGTTACTACAATGCCGTGCTGGTGACGCTAATCCTTCTGGCAGTGGACCTTCATCGATGGCATTGCCAGCTTCTAAGGGCAGACTGGGAGCTGAGCCTGCCGGAGGCCAGAATCAAATGCTTTGTAACCCCTTGGCCTGAACTCTGTGGACCTCGCATATATGCCTTACTGTTGAGCACAGTGGTGTGGTGGTTATGTCACTGGACTAGTAATCTAGAGGCCTGGATTAATAAGAACATAAGAACATAAGAAATAGGAGCAGGAGTAGGCCAATCGGCCCCTCGAGCCTGCCCCGCCACCCAACAAGACCATGGCCGATCTGATCCCAACCCCAAATCCAAACCCATGTCCAACCTCCCGCCTGGCCCCCGCAGAGAACATGAGTCCAAATCCTACCATTGGCAGTTTGAGAATTTGAACTCAGTTGAAATCTAGTAATAAGAAGTTAGTATCAGTAAAAGTGGCCATGAAGCTGTCAGATTGTTGTAAAAATCCCAACTGGTTCACGAATGTCCCTTTAGGGAAGGAAAGCTGCCGTCCTTACCCGGTCTGGGCCTATATGTGACTCCAGATCCAACACCAACCTGGTTGACGCTTAATTGCCCTCCGAAATGGCCTACCTAGCAAGCAAAACCAGTCAGGTCAACTGGGGATGGGCAATAAATGCCGGCCTTGCCAGCGACGCCCACATCCCGAGAACGAATAATAAAAAAACATCCAGAGAATATTTGTTTCAAACTATTTCGTTTGAACGTCTTGAGGAAAAATGGATGAAATACAATGGAGCGGGGGAGGGGGGGGGGGTGGAAGGGGTCATTCACCATGACCCCCTGGCAAAGCGGATCGCCCGCCCGGTGTAGAACCCGCCCGATCTTCATCCCTTCGATTTCGGGCTCCGCCAAGTTACCACCCACGCGACGAAGTTGAAAATGACCCCCGAATGAGTCACGTGTTTTCCCAATGCTTTAATCCGAGGGCTTCCTTTTTCCGTCAGCTATCTCTATCCGACGGGCAAGGAACGCTCTTAATTAGTGAATTCGAACACTCCTTTCACCTCAGTCCCAAGTCGGGCGATCAAAGCCCGGTTGGTGGTTTGAGAAACTACATTTGGGCCTCAGCAGCTGTGGGTTAGTCAGGAGAAAAATTAGAAAGGACTACTGCTCCTGATCGCTGTTCAGTGACCCGGAAGGAAAGTCCACGTCTATAGGCATTGGGTCAGTGCAGGAGCAAGGCTCAGCTGTGATGCTTTTCCCAGTCGACCAGCCAACTGACGTTCACCGTCTAGGACCAGGTGTGAAGAACGGCCGCTTTGGGTGAGCACATCTGGAGCCTGTGGAACCCGTATCGCAGCGAGAGTCTTGCTCGGGCTCCTTGGTGCCACACACATATCGGTCGAATGCTGCCTGTCACCTCTTCTCCGGCATTCAGCTCTCACGCCATGTCTGGATCAAGGCTGTGATGAGGTCGGGGGAGCCGGCTGTTTCTGGCGGGAACCCTGACGGAGAGACGGGTGAGCAGGTCGTCGGTGAGTAGATGTTACATCGCTGTTTGTGGATTCGAACACTGACCTGAAACCACAAACTGCGAGGGGAGTGTCAGTCCTCGCTCACATCTAAAGTTAGTTGGGTCTATGCTGCACACTCCGGTTAACACCAGTGATAAAAACACTGAGTGGAAATTCTAGGCTTGAGTGTCATTCGGCTATTTGACTGTGGACAGCATCACAGCTGAGCCTGCCCCGTCCTCATAAACGCCTACAGACATGCCCTTTCCATCCGAATCATTGGACTGCGACCAGGAGTATTAACACCCTTTCTAAGTTCTCCCCCTGACTAAGCTGGGAGTCGGCTCGCTGTAAATCGGAAATGATGGGGTAAAGATTCTCACTTAGAGCTCTTTAAATGGAACAGTGCCGGCTGGGAGTGGGCCATTTTTGCAATGTGCACTTCCCATGTGCTAAGGAAAAGCTGGCGGAGCTTTTAACCTAACGAAGCAAACATCACAGCATAACTAGTCCCATAGACAACAGGCCAATACAATAATATCACTCAACAGTCTATATAAAACCTTGGTAAGGCCACAGTTTGAGAACTGTGTGTAGTTTTGGGATCCACATTATAGGAAGGAGGTTGAGGCAATAGAGAGAGTACAGCTCAGAATCACTAGGATCCTGCCACAGTTAAGCTCAACGACAACCCACAATTGTTTCAACAGTTCAGATACATCACCTTAAGGGCCTCAACGGCAGTTTCAAAAGTAATGTAATATCAGTTCCCATGATCACAAAATACTGTCGAGCTATTTCCAGGTTAAAAATACATTTATAGTATTTATGAATGGACTGCAAATCGGGGACAGCTAAAATTAAAGTGAAGCATCGCCACCATAGTATCCTGAAGTACAAATGATTTTAAAATATGACTGAAATATGAAATAGTTGATGCTAAAGTTTAATTTTGCAGTTTGCACTATCAAAAGTCTATTCCAATCACTGTACGCATTGTGTTCATTTTCTTAATTATCGGCTTTGTATCATTACCTCTTTGACATACCAGCTGAATGAGTTCCTGAGAGTGGCAAATATATCGGCACATAATCATAGAATCTTATGGCACAGAAGGAGGCCATTTGGTCCATCTTGCCTGTGCCAGCTCTTTGAAAGAGCCGACCAGTTAGCCCCATTCCCCCTGCCCTTTCCCCGAAGCCCCGCAAATTTTTCCTTTCCAAGTATTTATCCAATTCCCTTTTGAAAGTTACTATTGAATCTGCTTCCACCGCCCTTTCAGGCAGCGCATTCCAGATCATAACAACTCGTTGCGTTAAAAAAACCTCTCCTCATCTCCCTCCTCGTTCTTTTGCCAATTATTTTAAATCTGTGTCCTCTGGTTATTAACCCTCCTGCCAGTGAAAACTCGATCAAAACCCTTCATGAGTTTAAAAACCTCTATTAAATCTTCCTTTAATTTTCTCTGCTCTAAGGAGAACAATCCCAGCTTCTCTAGTCTCTGTTAGCCTTTTGAAGCTTTGGTAAGGGAGACTCTATTTCTGGTGGAAACTCTGTTGATTTAATGATCACTAACCACTGTCCCGGACAAGTAGTACAGCTAACTTAACACAGACTAAGGATCAGATCTGGGACCCTCCTGATCTGTAATGCTCCGTCACGAACTGAATAAATTCACTGAGCCATCTGGGAACCCCCTCCAATTTATTTTATATATTGAGTGGTAGAACAATATGGTACGGCCAGAGACAACTGTGACAAGGGCAGATACCTCGTGGGTTTAACCCTTGCAACTGCTTGTAGCAGAGTACAAATGCATAGGCTTGCAATCTCCTTGAACCCCCGGGTCAGCAAACAGCGATTAACTCTGCTCATTTATGAGTAGCTTTCACAAAAAAAGGATGTATGCAGACTTCATGGAATCTTACCAAACAGAAGGAGGCTATTCGGCCCATCGTGCCTGTGCCGGCTGCTTGAAAGAGCTACCCGATTAGTCCCACTCTCCCCTACTCTTTCCCCATAGCCCTGCAAATTTTTCCTTTTCAAGCTTATACCCAATCTCCTTTCGAAAATTACTATTGAATCTGCTTCAAACTCAGCGATCAGCATATATTTCGTGCAATGTATAACCAGTCAAGTTCTGTAACCAATAAAATGGCCCACACATGGTATTTGCAAATGTCAGAGGGTGCGCCCGGCAACATATTTGTCAATTCCTTGAAGATCAAGACTTTAGCCCTCTAGGTCTGTTGGATTTTGACACAATGAACGTGTGGGAGATCTAATTTCCCACAGCAGCGCGTACCAAATAGAACTGCGTGCTTATCTCTGCAGCGTAGGTCTGTGCAGATGTACTGGATGATACAGTTGAAACACTTACTCTTAGTGCAGTGATACAGCTTCCAGTTAACATGAAGCCCTTTATGAACTGTCCAATAGGACAGTTAAACCCCCTCGAGAGCTGTGGCAGGTTTACTTGTCTTATCAAGGTGAGGGGTGTTAGTGATGGGGAATTGCACATTATACCCTCAATTTGGACGTAAGAAGTAATTTAGCCAAGGCTTTCCATCATTAGGAAGTCAGGCTTGCACTGCCCACAGTTTTATACCCATTATGGAGTGCAATCATTTGTAGAGACCCTGCCTGATTGTTCTCTGCCCCGGCTAGGGGCTCTGTAGTATCTCTACTGCCCCTGCTTGCACTTTGATCAGCTAACTCAGCAGACCACCTTCTCATTGCCCAGTGTAACTCAGGTCCACATTGAGCAACACGCTGAGCTGTGAGGAGAAGCTAATTGATTGAATTGACTAATTTGATTGAATTTTTTGAGGGGGTGACTAGGCGTGTGGATGAGGGTAACGCAGTGGATGTGGTATACATGGATTTCAGTAAGGCCTTCGATAAAGTCCCCCACAGGAGACTGGTCAAGAAGGTACGAGCCCATTGAATCCAGGGTGCCTTGGCACTTTGGATACAAAACTGGCTTAGTGGCAGAAGGCAGAGGGTGATGGTCGAAGGTTGTTTTTGTGACTGGAAGCCTGTGGCCAGTGGGGTACCACAGGGATCGGTGCTGGGTCCCTTGCTGTTTGTGGTCTACATTAATGACTTGGATATGAATGTAAAAGGTATGATCAGTAAGTTCACTGATGATACAAAAATTGGTAGGGTGGTAAATAGCGAGGAGGATAGCCTCAGTCTGCAGGACGATATAGATGGGTTGGCCAGATGGGCGGAACAGTGGCAAATGGAATTTAACCCGGAAAAGTGCGAGGTGATGCACTTTGGAGGGACTAACAAGGCAAGGGAATACACAATGAATGGGAGGACCCTAGGCAAGACAGAGGGTCAGAGGGATCTTGGTGTGCAAGTTCACAGATCCCTGAAGGCGGCGGAACAGGTAGATAAGGTGGTAAAGAAGGCATATGGGATACTTGCCTTTATTAGCCGAGGCATAGAATATAAGAGCAAGGAGGTTATGATGGAGCTGTATAAAACACTGGTTAGGCCACAGCTGGAGTACTGTGTGCAGTTCTGGTCGCCACACTACAGGAAGGATGTGATCGCTTTGGAGAGGGTGCAGAGGAGATTCACCAGGATGTTACCAGGGCTGGAGCGCTTCAGCTATGAAGAGAGACTGGGAAGATTGGGTTTGTTTTCCTTGGAGCAGAGGAGGCTGAGGGGGGACATGATTGAGGTGTACAAAATTATGAGGGGCACAGATAGGATGGATACTAAGGAGCTTTTTCCCTTCGTTGAGGGTTCTATAACAAGGGGACATAGATTCAAGGTAAAAGGCGGGAGGTTTAGAGGGGATTTGAGAAAGAACTTTTTCACCCAGAGGGTGGTTGGAGTCTGGAACTCACTGCCTGAAAGGGTTGTGGAGGCAGGAACCCTCACAACATTCAAGAAGCATTTGGATGAGCACTTGAAATGCCATAGCATACAAGGCTACGGACCAAATGCTGGAATATGGGATTAGAGTAGACAGGGCTGATGGCCGGCGCGGACACGATGGGCCGAAGGGCCTCTATCCGTGCTGTATAACTCTATGACTCTATGAAAAAGGAGGGAAAATGATTAAGGATTTAGAGCACAGAAAGAAAGAAGTTGCCTTTACACAGCCTTTCATGGCCTCAGGATGTCCAAAAGCACTTTACAGCCAATGAAGTACTTTTTGAAGTGTTGTCACTGTTGTAATGTAGGAAATGCAGCAGCTAATTTATGCACAGCAAGATCCCACAAACAGCAATGTGATAATGACCTGATAATCTGCTTTAGTGATGTTGGATGAGTGATAAATGTCGGCCAGGACACCGGGAGAACTCCCCAGCTCTTCTTCTAAAGTGTCATGGGATCTTTTAAGTCCACCTAGTAGGGCAGACAGAGCCTCGGTTTAATGTCTCATCTGAAAGACGACGCCTCTGACAGTGCAGCATTCCCGCAGCACTGCACTGGAGTGTCATTCTAGATTTTATGCTCAAGTCTCTGGAGTGGGATTTGAACCCACAACCTTCTGACTCAGAGGCGAGAGAGCTCACAACGTGATAGTTAGTGTAGGAATAGTAGGAAGAAAAGACTGACATAGTCGACAGAGAAAGCCAATCACATCTGGGAACACTGCACTCGGAGACCAAAGGACGTTGTATTGTCGAGTTAGAGGCCGTGAATAATTGATGATGGCGCTTGTAATATCAACTGGCAAAGTAGCTCGTACAACTGAATGTATTTGTTTAAAAATTACAGCCTACTATTTAACTTGAAACAACTAACCAGAAGGTGGGTGACCTCCCAATTGAGGGGCCGGGCTGGCGCATCTATGACTAGCATGTGGAAACATGATACTCTTAACCAAGACTTGGCTTGTGATGACCCATTGGTGTATAGTGACCACAGGTAGGAGCAGGGAAAACTGGGGACGGGTGTTTTACTGAAAGAAGGCCAGGTTTCTCTTTAGACGATGATGGGCTCTTGATCATTAGTGTATCGACCCTTAATGCAGTCACTTAACATGACATTTTCCATAATGTTTAGCATGGGTTAATGCTTCCTTTAATATAGTAGAAAAAAAGGAATGTCATGCAAACATGTTAAAGTCATACAAACATGTTAATGTCACATAAACACGTTGATGTCACACCAACAAGTTAGTCATAAAAACACATTAATGTTACACACACGTGTTAATGTCAAACAAGTTAATGTCACACAAACACGTTAATATCGCACAAGCATGTTAGTCACAAAACATGTCGGTGCCACACAAACATGTTAATGTCATGCAAACATGTTTATTTCATGCTAACATGTTAATGTCATGCAAACATGTTAATGTCACACAAATACTTTAATGTCAATAAACATGTTAATGTCACACAAATATGTTAACGACACACAAACATAATGGAGGTGAATTTCCTTTGGCCTTTTCCCACTTGGCCACCATAATGTTGTCAGACGTTCAGAGGAAACCCTCTTCCCGTGAATAAAGAGGGTTTCCCCCGAGGTTAGGGCAGTGGAGCCCCAAGGAAATTCACCCCCAATGTCACACAAAAGGCATTAATGTCGCACAAATGCATTAATGTCACACAAATGCGTTAAATGCTCATCCACCAATTTCACAAAGAGTAATTTCTAGGCTAAGTTTTGACAAAGTCCTGTCCTTTTGATATAAATAGTGGAGGATGAAGGTTATGTTAGGCCTGGTACTCGCATATTATATCCACATTCTCGACTTTGTACCCAGCTGTCAGGGTTCTCTTTCAATCTCACTGGCTCAAGTTATTGTTTTATGTCTTGGGTTCTGAAATTGAGACAGCATTTGATTCGTATCTGTCCAACGCTCGGGCTGGTGTTACAAACAGACGTTTCCATTCACCTCCGCTTGGTAAATATTCCCTTATTAATTTAAAAATATTTTGTTTTATAACTTGTCCTCTGTCACTCTCAGACATTGCTACAAATCCAGAAGGGAGCGGGAAATCTGTTGTAATGGAAACAAGGGACTGAATCTTCCTGAGAAACTCTGTCAGAAATGTATTGTTGCTGTGAGCCTTACATCAGAAGTTCAGCATCCCTTCAGGTCCGACATCGTGTGGGATCCTCAAACCACAATGGAAACATGATTAGATTGTGACAGGAATAGTAAGGATGACATTGATATTTGTTGGTAGTGCAAAGTGGGCGATAGCGAATAATCAGCCCATTTTAGACCTCACCCAATTTTCTTTTCTGTTGTCTCGCCTCTGAGTCAGATAGGTCATGGGTTCAAACCCCACTCCGGAGACTTCAGCACATAATCCAGGCTAACACTCCCAGGAAAGTACTGAGGGAGTGCTGCACTGTTGGAGGTGCCGTCTTTTGGATGAGAAGTTAAACCCTCCCAGGTGGACGTAAAAGATCCCACGGCCACTATTTCGAAGAAGAGCAGGGGAGTTCTCCCAGGTGTGCTGGCCAATATTTATCTCTCAACCAACATCGTTTAAAGAAAAGATTCTTTCTTGTTGCCACAGGGACATGGCAGATTTCACCGCACCAGGGAATCCAGCAAAGCCGTGTTGTTTGAACAGGGCCATGTAGTATAACGGGACACTAGACATGGATCCTGTCTCATGAGTCAGGTGATAAACACTGGTAACTCAAGCTTTGCTCTTTTAATTTATGACTGTGCCAAACACCCTTCATTGGGTTAGTGCTTTGTCATTGATTGGGAGATATCCATAATCCAATCCGTAGTGCATGAGTTAAGAGATCGCTGTTATGTTACAGCCCTTCCTTGATCTCAGTAATTGCGCCTGTCCTTTTAATATTTTCAATGCTGCCTCTTGCCTCGACTTTAAAATTCTCATCCTTGTTTTCAAATCTCTTCATGACCTTGCCCCTCCCTACCTCTTCCGGCCCTACACCCCTCCGAGATCTCTGCGTTTCTCCAATTCTGGCCTCTTGCACATCCCCGATTTTAATCGCTCCACCGTTGGCGGTCATGCCTTCAGCTGCCTAGCCCCTAAGCTCTGGAATTCCCTCGCTGAACTTTGCCAACCTCTCTACCCGCCCCTCTCCTCCTTTCAGATGCTCCTTAAAACCTATCTCTTTGACCAAGCTTTTGGTCACCTGTCCTAATATTTCCTTAAGTGGCTCGGTGTCAAATCTTTAATGCTTCTGTGAAGCACCTTGGGATATTTTACGACGTTAAAGGTGCCATATAAATGCAAGTTGTTGAACACAAGGAAGAGAATTTTAAACTTGCGGTGGTGGTGAATGGGACTTGGAGTGTGTTAGATTACGGGCAACAGAAGTCAGGTGATATTAGCAGATGAGAACATAAAACACTGATATAACAACCTTCTGTCCACTATTGTAACAGAAAGAAAGAAATAATTTGCCTTTATGTAGCACCTTTTATGAGCTCAGGATGTCCTAAAGTGCTTTACAGCCAATAAAGTACTTTTGAAGCGTAGTCACTGTTGTAAAGTAGGGAAATGTGGCAGCCAAATTGCACAGCAAGATCCCACAAACAGCAATGTGATGTGATAAGGACCAAATAATCTGTTTTAATGATGTTGGTCGAGGGATAAATGTTGGTCAGGACACTGGGGAGAACTCCCCTGTTCTTCCTTTGCCAATTACCTTAAATCTGTGTCCTCTGGTTACCGACCCTCCTGCCAGTGGAAACAGTTTCTCCCTATTTACTCAATCAAAACCCCTTGTAATTTTGAACGCCTCTATTAAATCTCCCCATTAACCTTCTCTGCTCTAAGGAGAACAATCCCAGCTTCTCTAGTCTCTCCACATAACTGAAGTCCCTCATCCCTCTTACCATTCCAATAAATCTTCTCTGGAACCTCTCCAAGGTGTTGGCATTCTTCCTAAAGTGTAGTGCCCAGAATTGGACACAATACTCCATTTGAGGCCTAACCAGTGTTTTATAAAGGTTTAGCATAGCTTCCTTGCTTTTGTATTCTATGCCTCCATTAATAAAGCCCTGGATTCCACATGCTTTTTTAACAGCCTTATCAACTTGTCCTGCCACCTTCAGAAATTTATGTACGTACACCCCCAGGTCTCTGTCTTCCTGCACTCCCTTTAAAATTGTACCATTTAGTTTATATTGCCATTGAATGGTTCAGTGTTTCAGCCCTTAAGCGATGATGGCAACATGATCTCACAATGAAAGTGGCCCCAGGTGGGTTAGGCTATTTCAGAGCACTGGTTTGCAGAATCCCGTTACGATCAAGTGCTTTGAATAATGTGGCCTTTCCCGGGGGACCTTTCTCATTGGGAAACCTGTCCTCCAAATTATTTAGTACACGAGGTTAAGTGCAACCTCTCTCATGGTGAAATAATATGATGTTCGTCCCAGTGCAGTCCATCATTCTGAGTGGAGACCCAGCAGCAAAAGCTTCACGCACACACCCCGTCTGCAGTCGGTGGAAACTTCTCTCCTAGAAAGTAACATCACTTGGAACTCTAGACGAGAAATCAGGACTGGCGATGTTATTGAGCGAATGCCTAATATGACATTTCTTTAATGGAGGTCTTCACCCATTTGTGTTCAAACAGCAGACAGGAAAAGAAATAACAAAAGAACTTGCATTTCTATAGCGTCTATCTCCACCTCAGGACGTCCCAAAGCGTTTCACAGCCACTTTTTGAAGTGATGTGGAGATGCCGGTGATGGACTGGGGTTGACAATTGTAAACAATTTTACAACACCAAGTTATAGTCCAACAAATTTATTTTAAATTCCACAAGCTTTCGGAGGCTTCCTCCTTCCTCAGGTGAATTTTTCCACACTATTCACCTGAGGAAGGAGGAAGCCTCCGAAAGCTTGTGGAATTTAAAATAAATTTGTTGGACTATTACTTTTTGAAGTGTAATCGCCATTGTAATGTAGGAAACACGGCAGCCAATTTGCGTACAGCAAGATCCCACAAATAGCAATCTGATAATGACCAGATAATCTATTTTAGTGATGTTATAAGAACATAAGAAATAGGAGCAGGAGTAGGCCAATCGGCCCCTCGAGCCTGCTCCGCCATTCAATAAGATCATGGCTGATCTGATCCTAACCTCAAATCTAAATTCATGTCCAATTTCCTGCCTGCTCCCCGTAACCCCTAATTCCCTTTACTTCTAGGAAACTGTCTATTTCTGTTTTAAATTTATTTAATGTTGTAGCTTCCACAACTTCCTGGGGCAGCAAATTCCACAGACCTACTACCCTCTGAGTGAAGAAGTTTCTCCTCATCTCAGTTTTGAAAGACCAGCCCCTTATTCTAAGATTATGCCCCCTAGTTCTAGTTTCACCCATCCTTGGGAACATCCTTACCGCATCCACCCGATCAAGCCCCTTCACAATCTTATATGTTTCAATAAGATCGCCTCTCATTCTTCTGAACTCCAATGAGTGGAGTCCCAATCTACCCAACCTCTCCTCATATGTCTGCCCCCTCATCCCCGGGATTAACCGAGTGAACCATGTTGGTTGAGGGATAAATATTGGCGAGGACACCAGGGAGAACTCACCTGCTCTTCTTCGAAAGAGTGCCATGGGATCTTTTATGTCCACTTGAGAGGGCAATCGGGGGCTTCAGTTTAACGTCTGATCAGAAAGATGGCACCTCTGAAAGTGCAGCACTCCCACAGTACTGCGCTGGAGTGTCAGCCTGGATTATGTGTTCAAGTCTCTGGAGTGGGATCTGAGCCCACGGCCTTCTGACTCAGCAAGCAAGCTATTTAACTTCAAAAGGGAATTGGATACGCACTTGAAAAGGAAAAATTTGCAGGACAGTGAGGGGGGAGTCTGATTAATTGGATAGCAGTTGCAAAGAGCCGGCTCAGGCACGATGGGCCGAATGGCCTCCTTCTGTGCTGTAAAAGTCTATGATTCTATTTCACTTCAGCTGTGATGACAGGACAGGAGGAGACAGATACCAAATCAACAAACTGCAGGACTTTTCTCTCTAAGGTAAAAGACTCGAGACAAAAGCAGCTGACGATTTGTTAACCCTTTTCATAAACGACTTGGAGGGATGTCTGATCAACGACGAGACTGAAGGTTAGAAAAATAGGCACGATGATCAAATAAGTGATAAAATATTCTTTGGAACATGATGGTTTCTGTGCTATTGGAATCCTGGGATTGTCATCTGTAGAATGTCGTTAATCCACATTGAATTTGTAAGTTTGAGTCTTAGTCTAATATCCTGCAACTTTACGTTAGAGGAATGGGAATCTAGTTGAGGAGATTGATGGTTTATATGTTTAATAACGGATACCCGGGAGTGAGCTCCAGGCTGGAATCTAATCGAGAGGTTTGGGTGGTTTATATATAGAATAATGGATACCCAGGAGTGAGTTATAAGTTGGAATTTAATTGAAGGGTTCAGATAGTTTATATATTTAATAACAGATACCCAAGAGTGAGTTATAGATTGGAATCTAATGGAGGGGTTCAGATGGTTTATATATTTAATAATGGATATCCGAGAGTGAGCTACTGGCTAGAATCTAATCGAGGGGTTCAGGTGATTCATATATAGAATAATAGATACCCAGGTGTGAGTTGTAAGCTGGAATTTAATCAAAGAATTCAGATGGTTTATATATAGGATAATGGATATGTGGTAGTGAGTTACAGGCTGAAATCTAATCAAGGTTCATATGGTTTATATATAGAATAATGGATACTTGGGAGTGAGTTAAAGGCTGGAATCTAATCGAGGGATTTTTATAGGACCATGAATGGGGTGGATGAAAATTAAGCAATGTATGACTATCATTTGCAGCATAGATTACAGCCTTAAAAACAGTTTCCAGTAAATGTTAAGCTAAAAAGTGCTTTAATAGAGGCAGATTATTCGGTTCCTTAGACTATTGCATCCTCTGTGGGCTGCCAATACAGGAAAATCAGGGGGAGCAGAAGTGCACGGCCCTAAAGAGAGCCCGCCCAATGTCTCTACATTCGCTGTGCTCAGGTGATTGGATCAACCCAAGAACAGGAAAGTCAGCCCCTGTATATATTTGCTCCAATTTTCTTGCCTTCTCTTTTGAAGGTGCTGATCTTTCCTGGACCATCGTTGCACGTTGCTAGCAGCTCTCCCAAACAAAACAAACCAAAAAAAAAACCCAAAGACCTGCATTTATATAGCGCCTTTCACGACCCCAGAATGTTCCAAAGCACTTTACAGATGATGAAGTACTTTTTGAAGTGTAGTCACTGTTGTAATGTAGGAAACGCAGCAGCCAAATTGTGCACAGCAAGATCCCACAAACAGCAATGATCAGATAATCTGTTTTAGTGATGTTGGTTGAGGGATAAATATTGTCCAGGATACTGGGGAGAACTCCCCTGCTCTCTGTCCAATGGTGCCATGGGATCTTTTACGTCCGCCTGAGAGGGCAGACCGGACCTCGGTTTAAACGTCTCATCCGAAAGACGGCACCTCTGACAGTGCAGCACTCCCTCAGTACTGCACTGTGAGTGTCAGCCTGGATTTTGTGCACAAGTCTCTGGAGTGGGGCTTGAACCCGCGACCTTCTGACTCTATAAATGCAAGTCCTATCTTTCTTTCTACGTATCAGCTTTAACCAGACCAGAATACCACAATACAAGGAGTGAAAAGGGTTGCAAAGAGCTTGCAGCAAAAATAAACAAGAAGTATAAGTGTACATTCACCCATCTCGGTCTGCGAGCGGGGAGCCGTGTTCAAAGACAGTGGGGGGGGTCAGTGAATCGCTCGTACAGCATTGGAGCCCTAAGTCTGACCCGCACCTCCTTTGTGCGTGACGCCCCCCCCTGCCCCCGCCACTAGCTGAGAATGTGATGAATTCTCCCTGCCCTGTAAAGGGTATAACACAAAGAAATGACTGCTCCTTAGTTCCAGCGATAAGTGAATATTGAGTTAGGATTGACTTTGCTGGATCCACGAGAGCAAAGCTATCAAAGCGTGATTATTGGGCTGGCTGACGGTTGATGAGGACACGAGACCATTTCATCCAAGTTGCATTCATTATGACTTTAGAATCTAATTCCCGCTGTGCTGGATATTGATAGCCGTGACCTCCTCCACTGCTGCACGCGTAATATATAGCGGCTAAAAATAGACTGAAAGGCTCATCCCAGGGGGAAGAGGAGATGAGAAAAAAGTAAATAACAATGTAAAAAAGAATCAATGTGGCTCCTGACATGACTACTTAACAAGAAGCGGCTTCTGTGAGAGAAATATTAATTGTGGTGTCACTGATGTTCTGGAGATACCCATTGCTAGGGAGATTGTTACCATGGCTACCTGCCAAGATTGGCAAGCACCGCACATCAATAACTGATACCACAAATAACTGTGACAACATCGGGCAGCGGCGAGCGTGTGGTTTACGTTAGAGAACAGAAACTTGTCACAAAAAAAAACACGATTCTTTCAGAACCATTTACATCTACGCAATTAGGGGGGGTGAATTCGCTCAGGACTATCCCGCTCTCTACGCAACAACGAGACGGCGCCTACGTAGGGTCTCCGCCAAACCTACGCCGAAGCCACGGGAGAAGCCCTGAGGAATCCCCCCCCCCCGACCCCGTGTTTCAAGATGATGCCGGCCGTTCAGGAAATAAGAAGAATTTGCCCCTCTTAATGCTTACTAGAAGTAAAGGGAGTTCGGGGTTACGGGGAGCGGGCAGGAAATTGGACATGAATTTAGATTTGAGGTTAGGATCAGATCAGCCATGATCTTATTGAATGGCGGAGCAGGCTCGAGGGGCCGATTGGCCTACTCCTGCTCCTATTTCTTATGTTCTTATGTTGCTGTTGGCTTTTTTTCATTTAACAGATCCTGCGTTCCTCCAACTCAAGTGCATCTCCCACTTCCTTCGCCCCATCATTGGCGGCCGTGCTTTCAGCCGCCTGGGCCCTAAGCTCTGGAATTCACTCCCTAAAACTTTCCGCCTCTCTACCTCGTTCTCCTCCTTTAAGATGCTCCTTAAAACCTACCTCTTTGACCAAGCTTTTAGTCACCCATCTTAATATCTCCTTCCTTGGCTTGGTGTCAATTTTTTTGTCTGATTACACTGCTGTGAAGCACCTTGGGATGTTTTACTGCGTTAAAGGCACTATATAAATGAAAGTTGTTGTATTTGGGAAACAACGAATAGGACTGTAAAAGACATCGAGAGACATAATTAGGTTAGTGGAATGGGCAGGCAGCTGGTGGGTGCAATTACGGACAAGGCAGTGTAGTAGTTTTGTCACTGGACTAATAATTGGGAGAACGTGAGTTCAAATCCGATCATGTCAATTTGAGAATTTGAATTCAGTTTAAACAATCTGGAAATAAAAAGCTGGTGAGAGTAAAAATGACCATGAGGCTGTCGGATTGTTGTAAAAACCCAACTGGTTCACTAATGTCCCTTTAGGGAAGGAAACTTGCCGTCCTCACCCACTCTGTGGCCTATATGTGACTCCAGTCCCACACCAACGTGGTTGACTCTGAAGTGGCCTAGTAAACCAATCAGTTGTATCAAACTGCTACAAGGCTGCCCACCACCACCTTCTCAGGGCAATTAGGGATGGGCAATAAATACCTGCCTTTCCAGTGATGCCACATCCCAAGATTGAATTGAAAGAATCAATGTGGATAAGTGTGAAGTAATCCATTTTGGAAGAAAAAAACAGGTAATGGATGGTATACACTCAATGGAAAGTTCCAGAAGGGTGTGGACGAGCAGAGAGACCTAGGCCATCAAATGCATAATTCCCTGAAATAGTGAGTGCAGGTGGATAAAGCCACAAAAAAGTTCTCCCCGGTGTCCTGGGCCAATATTTATCCCTCAACCAACATCACTAAGAACAGATTATCTGGTCATTATCACATTGTTGTTTGAGGGATCTTGCTGTGCGCAAATTGGCTGCCACGTTTCCCTATATTACATCAGTGACTGCACTTCAAAAAGTGCTTCATTGGCTGTGAAATGCTTTGGGACGTCCTGAAAGGCGCTATATAAATGCAAGTTCTTTCTTTTCATTTTTTTACCCATCAGGGATCAAGGGGATGGTTTGCCCTGGTAGACCAGTTGCAGAGATTCGTTTTTCATAACACTGGTTTTAAAATAGCTTCTTACTTTCTTAGTGCTTGTGGAGTTGACTGATGCTATTTGCTAATTTAGGCCCCTGGGGGCCACCATCAAGCAGTCCCGAGCATAGTGTGGGGGTAAGAGGCAGGACCCTAACTACCCTCACTGAGAGGAAGACTTTCATCCCATCAGTTTTAGCTGGATTAAAACCAGCCCCCTAAGGGGAAAGAACAGTGGTCCATCAGATTCCTGTCTTACAACATAAGGACTGGACTGAATTGGAGGCTCATTACTTTTCAAATAACTTGCATTTGTATAGAGGAATATCTGGAGTATTGTACAACAGAGAAAGGGGAGCATTTCATAGAATTACATAGAATGTACAGCACAGAAACAGGCCATTCGGCCCCACAGACCCAGGCTGGTTTATATTCCACACAAGCATCCTCCCACCCAACTTCATCTCATCCTATCAGCATATCCTTCTATTCCTTTCTCCCTCATGTGTTTATCTTAGCTTCCCCTTAAATGTATCCATGTTATTCGCCTCAACTACTCCTTGTGGTAGTGAGTTCCACATTCTAACCACTCTCTGCTTAAAGAAGTTTCTCCTGAATTCCCTATTGGATTTATTAGTGACTATCTTATATTTACAGCTCTTAGTTTTGGTCTCCACGCAGGAGAGGAAAGAGATTTGGGATGGGAGCACCAAAGGCAAGGTTTTAAGGAGACCTTTAAAGAAGGAGAGCACGGTGGGGGGGAAGTGTTTTTGAGAATACCAAAGGGCAGTGACATAGTGGGTGAACAGTGGCCTGCAATGGTGGAGTGAAAGGAATGAGGAGTCCATAGTGGTCCAGACTCAGAGGAGCAGAGAGGCTACCGGTGATCATTGAGGTAAGGTGCAGTGAGTCTGTGGGGGGAGGAGGAGGGGGAAATGGGGACAAGCTGCCAACAGAGCTTGGCAAGGATGGGGTTAATGGGTGCGCAGCGAAGACGCTGGGGTGCAAATTTGTCTGGGAGGCAGCGCAAAAGGGGCGGTTTCACATCGACCGCCTGTCACACGCCCCACGCGATATTCGGTTGCATTGGTGTCAATACCGAACAGAGCAGCAGGCGAGGCGCATAACAGGCCCCCAATGCAATACTGTCCATTTTGCTCTTGTGCCCACGACTAATTTCTGCCCCTGTGGTTTGCGTTACTCAGTATTAATTGGAGTTGGTGGGGGATAGAGGAGGGGGAGGCCAGACGAACGTAGGAAAAATGGAAAAAAAATAAAGGCTATTCCCCCATCCAGGCCTCTCCTTGCTCAGTCCGCGCATGGGACTCTCAATCACGGACTCCTCTCTACACCCACCCGAAACTCACCTTCTCACCCCCTCCCCCAAGTGAATCAAATAAATCTGCTGAAATCTCTCTCAGCCTAGACAATTTATTTCGGTTTTGTTTTGGAGATATTGTTGCAGTCACTGCAACTATCAAATAGCTCATTGTGCAGATTGCTTGAGGATGTTTCTGAAAGATGTGATAAGCTGCGATAGAAATGTAAGTTGTTTTTTTTTTCTGGGACGGTAGAGGAGGGTGAGCCATTCCAGTTTTATTTTTAGATCCACCCCTTTGGCCGTTGGATGGCAGCTTGGTGAACAGAGACATCACTTCACAGTCTGGGAGGGTTACAGAGCTTCCCGCTCCCACTCACTCACAGCACCGTATCTATTTATATCGAGTGAGGCCGTAAACAGGCAAACACGTGATTTCCACTGTTTTTATTCCTGCTTTAAACCTGGTTTACATTTCACACATTTGTAGCGTACAAATTAGTGACAACATATGGAGAGCTGAACACGCACCTATTTTCACACACACAGACACACACACACACCCCCACCCACAAACACACCGCACGCATACACACCTACCCCTTACAGACAGACACATACACGCACAACCCTACCCCACACAGACACACACAGACACCCCTACCCACAAACACACCGCACGCATACACACCTACCCCATACAGACAGACACACACATACACACACCTACCCCATACAGACAAAACACACACATACACACACCTACCCCATACAGACACAACACACACCTACCCCAGAGACACACACCCATACGGCACACACACTGACTCCCCTCCACACACACACACACCAATCTCCATATACACACCTACCTTGCTCCATGTATCCCCTCCCCCTGACCCTAACCCATACACTTTCACGCACATAAATAAGTATCCATTATTAACCAGCCCTACGGAAACAGGAAGGGGAGGCTGAGCTAATCGCAACTCATGTGTAAGAGACTGAGCAACAGAAAGAGGTGCAACAGGAGGGGCAGACAAACCAGGTCTTCTCCACAGAGTAGGATTCTCACGTGGAGATCATAATATCTCCCACACGTTGGGCATGATTTTAAAAGTGAGAAACGGGTGGGTAGGGGGCCCGGGGGCATTCAAAATTGCAACCATTTCAGACCGCCCTCAACCCGCCCATTTCTAGTTTTAACCAGGGTCGGGTGGCCGACCAACCTGCTCCCAGGAGGCGAGTTAGACCTTAAAACCTTTCAAGGAGGTTTCGGGCCTCCATTGTCCCACAGTTTCTGATTTCAACCCTGGGGGGCCGGGATTCCCAGGCCTTCTCTTTCACGCCATGTGAAAGGAGGCGAAAAGGCCTGAGACTAACAGGTCTCTGTGGGTCCGGAGGAGCAGGAGTGATTCCCCTAGGCCCAACAAGCCTACCTGCAGCGACGCCCCAACGATCGCGGACCCCCACCCCCGATCCCCAATCCCCCCACCAATGATCGCGGACCCCTGACCCCGATTCCTGATCCCCCCTCCAACAATCGCGGAACCCCTGACCCCGATTCCTGATCCCCCCTCCAAAAATCGCGGAACCCCTGACCCCGATTCCCGATCCCCCCTCCATCGATTGCGGACCCCGGACCCCGATCCCCACCCACCCCCAATGATCGCAGACCCCCGACCCCAATCCCCGAACCCCCCCCCCCCACAACGATAGCGGACCCCTGACCTCAATGCCCGATCCCCCACCCAACGATTGCGGACCGCCGACCGCGATCCCCCCCAGAGATCGGGGCCGCCCGCAATGACCCCTCCTCCCGACAACCCCCGTGACTGACCCCTGATCCCACCCCCCCCCCCATAACTGACTCCCCCCTTGCCCCTGTGACAACCCAAACCCAAAATTGTAAGGATGTCCGGGAAACCCGTACTTCTGGATTTCCCATCCACAATTTGGACCCCGTGCCCCCTTCCCGGCTCGGAGTCAGAATCATGCCCCTGATCTCCTGAATGGGCTCGATGGAGGGTGAGAGAAAGGATGAGCATGGAACCTGGACCAAGCAATCACAGCAATAGTTTCAACAGAGGGATTTACGTCCCCCATTGAGGTGTCTTGCTCCAGCCGAAGTAAGCAGGAGAAAACACTTGCAACTCTCGCAGGTAGGAAGAGAGAGAGAGAAAAGAGAGAGACCGTAAAGAGAAAGACTCGGACAAAGAGGATAGGAGCGAGGGGACAGATTTGTGACTTGGCCGTCGCCTATGGAAAGAGACTGATGCGACTTGCTGCTTTTTTAAGCCACATTTAGGTTTCTGACACACGGCAAAGCCTCAGGTGTACGGTTCGGGAGTGAAAATCTCACACCCGGCGGTGGTCCAGTATCTCAGCTCTGAATGCAAGTTGCAAGGATCCATAATACGGAGTTTAAAAAAAAATAAATGTACAATGTTCTGATAACACAATGACAGATGGTTTTAAGAGGGTAGGCCCCAGGATAGGAATTATTTGCAGCAATGAAAGACCTGTCTCAGTTATTGTGTGTGGGGATGTAGCGGGAGTTGATTCATGCGGAAATTTCCCTCAGCATCTGACTGGAACACAGGCTATTCGTGATCGCTGACACGAAAAGACAAACTGCTCATCTCCTTCCACGGTGACATCAGCGCCTCCTTCCACCCCTGTTCTACGAGGCTGTACCTCCCAACAGTCTTCATAGTTGAGATCAATGGCAGCTGAAGACTTGCTGAGAGACCGAAAAATAAATAAATATGAAGCTTCTCGTGAGTTCATAGCGATTTCTTTTCAGGGTGAGAGATGTCAGTGCTGGAACACTTGTCTAGCTTTCTGCACCCGTGTCAACATCAAGCATCTCCAGGGTCAGGTAGAACGAGGGTTAGATTCAGCATCAAGCAACTTCCAACTCTACGCAAGCAGCCCAGAAGGATCCTGGCACCATTCCACGCAAACTATTTCACGCTAATCTGAATCAGATTATCAGTTCAGCACTGATTAATGCCAAGTCCGGTTATGGGCTGGACTCTTGCCCTCTAGGAACTGGAGGTGGACTCAGCCTCTCTGCTGTTCCCACTCTGTCACATTTCATGCCCCATGACACCTATGCCCCCATGCCAATCCATGCACAGTGCCAACCCAGGCTCCATGTGCCCCATGCCAGTGCTCCCGTGCCAACCTATGCCCACCTATACCCCCATGCCACCCGTGCCCCCAATGCCCCCCCCCATCCATACAAACAAAGACTTACCCAAAGATGTCCTCTCCTTGACTGGTCTCCCGTCCGACTGAGACCAGCCTGTCAATTAGTCAGACGGCAAACCAACAAAAAAAAACAAAAGACGTCCTTACATCAAAATTGTAAGGATGTCCGGGAAACCCGTACTTCTGGATTTCCCATCCACAATTTGGACCCCGTGCCCCCTTCCCGGCTCGGAGTCAAAATCATGCCCCTGATCTCCTGAATGGGCTCAATGGAGGGCGAGAGAAAGGATGAGCATGGAACCTGGACCAAGCAATAGTTTCAACAGAGGGATTTACGTCCCCCATTGCGGTCTCTTGCTCCAGCCGAAGTAAGCAAAAGAAAACACTTGCAACTCTCGCAGGTAGGAAGAGAGAGAGAGAAAAGAGAGAGACCGTAAAGAGAAAGACTCGGACAAAGAGGATAGGAGCGAGGGGACAGATTTGTGACTTGGCCGTCGCCTATGGAAAGAGACTGATGCGACTTGCTGCTTTTTTAAGCCACATTTAGGTTTCTGACACACGGCAAAGTCTCAGGTGTACGGTTCGGGAGTGAAAATCTCACACCCGGCGGTGGTCCAGTATCTCAGCTCTGAATGCAAGTTGCAAGGATCCATAATACGGAGTTTAAAAAAAAATAAATGTACAATGTTCTGATAACACAATGACAGATGGTTTTAAGAGGGTAGGCCCCAGGATAGGAATTATTTGCAGCAATGAAAGACCTGTCTCAGTTATTGTGTGCGGGGATGTAGTGGGAGTTGCTTCATGCGGAAATTTCCCTCAGCATCTGACTGGAACACAGGCTATTCGTGATCGCTGACACGAAAAGACAAACTGCTCGTCTCCTTCCACGGTGACATCAGCGCCTCCTTCCACCCCTGTTCTACGAGGCTGTACCTCCCAACAGTCTTCATAGGTTGAGATCAATGGCAGCTGAAGACTTGCTGAGAGACCGAAAAATAAATAAATATGAAGCTTCTCATGAGTTCATAGCGATTTCTTTTCAGGGTGAGAGATGTCAGTGCTGGAACACTTGTCTAGCTTTCTGCACCCGTGTCAACATCAAGCATCTCCAGGGTCAGGTAGAACGAGGGTTAGATTCAGCATCAAGCAACTTCCAACTCTACGCAAGCAGCCCAGAAGGATCCTGGCACCATTCCACGCAAACTATTTCACGCTAATCTGAATCAGATTATCAGTTCAGCACTGATTAATGCCAAGTCCGGTTATGGGCTGGACTCTTGCCCTCTAGGAATTGGAGGTGGACTCAGCCTCTCTGCTGTTCCCACTCTGTCACATTTCGTTTTTGAAATTCTATAAAAGCAGTCAGCCGTGGCTCAGTGGGCAGAACCCTTGCCTCTGAGGCAGAAAGTTGGGGGTTCAAAAGCCCCGCTCCAGAGACTTGAGCACACAATCCAGGCTGACGCTCCCAGTGCAGTACTGAGGGAGTGTTATACTGTCAGAGGTGCCATCTTTCGGATGAAACATTAAACTGAAGTGAAAGATCCCATGGTGAAGAAGAGCAGGGGAGTTCTTCACATTGCCCTGGCCAATATTTATCCCTCAATCAACATCACTAAAACAGATCATCTGGCAATTATCACATTGCTGTTTGTGGGATCTTGCTGTGCACAAATTGGCTGCTGTGTTTCCTACATTACAACAGTGACTTCACTTCAAAAGTACTTAATTGACTGTAAAGCTCTTCGGGACATACTAAGGTCACGAAAGCCGCTTTGTAAATTCAAGTCTTTCTTTTTATTTGCTAACCCACTGCATCAGCCAGACTCCATAAATAGATTTTAAAAAGGCAGAGGAGGTGAGATCAGAATGAAATCTCTTTCTCCTCAATTGCTGCTTGATACCGATCAAAGCCAGCAAAAGACATTCCAGAACATTCTTAAACTTCCATACGATTTTATTTGAGAAATAAATTACACGTCAATGTTACAATGTGTTTTAATAGACCTGTAAATTAAGGTGACAGATTTTATACATGTTGACAACGCTGTCTCGACTCAAATACGTTAAAGCAGCATAACGTTGATTGGAAAACTTCTGTGTTTTAAAAAGAGTAAGCTTTTGTGACAATTTTGAAATCCAGGATGATTAAGTTATCCCCGGTGATGGGCAAACAACGTTGATGATTATTATATGAAACCCCTGTGTCTCTGCCTCTGTGATTCTGCCAGTATATCATCTTATTTCTGTAGATTATGAATAGCTCTGGTTTCACGTGAAGTGATTGTGTAAAGAGCTGTTTTTTTTTTATGCACCAGTCTGAAACCCTGATGGGGAATCGACTGCCTGTTAAACAGACGAGATCCTGTCTGCCCTCTCAGGTGGACGTAAAACATCCCACAGCACGATTTCAAAGAATAGCAGGGGAGTTCTCCCTGGTGTCCTGGCCAATATTTATCCCTCAACCAACATCACTAAAACAGATTTTCTGGTTATTATCTCATTGATGTTTGTGGGACCTTGCTGTGCGCAAATCGGCTGTTTGTGTTGATTACATTACAACTTTCTTACATTCAAAAGTACTCAATTGGCCGTAAAACGCATTGGGACCTCCTGAGGTTGAGAAACTCGCTATATAAATGCAAGTGTTTCTTTCTCCTGCAGCTCCACACTGGCTCAGTGGCTCATGAATCATGTGGTGTGGTAGTTAGCAGGGTTGCTTTGGAGTCCATGTGGCTCCCAGATGACACACTTGGCAATGGACGTTTGGAACCAAGTCAACCCACTGTAGCACACTTAGTAATTCGATACGTGAACCAGGAATCAGGGCACTCTGGATGACTGACCAACCAGGCTCGCTCACTAACGGAATCAAGTCCCGTTCACCCGTCATCTCTGTGCTCGCCGACTCTTGGTCCTCGAACATCTCCATTTTAAAATTCACATCCTTGTGTTCAAATAGCCTTGCCCCTCCCTATCTCCGTAACCCCCTCCATCTCTACAACCCTCTGATATCTCGATGGTCCTGCAACTCTGGCCTCTTATGCATCTTCCACTTCATTCGCTCCACCATTGGCGGCTGTGCCTTCAATCATCCGGCCCTAACCTCTGGAATTCCTGTCTTAAATCTCTTCACGTCTCCATCTCTCTCTCCTCAGTTAAGACCTTCCTGAAAACCTACCTCTTTGACCAGACTTGTGTTCACTTCCCCTAAAGTCTCCTTCTTTGGCTCGGTGTCAAATTTCTGTTTGATAATGCTCCTTGGGACGTTTTACTACGTCAAAGGCGCTATATAAACACAAGTGGTTGTTGTTGTTGTTGAACCTGGTGGGGGTAGACCCATCACTTGGGGCTGGGATTCCTCCCACTCGGCTCCAGATAATCCTGCAAGCCAGTGCCCTAATGGGTAGGGTGGTCCTGTCTAGACAACCAGCAAGAAGCTTGCCAGCGCTATATGGTTTCAGCTGGTTAAACTTTAGCGCTCAGTGCTCTTGGGGATTCCCCAAGCTTTGGCTCTGCTAGCCTGCATCTACACAATCTGGACTTAGGTAACTGGGATGTGTCTCTAGAAGGCGAGTGCGTGAACTCCATGGAGTAGCAATTGGTCATCGTTGCACCAAGAGTGAAAATAACCAATTTCGCAGGGCTAGGCCCTGCGCCCTAAGGACTCCTGAAAAATGATTGGCGACATATTGACCTTGGTCATTCTGGGCGGCCATTAGGCCCCTTAGGCATTTGCTAATGAGGGGCCCAACGTCTGTTTTATAGCCCCTGTGAGAAATTGGGCTGCTCCGAGCGGAGCAGGCCCCAGGCTTCACCTGGTGTGGATTAGGGCCTTAGGAACCGCCACCAAAAAGGTAAGCTTTAAATTTTTTAATTTGAGTTCGTGTGGTGCACCCCTGTTTGCAGCTGCCGGCTGTGATCGGGCCCCTCCCACTGTCCTTCCACCTCCCCCCCCCCCCCCGCCATCCCCCATCACCCGGCGCTTATCGGAGGTTAGTTGCCGGAGCAACGGCAACTAGTCCAGCTAATTTAGATGAGGCCCGAGGCCCTACTTTGGGCCAGCCTTGGACCTCCTGGTTCGAGCGTGCATTGTGGCTGAATTGCCGCGTTCATCCCTGAACACAGGGCACTGATGGATTTCTACCCCCCCAAATACTGGCCAAACAGAAGCCCCTACAAGTAGGGGTAGATTTCCCAGAAGCTTGATTTGGAGAAACTTAAAGATGGTGACGGGCGTCCGTGTATCAGAAGCTTGGCCCACCGAAAAAAAACATTCCTCCTTTGTGCTGCCAATGGACAAGGCGCCATGCCCGGAGCCCGGTTTCATATTGTAGGCCTTGTGATCTGGCATTGAGCTACTGGTATTGATTTTGGAACACCATCACCTCCAAGTTCCGCTCCAGGTCACACACCATCCCGACTTGGCCGTAAATTCAGCGTCGCTGGGTGAAAATCCTGGAATTCTCTCCCTAGCACTGTGGGAGCACTTTCAACACACGGCCTTTTTTTTATATTCGTTCGTGGGATGTGGGCGTCGCTGGCGAGGCTGGCATTTATTGCCCATCCCTAATTGCCCTTGAGAAGGTGGTGGTGAGCCGCCTTCTTGAACTGCTGCAGTCCACGTGGTGAAGGTTCTCCCACAGTGCTGTTAGGAAGGGAGTTCCAGGATTTTGACCCAGCGATGATGAAGGAACGGCAATATATTTCCAAGTCGGGATGGTGTGTGACTTGGAGGGGAACGTGCAGGTGGTGTTGTTCCCATGTGCCTGCTGCTCTCGTCCTTCTAAGTGGTAGAGGTCGCGGGTTTGGGAGGTGCTGTCGAAGAAGCTTTGGCGAGTTGCTGCAGTGCATCCTGTGGATGGTACACACTGCAGCGGTTCAAGAAGAAGGCTCACCACCACCTTCTCACGGGACAACTAGGGATGGGCAATAAATGCCGGCCTTGCCAGTGATGCTCATATCCCCAGAATGGATTAAAAAAAAAGGCCATATGGTCTCAGAATCGACCCTTTCTCTGTTTTTGCATCAGCTGATGTGACATGAGGGAAAACTTTCTTTACACAGCGAGTGGTTAGAATCTGGAATGCACTGCCCGAGGGGGCGGTGGAGGCAGATTCAATCATGGCCTTCAAAAGAGAACTGGATAAGTACTTGAAAGAAAAAAATTTGCAGGGCAACGGGGATAGGGCGGGGGAATGGGACTAGCTGGATTGATCTTACATAGAGCCGGCCTGGACTCGATGGGCCGAATGGCCTCCTTCCGTGCTGTAACCTTTCCATGATTCTATGATTCTATGACTACTATTGGGCTTGTTGCCCTTGCTGACCATCGAGTGACCCCCTGAAGGAATGTTCACGTGCGAGGATGTCGAATGAAGACGGGATTAGGCTTGGCCATGAAGTCTCCCCAGGGTCGAATAGCCAACTGGCAACTGTATCCCTGCAAAGGCCTTCAGAGGAGAGGAGGGAACAGGGAGAATGTTGGTGGGGAGAAAAAAGCATTGGTGTCGTAAACCAGCCGACGAACAACACGTGAGGATGTGCGTAGTGTACTGCGGCTCCTGACCGGGTCTCATGTTCTAATTAATGTTGCATCCATGCTCTTAGTGTAACCCTGTGCTCACACACTGATAGAGTGGGGGACACAGCAGTAACGGTTCAAACCATTCACAGGCTACTCAACAACATCAACAACTTGCATTTATATAGAGCCTTTAATGTAGCAAAAATGTCCCAGGGCGTTTCACAGGAGCGATTATCAGACAAAATTTGACACCGAGCCACATAAGGAGCTATTAGGAAGTGACCAAAAGCTTGGTTGAAGAGGTAGGTTTGAAGGAGCTACTTAGAGGAGAGAGAGGGGGAGAGGTTTAGGGAGGGAATTCCAGAGTTTAAGAGCAATCTGATACGGAGAAGTTTCACTGAAGAGTAAGCTTGCTCCATTTACCAACTTTTTGGACTGGGTTGAGAATCCTGTCCTTCCCCCTCTCTGTGTTTGAAATCAAGACCTCGCTGTACTGCCTCCTACTCCCGCTCATTTCCCATGACCTCAAGTACCAGCGAGATCTACAGCCTGAGGAAAGAAAGACGTGCATTTCTATCGTGCCTTTCATGACCTCAGTATGTCCCAAAGCGCTTTAACAGCCAATTAAGTACATTTTGAATTGAAGTCACTGATGTAATGTAGGAAAAGCGGCAGCCAATTTGCGCACAGCAAGATCCCACAAACAGCAATGTGATAATGGTCAGATAATCTGTTTTAGTGACGTTGGTTGAGGGATAAACATTGGCCAGGGAACTGTGGAGAACTCCCCTGCTCTTCTTCGAAATAGAGCCGTGGGATCTTTTACGTCCACCTGAGATGGCAGACAAGGCCTGGGTTTAACATCTCATCTGAAAGGTGGCACCTCCGACAGTGCAGCACACCCTCAGTACCGCACTGGGGGCGTCAGCCTAGATTTTGTGCTCGGTCTCTGAAGTGGGACTTTGAACAATCTTTCTGACTCAGAGGCGAGAGTGCTACCACTGAGCCACGGCTGACACTGCCTCAAGGAGAGAACAGGGAGAAAAAAAGAGAGAGAATTTGTATAAAATAGAGTCTCCACATCACATCTGACCTGCGTCACATCGAACGTAAAAGTGATGGATTCTGGTGGATAAAAAGTGAAACATAATCAATTCACCCCTCAGCGTAATGAACACTAATAAAGAATAATTTTTGCAGTCAATATTCATGGTTTTCTGAAGACCCAGGCCTGGGGAAATGACCAGAAACAAGAGCAAGGTAAGCAGTTTGTCGATGATTTCGTTGAGTGCGATTGCTAGATATTTGTTTTTTGCTTTGCCCGCTTGAAATAATGCAGCAGGTTCTCTCTTCCGTGAGCGCCTAGGATTCCGCCATCAAATCTGATTTGAAAACGCACATGCAAAATTGAAAGGGAAGTTGTGACTCAGTAAAGTGCATCCCTTAACTGACTGATTAGCTTGTAATTATATACAAGACATCATAGACTTTAGCACTGACCTTTTCACTGGGAGGCCTGTGTTATGTGCTGGAAGTAGAAACTCCTCAGTAATCAAGACCTGATTAATGTTTTTATTTATTTGATACACCAGGAATGATGTCACCCTCCTTACTTCTCTAATGGGAATTTTATCCCTCATCATCAACCGCGCTTAATGGACAGGTCATCGCTCTGTTGTGTCAAAGACCAAATAGAGTAAGCTTAATGTGATGCTGAGAAGATATACTTATACGGAAGGACTGAACAGGCTGGGGCTCTTTTCTCTAGGAAAGAGAAGACTGAGGGGTGTCCTGATAGAGGTCTTTAAGATAATGAAAGGGTTTGATAGGGTAGAGGTAGAGAAAATGTTTCCACTTCTGGGGAGTCCAAAACTAGAGGTCATAAATATAAGATCGTCACTAATAAATCCAACAGGGAATTCAGGAGAAACTTCTTTACCCAGAGAGTGGTTAGAATGTGGAACTCGCTCCCACATGGAGCGGTTGAGGCAAATAGCATAGATGCATTTAAGGGGAAGCTCGATAAGCATGAGGGAGAAAGGAATAGAAGGATATGCTGATAGAGTGAGATGAAGTAGGGAGGGAGGAGGCTCGTGTGGAGCATAAACAGCGGCATAGACCAGTTGGGCCGAATGGCCTGTTTCTGTGCAGTAGACTCGATGTAACTCGATCTTGACCCCCTTTCATAGAATCATAGAATCATACAGCATAGAAGGAGGCCATTCACCCCATCGTGTCTGTGCCAACTCTTTGAAAGTGCTATCCAATTGTTCCACCATCCCCTGCCCTTTCCCCAAAAGCCCTGCAAATTTTTCCCCTTCAAGTATTTATCCAATTCCCTTTTGAAAGTTAGTATTGAATCTGCTTCTTCCGCCCTTTTGCCATGGGCTTTTATTAGTCACACAACGTGATGACCAGGTGTGATATACATGATACTGGTTGTGCTGCTGCATGTACACCGGCTAATTCCTGAAACGGGTTCTCTGTCCCAGTGAGACTTCAACAGAATAGGAATTAGCTCTCAGTATTTCTTCTCGATAACACAGGGGAATATTTCAGTGCAGTACTGGGGGCGTGCTGCATTGCCGGAGGTCTCTTTCTGAGGAGGCACCAAAACCTGAGGCTCCGTCTGCTTATTCCGGTGGTTCAGGTGGACATTCTGGAATTCCCTCCCCAAACCCCTCCGTCTCTCCACCCCACTCACCTCCTTTAAGACCCTTGTGAAAACCCATCTCTGTGACCAAGATTTTTGTCACCCCTCCTAATATTTCCTTTTTTTTTGGCTCGGTCTCCATTTTTTTGATTGCTCCTCTGTGACACGTCTATATTAAAGGTGCTGTATAATACAGATTGCTGTTGTAAAGCTCCCAGTGTCCTGGCCTAACATTCCTCCCTCAAGAGCAGGTTATTTACTTCATCTTAATTCTGTTTCTGTTATTGTTATCTGAGATAGAATCATACAGCACAGAAGGAGGCCATTTGGCCCATCTTGCCTGTGCCAGCTGTTTGAAAGAGCTATCCAATTAGTCCCACTCCCCTTGCTTTTTCCCCATAGCCCTCCAAATTTTTCCTTTTCAAGTATTTATCCAATTCCCTTTTGAAAGTTATTATTGAATCTGCTTCCACCGCCCTTTCAGGCAGCGCATTCCGGATCATAACAACTCGCCGTGTAAAACATTTTCTCCTCATCTCCCTTCTGGTCTTTTTGCCAATCTGTGTCCTCTGGTTACCGACCCTCCTGCCAGTGGAAACAGTTTCTCCTTATTTACTCTATCAAAACTCTTCAGAACTTTGAACGCCTCTATTAAATCTCCCCTTAACCTTCTCTGCTCTAAGGAGAACAACCCCAGCTTCTCCAATCTCTCCACCTCACTGACGCTCCACATCCCTGGTACCATTCTAGTGAATCTCCTTTGCACCCTCTCAAAGGGGTTGACATCCTGAAACAGCTGAGGTTAACCAGTGATTTATAAAAGTTTAGCATAACTTCCTTGCTTTTGTACTCAATGGACAGGATTTTCACTTGGAAAAACGGGTGGGTTGGGGGCCGGGGGCTTTGAAAATTGCACAGTTTCAGACCCGCCCCCAACCCGCCCATTCCTGGTTTTCACCAGGGCGGGACGAGGGGTGGGCGACCGACCCGCTCCCAGGAGGCAGGTTGGTCACTAAAACCTTTCAAGGAGGCTGCGGGCCTCCATTTTTAAAGGTTTTGCGATTTCAACCCCTGGGGGGCGGGATTCCCGGGCCTTCTCCTTCACGCCATGTGAGAGGAGGCGAGAAGGCCCGAAACTGCAGGTAAGTGCCTTTCTGGCACTGCTTGTGGGCCCGGAGGAGCAGGAGTGCATCCCCCAGGCCCAACAAGCCTACCTGCAGTGACCCCCCCACCGATCGCGGATCCCCCCAATGATCGCGGACCTCCCCAATGATTGTGGACCCTTGCGATGACCCCCGATCCTGACCCCCTCCCCCAACTCATGACTCCCCGGTGACTGACCTCCGATCGTCCCCCCATGACCCCCGATCCCACTAATGCCCCGTGCCCACCCATGCTCCCCCCCCCCCATCCATATAATCTAAGACTTACCTGAAGATGGCCTCTTCCTCGCTCTGCGCCCGTCCAACTGAGGCCAGCCTGTCAATCGGTACTTCCGGGTTTCCCGTCCGCGATTCGATCCCCCCACCCTTCCCGGCTCTGCGTCAAAATCCTGGCCTCTGCCTCTATTTATAAAGTCTTGGATCCCAAATGCTTTCTTAACAGCCTTCTCAATTTGTCCTGCCACCTTCAAAGATTTGTGTACGGAAAACCCCCCAGGTCTCTCTGTTCCTGCCCCTCCCCTTTAAAATTGTACCATTTAGTTTACATTGCCCCTCCTCATTCTTCCTTCCAAAATGCCCCATTACACACTTGTCTGCTTTAAATTTCATCTGCCGTGTGTTTTTTCACCAGGCTGACTATGTCCTCCCGAAGTTTGCACAAGTATTTTAATTCCCGTTTCATCATTTAGAGAATGTCTGCTCAATTATACTAGACATTGTTCCGTTTCAATATCCTCAACTTTGTTAATCTTTCCCTATTAGACTTTAGTTATTATTGCCTTCGGGTTTTTTTGCCTCGAGATAGATTCATGAGCTGTTGAAATCTGACAATTCATTTGTTTCGGCTCCTATACGTGCACAGCACACATCAGGTGAACTATCACTCACATGTGTCTCCTGTTCAGTTCTTTTTTGTGTCTCTTCAATCTTCTCCTCTCCTCTCCTGGAAGTGGCCATTCTCCATGCATCAGCCGAGATAGTGGCTGCTGGTAGGCTATACAACTGTCGCGGCATCACAGTCAAACCCAATGATGTCCTTGCCTGTTGTTCACACGTGCAAACTTTCCAGTGGGAGCCACTGAACTGAACCCTGGGTCTATCTTTCTCCCCCCTCCTTAGGCAAGGGTTCTCTGACGCCTTTTTTGCGATTCTTCTGTAAACACCCCAGGGTAGGTGGGTGAGGGGGGGAGAAGGGAGGGATGGGGGAGTACCTCAGCCACCCCATTGACGCCCAAGGCTTACCTGGTGGAATTGTCAGGCAGGCAGGTATATGGGCGAGCAGCTTAAATATGCAAATAGGGGTCCTAAGCCGGTTGTAAGACTCCGATCGCAATTTTCAGGTATGAAAAGCAGATCTTGCACTGTGAGCGCTCCGCCCAATTACACCGGGCGTTGAGCGGCCTAGCCAGCGGTCCTTAAAGGGAGCGTTGGAGGCTGCTCAAATTAAAAGGCCCGGGACGCTTTCGATTTAAGGCTCCTCCTGCAGCTCCCCCCCCTCCCGCCACAAACCTGGATCGCCTCCCCTGCCCCCCTCCCCTCCAACCCCCCTCCCCAAGACCTGACTTGCCAGCTCAGCATGCAAGCTGGCCGGTTCCCCACCCTCCCGGTGGCCTATTAGCAAGGCCTCAAACCGGCACAAGTGGGCACTCGGAGGCGGATACTCTGCCGATTTCAACAACAGTTTGCATTTGTACAGCAGATTTTAGCGTAGTAAAACGTCCCGAGGCGCTTCGCAGGAGCGATTACCAAACAAAATTTGACACCGAGCCACACGAGAGGTAGGTTTTAAGGAGCGTCTGAAAGGAGGAGAGAGAGGCGGAGAGGCGGTGGGGGTTTAGGGAAGGAATTCCAGAGCTTAGGGCCTAGGCAGCTGAAGGCACTGCCGCCAATGGTGGGGGACGAAGGAATTTGACGCCCGTTTTGAGCACGACTCGAAAATCGGCCCGCCCCCCTCAGCTAACTCAACATAGACAATGGGATTGAAACCAGAATCCTCCTGATCGAAATGATTCAGCTCCAATGTCACATGCTCAGCTTCTACAGACTTCTGGATCAGATGAGTGAAACTAATTATGCCCCAGACCATTATATACCGTGGCCATGTTACTGGTTGGAATCATAGAATCATACAGCATGGGAGGAGGCCATTCGGCCCATCATGCCTGCGTTGGCTCTTTGAAAGAGCTGTCCAATTAGTCACACTGCCCCTGCTCTTTCCCCATTGCCCTGCAAATTCTTTCCTTTTCAAGTAATACATCCAATTCAGTTCAAAACTAAATTCACCGGTGTAGAAATCAGACCACGTTGTGCCCATTTTACTCTCAAGGAACTGGCGAGTCAGTCAAAGCTGTCCCCTTGACCCTTTTTGTTTCATGTCTCATGTTTCTCTTCATATTCTTTAATTGTGCAGCCACAATGGGAATGAATTATGTCTCTTTGTCGCCGAGTCTTTCAAAGAAAACTCTGGCTGTATGCTCGGTTTGTGAACACAGCACCATCCAGGACAGCTGACGCCAGCGGCCCTCCTGTTACTATCAGTGGCAGGTCTGTGACTTATGAGGGGAATGTAATCTTCTTCCTGCCCTCTCAGTCCGAATGTAATTAAAAGTCTGCAGAAAAACTCCTTTGCTGAGTCACTGACAATTGCCTCGTGCTACGTTAACTTTGGAAGGTTCCAGAAACGCAATGGAGACTGATTTTCCCCGCTGCCACGAGACTGTGTTGCTGCCAAGTTGTTCAGCGGCCAGACTTTGGCCCTTCCCTCCGCTGAATAAAATTGCAATTTACTCTTCCAGGTTGAATAAAGCTGCAATAATGGCCGCATCCTGCATTACAACAGCGACTACACTTGAAAAATACTTTATGGTTGTCAAGCACTCTGGGACGTCTTGAGGTTGTGAAAGTTGTTATATAAGGTTCTTTCTTTTTTGCATTAGGCCCCTCATTTACATACGTAAGGGGCCTAAAACCATTTTTAGTCGGCCGCCTGACAAATTGTCCGACCCAATGTCTGGCCGGACGTCCTTCAGGTGCCCTTGGGGCACAGGATATTGGTCTCCAAGGTTGGGCCTCATTGCGCCCATTTTAAGCCCGTAAAATGTGCGCAGTGAGATCCGATTTCTACCCCGATGTATCAAGGTCCAGTCTGGATTCCCAGCGCTTCCACTGCACTGCCACCAGGTGGGAGTGTCTCAGGAGGCTGCTTCGAATTTTGGCCCTTATATTTCTAATATGTAATGTGACGTGGCTCAGTGGTATCACATTTCCCTTGTGTCAGGTGGTTGTGGGTTTAAGCCCCACTTGAGCACATAATATAGACTGACACATTAATATCAGTACCAAGGTGTCAGCACCGAGGGAGTGCTGCACTGTCGGAGGCGCCGTCTTTCAGATGAGATGTTAAACCGAGGCCCCGTCTGTCCTCTCAGGTGGACGTTAAGGATCCCACAGCACTATTTAAAGAAGAACAGGGGAGTTCTCCCTGGTGTCCTGGCCAACATTTGTCCCTCAACCAACACCTAAAACAAATGATCTGGTCATTTATTTTCTTGCGGTTTTTGGGACCTTGCTGTGCGCAAATTGGCTGCCGCGTTTCCTACATTATAACGGTGACTACATTTCAAAATCACTTCATTGGTTGTAAAGCGCCTTGAGACGTCCTGAGGTTATGAAAGGTGAAATATAAATGGACCTCTTTTTTTCTTTCCTTGGATGTAAAAAAATCCCATGGCATATTTCAAGGGAGAGCAGGCAGTTCTCCTGGTGTCCCGGTAAACAGTCCTCCATAAACCAACACTCTTGGGCTAAAGGAAAGGCAACTACTGGAAAGTGCATATTTATAGGTGATGACAGGATCAGGCTTATCTGCGACGCTCCCACTGTTGAATAGGCCGTCGGCACTCAATGTCTAGCGTCATGCACAAAGGCACGAGGGCCCCTCAGTTGGAGGGAAAAAGTGGAGGTGAAGACGTGTAGTGTACAGGAAAGGTCTGTTCGCAATCTGGGAGCATTGATGTTTGGATACTCATCCAGATTCAGTGCTACCTGTCAGATGCTCTGTGATGCTGAAACTATAAACCGATGTCACCATGATATGAAGAGAATGTAAAAATATACGACAGCTCACAAGTGTATTACATTCCCTGACTAGACAGTGTCTACACATTGTTCATTCCACTGACTGAAGACATCAACATATTGTTTGCTAGGCTCTCTCGGGACTCTGAGAAAAAACACATGTACAGTGAGGTATATGTTGTAACCAGTGATCTTCACTGGCTCATGGGTTCTGCTCCGTTGGATAATTATTTTTAAGGGTCTTCAAATTAATTGGGCACAGCAGACTCTCGTTTCCGAGAAGTGGATGGCTCGTGATACCAGCAAACATTATGGCGACTACCAATCACTTTGACCCCAGCAACAGCAGTCTCTCTTTTTTGCTCTTCCTCCCTTCAGCATTTCTAGCAACAGCTTCTCTTCCCACCCCCACACCGTCAGCTCGAGAGTCCCCTGAGGATCCATCATTGGCCCCCTCCTCTTCCTCATCTTAGTGTCAGTTGTGGTTCAGTGGTAGCACTCTGGTCTCTGAGTCACAAAGGTTGTGGGTCTAAGCCCTACTCCAGAGACTTGGGCACATAATCTAAGCTGGCACTCCCAGTGCAGTACTGTCAGAGGTGCCTTCCTTCAGATGAGATGTTAAACTGAGACCTCATCTGTCCTCTCGGGTGGACTTTTGAAGTGTAGTCACTGTTATGTGGACAAACGCAGCAGCCGATTTGCACACAAGGTCCTAAAAACATCAATGAGAGGAATCACTAGTTAATCTGTTTTTGGTGGTCTAGGTTGAGGGATAAATGCTGGCCAGGACACCAGAAGAACTTCCTTGATCTTCTCTGAATAGCCCAATGATCTTTGAGTCAGCTGTTGCATTCTTGGGTCCTTTCTGTTTCTGTATTTTAGACTATTTTCATAGGTGAGTCTTAGTTCTCTCGGGCTTCGAGGGCATCTCCGCTGACTCCGATGTTTAGGTAGGTTCTTGATCGTCCAGATAATGAAAAGAAAACCTTTATTTCTTGAGCTACTGGATCAATCCTGCGCCTCCACCACATTCCCCCAAGTCTCCAAAAGTGCAGAGTAATATTAACAACAGTCCTTATTAACTGCCACATGAATTTATTGGACAATAGATGAATATGTGAATAAATAGCTTTAACATAATATAGTATACAAAAATATCTATTTCCAGATTATACTAGCTCTTCAAGTAGGAAAAATAATGAATGGTTCACAATCTCCATTCTGAACTATAACTGCTAATTAATTTTAAGCAGTTGTTCTTTTCTTATATTGTTATCAAGCGTAGGAGCAAACTGGCCTCTGGCCTATCTCTTTGAAAGTTCCAAATCAACTCTCTCTCCCTCTCCTTCTTTCTCTCCCTCACTCTCTCTCCCTTTCTCCCTCTCCCCCTCTCCTTCTTTCTCTCCCTCTATCTCTCCCTTGCTCCCTCTCTCTCTCTCCCTCTCCCCCTCTCCTTCTTTCTCTCCCTCTATCTCTCCCTTTCTCCCTCTCTCTCTCTCCCTCTCCCCCTCTCCTTCTTTCTCTCCCTCTATCTCTCCCTTTCTCCCTCCCTCTCTCTCCCTCTCACACCTTGGCCAAGTGGCCATGCTTCGTAAGTGTCTCTAGCTAGTGAGCATTAGTAGGATATTCGACCATCAGAGAAGACCCTGATCCTGCAATGCTTCTGATGGTCCTCCAGCTGAGTTAATTCGGCACAGAATAGGGATTGAATCAGGAATCTTCTGTTCTCTCTGACTCAGTACCATATTTGGTGGTATATTCATCCACTAAACCACGGAGGGGCAACCAAACAAGGCTTTGGCAAAAATAAAAGTTCTACCAATGGTCAGTGGAAGCATGAACCAGGAAGTACAAGCTACCAGTAATAGTTAAGCATGCACATGGATCAGTCAACGTATATACTCCAACGGCTCATCAGATTTACACAGTAGCTAAGTCATACAGATCAGGAAGATCTAGGGTTCAATCTGTCATTAATTAATTTATCTCATCCACGGAGTCAGTTGGATCTGAAGTGCACAAGTGGTGCTGCGATTGGTTTCAGTATCCCTACGCTAGAGATTCCTGGTTTTGGTCACTGTCCAGGCACCATTACTGGAAGTGCCTGTGAGCACTGGACTGGACTTGGCTGTGATGCCTCTATAGAATCACATAGAATGTACCACATGGAAACAGGTCGTTCAGCCCAACTGGTCTATGCCAGTGTTTATGCTCCACACGAGCCTCCTCCCTCCCTACTTCATCTCACCCTATCAGCATATCCTTCTATTCCTTTCCCCCACATGTGTTTATCTAGCTTCCCCTTAAACGCATCTGAGCTATTCGTCTCAACTACTCCTTGTGGTAGTGAGTTCCACATTCTAATCACTCTCTGGGTAAAGAATTTTCTCCTGAATTTCTTATTGGATTTATTAGCGACTATCTTATATTTATTACCCCTAGTCTTGGACTCCCCCCACAAGTGGAAGCATCTTCTCTACTTCTACCGTATCAAATCCCTTCATAATTTCAAAGACCTCTGTCAGGTCACGCCTCAGCCTTCTCTTTTCTAGAGAAAAGAGCCCCAGCCTATTCAGTTTTTTCTGATAGTTATATGATCAAATATCTGCTGACACCCCCTGTCTAGTGATCGTTGTATTATTCAATTCTAGATTGTCAAAGAGAAAGACAAAAATAACAGTGGATTCTGGAGGTACGAAAAGGGTTTTGAGCATTATTAAATCGGGAAAGCAGACTTCAAAATGGAGTAAGTGAAGAGTACAGCAACTTGAATTAATAGCCCAGAGGTTGTGGGTTCAAATCCCACCATGACAGGTTGTGCAATTGAATTCAATAAATCTGGTAATTTGTGAATTGACAGATTGTTGTAAAATCTCAACTGCAACATTAGAAAGGTTAAGGCAGAGGCAGCAAGAGGAACCCAGAAAAGTTTTACAATTAAACTAACAGTAGGAGTCCATTAAAGGAAAATTCCAGATGGTCAGGATATGGCAGCTCATTTTAACCTAGCCGTCCCGATGGGAAACCAATGGAATGAGGATATCTCCAGTTAGAAACTCTTTATTCCTTGCATTCAATTCATTATTCCCAGGCTTTGACATGTTTCCATCACTAGGAGTCCATCATCCATTGGGAAAAAGTGATCTGCTGACTGTTCACTGCCTCTAGTGCATTCACCATATTGATTGGGGCGAGCCATTGGCTTAGTGGTTAGCATCTCTGAGTCAGAAAGTACAAGGTTTGAGCCCCGGTCCAGACAGTCCCCAGCTCTGAATTCTGGGTTGATATCCAGCGGGATATCTGTGGGTGTGTGTACACCCCTCCCTCCATCATATGTACTGTGGGAGCCCATAAAAACCTCAAGCCGTATAGGACTAACCACCTCATTGGCTGGTATAAAGATGGTTACGGCCATGGAAGGAGTGTTTACATCACGGCCTGTCAGACTGTTAATCAGCCTGTGAATCCTTCCACTACTTCACACTGTTCTCCAAGGGAAGAGTGTGAAGATATGAAAACAGCAACAACCATATTGATTCTAGTCGCTGAAGGCAACATGAGCTCATTAATTCAGATGACAATATTTTTTTTGGCAAAGACCCCAGCGTAGATTCTCCATTTAAAACAGCAGAGTAGCCGTTCTCCATGTAATTTGTTCCAGAAAGTTCTGTTGCTGGCACGGCTAAGACAGGTTTTTAAGAAGACAGTGTGTGACAGTGTATAGTTTTACACAGCATCTCTATGTTCTGAAGTCAATGATGAGGTTTTGTTGTCATGAAGTTCTTGGCAACTAATGGAGAGCTTCACTGACTACTCAAGTTTTAAAATGCAATGAATCACCGGCAAAGTCACGGAGGTAAAAAGCTTATCCTTTCCAACTTCTGGATCTGATGTAATATTTCAATAGATGCTGTGTTTATAATCAGGAATACGCTATGTTAGGGCATGGGTGGTATAGTCGTGCAGAATGTTGTCCTTTCACCTCTGACACTTGACTTTGGATACAGCCCAAAGTGACAGGGTACAGGTCTTCTCTGTCTCTGACTGCACAAGGCCTTTTGAGATCAGTCTCACTGCCTCAACCCAATTCTTAGTAAGTGCAAATCCATGGCACTGAACTGCCCCTAATTTGGCCACAGAGATGGCGGGAGAGGAAAATGGAAGTGTCACATTGGGGCATACCAAAATTTATTTAAAGAATTTATTCGTTCTTTTAAATGACTTCTGCTGAGCGCTCCTGATGCCAATGGAGAAGCCCGATCCAATATGGCAGATGGCATACTTCTGGCTAGAAATGTGCACGCTCTTCTTGACCACCATGTTGGAGGCTTAGGAGACATGGTGCGATCACATTACTAGGCCATTGGCTCTTTGAGAAGCACCAAATCAATACTGTACCATTCTTGATGTCCATTTGTCTATTGTGTTCGGCCCTAGGGGCAGGTCCCAGCTCAAGTCTCACGCATGAGATTCTTGAGCCACTTACCAGGGAAGAGTAGCTGAGGTGGTTTCCCATTGCCTTCCTCGCGGTTTTTATCTTCAGAGTACCACCTGGGAGAAGAGCGGAGCCACACACTGGTCACAACGACCCTCCCTGGGCGTCAACCCATTATTCAGAGCCGGAACTCAGCTCACCAGGGCTGTCTGGAGTGGGGCCTGAACCGAACCCTTCTGACTGAGGCAGGGATACTACCCCTGAACCAGTGGTCACTAGGTCCAGACGCGAGTATCCTGCTGGATGTCAACCCAGTATTGAGAGACCATATTCTAGTCTGGAGTGGGATGCAAACCGTTCACCTTCTGATTCAGAGGGGGGAATGCTACCACTGAGCCAAAGGCTCGCTCTGTTCTGGAGGTATTAATGGTATTTTTTTTAACTAAACATAATGTACCATGAGACAGCTTGGCGTTTCTGAAAACCTGCCCATTCCCCCACCTGGAAAGCCCACTGAGGAAAGGTTGTTTTCATGCAAAACAATCCCCCTCGACTCTGCCGACCTATAAACAGACACTGAAATCACTGCTGCGGTTTGGTTGCATACGGGCGGCTGATGCCAGGAGATATGCCAGCTGTGCTCTCGCACTTGATAAACACAAATTAAAGGATGGAAATTACAATCGGCACTGTTTAATGTGCTCCTAATGAACTACGCCCTGAGATATTTTAATGCAGGTTGTAAAACAACATAGAGACCAATTTGGTCCCTGTGCATTAACCGTTTATACTGGAACAGCGCTGACTGGAGTTTCTAACCTCATATTTAAAAATTGTACCCAGGAAATTCAAGGTTCAAAATCCGGGTTCAAAGATGCACAGGAGGATTCTCGATTTTCTTTATTGTGGATGTCTGGGGCTGATTTTCAGCTGAACTCCTTCATCACAAGTGCAGGGACGATCACTGACTGACCCGTGCAGTGCTACGGGACCGGGGGCTGGTCACAGCTTTGCATCTGAGTACAGTGGGGGGTGTTCCGGAGGCTCTGAACCGTTCTACAGTTGCGGTGAAGAGTTGATAATATCTGCTGACTTTCGCCCTGCTCCAGTTCTATGGGCTCTGGCAGCCCTCCAATACCTCAACTAAATGGCCATTCTTGTGTCACCCTTGCCAATGAATGCCAGCCGGCTAGTCACCATCTGGGAGCAGGGGGGAACGGGCATCGCAGCTGAGATCCTCACCTGATGATACTTTTCAGCACAGGTCAATAGATGATGATAGGGTTCAGGGACCTACCCCCTCTGCTGAATCCAATACCAGACAAGAGGCAGGTCTTATCAAGAAGTCATGGCGCAGTCTGTGAATGGTCAGCCTTGCTATCAATCACAAAAAAAAAGACCATGGCATATTATGCCCGCCCAAAGTGCATTGTATACCTTATAGAAAAGTTTGAGGTTTAAAGGGTTAAATTAAGAGGACAGGTTACATAAACTTGGTCTCTATTGCCTTGAGTATTGAAAATTGAAGGGGTGATCTGATCAAGGCATTTAAAAGGTTAAAAGGATTCGAATCGGTAGATACAGAGAAACTATTTCCTCTGATGAGGGAATCAAGAATGAGGGGACGTAATCTTAAAATTAGAGCCACGCATATGAGAGGGAAATCAGGAAGCACTTTTTTCACACAAAGAGTAGTAGAAACCTGGAATTCTCTCTTCCAAAAGGCTGTGGATGCTGGGGGACAATTGGATCTTTCAAGACTGAGATCTATGGATTTTTGTTGGGTAAGGGTATCAAGGGATATGGAGCTAAGGCGGGTAAATGGAATTATGGTACAGATTAGCCAGGATCTAATTGAATGGTGGAGCAGGCTCGAGGGGCCGAATGGCCTCCTCCTGTTCCTAGGCGTTTGTCAATCGATTGGAGTATTATTTTACTGTTGAGGTTGGTTGAAGGTATAAATTATTGTCTCAGAAGCTGCACAGGTTACCATCTTTGTGAGAAGAAAAATGTAAATCAAATAAAGCCGAGGACCAGTCCAAACATTGATCATAGGCATAAAAAACAGGATTTATTTTAAAACACGGGCAAACCTATGGAAGAAACAAATGCTCTAGCCAAAAAAATGGACAGGTCAGCCTTGTTGCTGCACTGTGATGTCTCATTGTCCACTGAGTCTCACTGTCCAGGTTCTGACATGAACAAAGAGTGAGGTAAAGTAGGACAACCAGTAACTTTGGAACTAAACTCCAATATGAGTCAATGCTGTCAGGAGAGAGGGGATGGAGAGGATAACTTTTTTTTTATTCGTTCATGGGATGTGGGCGTCGCTGGCAAGGCCGGCATTTATTGCCCATCCCTAACTGTCCTTGAGAAGATGGTGGTGAGCCGCCTTCTTGAACCGCTGCAGCTCGTGTGGTGAAGGTTCTCCCACAGTGCTGTTAGGAAAGGAGTTCCAGGATTTTGACCCAGCGACGATGAGGGAACGGCCGATATATTTCCAAGTCGGGATGGTGTGTGACTTGGAGGGGATCGTGCAGGTGGTGTTGTTCCCATGCGCTGCTAGGTGGTAGAGGTCGCGGGTTTGGGAGGTGCTGTCGAGGAAGCCATGGCGAGTTGTTGCAGTGCATCCTGTGGATGGTACACACTGCAGCCACAGTGCGCCAGTGGTGAAGGGAGTGAATGTTTAGGGTGGTGGATGGGGTGCCAATCAAGTAGGCTGCTTTGTTCTGGATGGTGTTGAGCTTCTTGAGTGTTGTTGGAGCTGCACTCATCCAGGCAAGTGGAGAATATTCCATCACACTCCTGACTTGTGCCTTGTGGATGGTGGAAAGGCTTCGGGGAGTCAGGAGGTGAGTCACTCGCCGCAGATTACCCAGCCTCTGACCTGCTCTTGTAGCCACAGTATTTATATGGCTGGTCCAGTTAAGTTTCTGGTCAATGGTGACCCCCAGGATGTTGATGGTGGGGGATTTGGCGATGGTAATGCCATTGAATGTCAAAGGGAGACGGTTAGACTCTCTCTTGTTGGAGATGGTCATTGCCTGGCACTTGTCTGGCACGAATGTTACTTGCCACTTATCAGCCCAAGCCTGGATGTTGTCTAGGTCTTGCTGCCTGCGGGCATGGACTGCTTCATTATCTGAGGGGTTGCGAATGGAACTGAACACTGTGCAATCATCAGCGAACATCTCCATTTCTGACCTTATGATGGAGGGAAGGTCATTGATGAAGTAGCTGAAGATGGTTGGGCCCAGGACACTGCCCTGAGGAACTCCTGCAGCAATGTCCTGGGGCTGAGATGATTAGCCTCCAACAACTACTACCATCTTCTTTTGAGCTAGGTATGACTCCAGCCACTGGAGAGTTTTCCCCCTGATTCCCATTGACTTCAATTTTACTAGGGCTCCTTGGTGCCACACTCGGTCAAATGCTGCCTTGATGTCAAGGGCAGTCACTCTCACCTCACCTCTGGAATTCAGCTCTTTTGTCCATGTTTGGACCAAGGCTGTAATGAAGTCTGGAGCCAAGTGGTCTGGTGGAACCCAAACTGAGCATCGGTGAGCAGGTTATTGGTGAGTAAGTGCCGCTTGATAGCACTGTCGACGACACCTTCCATCACTTTGCTGATGATTGAGAGTAGACTGATGGGGTGGTAATTAGCTGGATTGGATTTGTCCTGATTTTTGTGGACAGGACATTCCTGGTCAATTTTCCACATTGTTGGGTAGATGCCAGTGTTGTAGCTGTACTGGAACAGTTTGGCTAGAGGCGAGGCTAGTTCTGGAGCACAAGTCTTCAGCACTACAGCTGGGATGTTGTCGGGGCCCATAGCCTTTGCTGTATCCAGTGCACTCAGCCGTTTCTTGATATCATGTGGAGTGAATCGAATTGGCTGAAGACCGGCTTCTGTGATGGTGGGGATATTGGGAGGAGGCTGAGATGGATCATCCACTCAGCACTTCTGGCTGCGGATGGTACAAACGCTTCAGCCTTGATAATGGAGCATGAGAAGTTGTGATTATAGTTTGGGAAAATGCTCCTGCCAGCAGAATCAGCTGGCACTGGAACAGATGCACCTACTCACAAGCCTGTCCGACTGCGGACACAAATCAGGTCAGGCTGAGTTTGATTTAATAGTGGGGCTGGGTAGAGTCGAATTCCCGTCTGATTGGGGATTGGGGTCGGTTCCTTCGATGATCATTCTACCCGAGTGTAGGGGTGGATAGTGTTTTGAGAATGGCCTGGTGCCAATTCCTGTCAGAGTGTGAGATTGGATTGGTGTCTGTCAGAAGGCCGGGGTGGGGGGGGTGGTGGGTGGGGAATGGGTTCTATCTGAAATCAGTGTTGGGCTGTGTTGTGTCCCAGTGGGGGCTGTGTTCATTTCTGTCAGAGAATGGGGTTGGGTCTGGTTGGGTTCTCTCCGAGAATAATATTAGCTCAGGTTGTTTCTCAGATCAAGGACGGTTCGAGTCCAACCTGAGAGACGGGTTGAGTTGGGTTCTGTCTGAAAATGGAGTTGGATTGGGTTGTATCTGAGAGCCAGGTTGGGTGGGTGAGGTTTATTTATTTCTATAGTGGGGTGGGTGAGGGGCACAAGTTTTGTTGATCATTTTTGTCCATCAGCATTGTCGCAGCTGCATCTACTGGAAGAGTTCAAAGAGATCAATACAGGCATTAATGAGTTAATCTGCATTGATTAAATGCATGACATAGCTGTGACATGGAGAAGCGTTCAGTCTGATCATTGATTATTTGGACCTGATCCAGGAATTGCAATGCTTTTTTCTTGTGTCACAACATTCTACCTAAGCCTTTATGTAGGGATGCGTTGCCATTCAGAATAGGATACATTAGCCCAAGTCCTTGCCTTGTGCAGTCAGGGATTATGTTTCAAGGGCCCTGATGTGTGAGTAATGCTCTGCTGTGATAGCAGATCAGTTTCACTTCACAACCGGATGAAGAATTGAGCCTCATTCATTCATTGTACCATGAGGAGCCTTCAGTGCAAACGCAAAGCACTTTCCATTTCCTCGCAGGCTCCGTTTCTCCCTGTGCCTGTCTTGCGTGCATCCCTCCTTGGGCTCATCTGTCTCTCTATTTACATGCGAACCTACGAGAATGATTGGGCAGAAACAGACCATCTGGTCCATCAAGCTTGCCCCTTGGTGTTGTAATGCCTGAAGATTGGACGCACACTACCCACCAGCAGCATCGTAACCTCCTGGGAGAGGGAAAAAAAGAAACAAACACCCAAAGTTAATTAGGGGAGAAAAATAGAAAATTCCTCTCGGTACTCTTCGGTGGTCGAAAGCCAATCCAGGAGATTATCTTCTTGTGTCTTCAATTCTTGGTTTCTTTCACTTTACATCTTTCATAGTTTTTCTCTCTTCCTCCATCCCACTGGGTTGCTTTCTTTGCTCCGTTAAGTGCCAGCTTGGCTCAGTTGGTCACACCCTTGTCTCTCAGTCCAAAGGCTGTAGATTCAATTCTCACTTCAACCACAGAACTTGTGATTAGTGATTGTAAAAAAGACCTCCCAAAGAGGTGCTGTCTTTTGATGGCACATAACACTGAAACCAACGCCTGCTGGTTCAATTGGATACTAAAGACCCCCATCACATTACTTGAAAAACATCAGGGACTTCTCCTGGTGTCCTAGCCGACTGTCCTTGATCAAACAACACTAGCAAACGACTCATCCCATTGCTATTTATGGGATCTTGCTGTGTGCGACAGCATTTACTCCACTTCAAAATAATTTATTATATGTGAAGTGGTTGGAAGAGTTGTTTTTGAGAGATGTGCTTTATATAAATGCCTTTTTTTCCAGCTTTCACATCTCTTCCTCTCCATCACTTTTTCATTATGAGGACAGGTTGCATAGACTGGGCTTGTATTCCCTCGAGTATAAAATATCAAGGGGTGACCTAATTGAGGTGTTTAAGATGATTAAAGTATTTGATAGGGTGGATAGAGAGAAACTATTTCCTCCGGTGGGGGAGTCCAGACAAGGGGGCAAAACCTTAAAATTAGAGCTAGGCCGTTCAGGGGTGATGTCAGGAAGCATTTCTTCACACAAAGGGGAGTGGAAATCTGGAACTCTCTCCCTGAAAAAGCTGTTGAGGCCGGGGGTCAATTGAAAATTTCAAAACTGAGGTTGATAGATTTTTGTTAGGTGAGGGTATTAAGAGTTACGGAACCAAGGTGGGTAAATGGAGTTAAGATACAGACCAACCATGATCTAATTGAATGGAAGAACAGGCTTGAGGGGCTGAATGGCCTACTCCTGTTCCTATGTTTTTATGTAACATATGTATGTGTGTATGTATGTATGGAATGTATGTATGTATGTATATGTATGTCTTTGTATGTATGTATGTATATGTATGTCTTTGTATGTATATGCATGTATGTGTGTGTATGTATGTATATGTATGTATATGTATGTATGTATATGTATGCATGTATGTATGTATATGTATGTCTTTGTATGTATGTATATGTATGCATGTATGTATATCCATGTATGTATATGTATGTATATGTATGTATGTATGTGCATGTATGTATGTATATGTATGCATGTATGTGTGTGCATGTATGTATGTGTATGTATGTATATATGTATGTATGTATATGTACGCATGCATGTATATGCATGTCTTTGTATGTATATGTATGTATATGTATGTATGTATATGTACGCATGTATGTGTGTGCATGTATGTATGTATATGTACGCATGTATGTATGTGCATGTATGTATATGTATGTATGTATGTATGTGTGTATATGTATGTGTATGTTACTTGCTGCAGCTTTCCTGATGTACAGTCTTTTATTCCCATTCTCTTCTCTCTACTGCATCCCAGACAGCAGCCAGCATTGTTGCTTCTGGTGCAAATGTGCCACAAAGAGTTTTTTTTTATCAGCTGCAGTACATCCCCAGTGATCTAAGGTGACCTTGTCTCCTCTTGTCCTGTAGCATGCCTCATTAATCATCTATTAGGGACCCACAGTCGCGCAGTAAAAACTTCCAACTGTGTTAATAGTCTTTGTAACATTTGAGAGCTACTGACGCGTTGACAAGTTTCAACTTTTTAATTTTTTTTCGATGTTTCTTATTCTCATCAAGGTAAGAGATGTTAGTCCCAGGGCATGGAATATTTTCTCCTGATTTGGCACTTAGTTTCCTTATTTCACCTGTACAGGTAACATTTTTTAGAGCCAGTTAGGGTCAGCTTACTTGAAGGTGGTGATGCCATCCCTGTGAGGTATTACATTTTGGGAGGAAGATTAAGGAAACCACATACTGCTTGGATAATAAGAGTCTAAATGGGGTAAAGGAGCTGAGCCATCTAGGGGTACAGATACACAAATCACTAAAAGTAGCGACACAGGTTAATAAGGCCATAAAAAAAGCAAACCAAGCACTGGGGTTCATTTCTAGAGGGATGGAATTGAAAAGCAGAGAAGTTATGTTCAACTGGTTAGTTTAGATCACACTTGGAGCACTGTGAACAGTTCTGGTCTCCATATTATAAAAAGGATATAGAGGCACTGGAGAAGGCGCAAACAAGATTTACTAGGATGATACCAGAACTGAGAGGTTATACCTATCAGGAAAGATTGAGCAGGCTGGGGCTCTTTTCTCTAGAAAAGAGAAGGCTGAGGGGTGACCTGGTGGAGGTCTTTAAGGTTATGAAAGGGTTTGATAGGATAGACGTAGAGAAGATGTTTCCTTGCAGGGGAGACCAGAACCAGGGGCCATAAATATAAGATAGTCATTAATAAATCCAATAGGGAATTCAGAAGAAACTTCTAATTACCCAGAGAGTGGTTAGAATGTGGAACTCGTTATCACAAGGAGTAGTTCATAGGAGGTACAGCACAGGAGGAGGCCATTCGGCCCATCGTGCCTGTGCTGGCTCTTTGAAAGAGCTATCCATTTAGTCCCATCCCCCTCCTCTTTCTCCATAGCCCTGTAATTTTTTCCCCTTCAAGTATTTATGCAATTCCCTTTTGAAAGTTACTATTGAATCTGCTTCCACCACCCTTTCAGGCAGCGCATTCCAGATCATAACAGCTCGCTGCGTTAAAAAATGTTTCCTCGTGTTGCCTCTGGCGTTTTTGCCGATCACCTTAAATCTGTGTCCTCTGGTTACCGACCGTTCTGCCACTGGAAATAGTTTCTCCTTATTTACTCTGTCAAAACCGTTCATGATTTTGAACACCTCTATCAAATCTTCCCTTAACCTTCTCTGCTCTAAGGAGAACAACCCCAGCTTCTCCAGTCTCTCCACATAACTGAAGTCCCTCATCCCTGGCACCATTCTAATAAATCTCTTCTGCACCCTCTCTAAGGCCTTGACATCCTTCCTAAAGTGTGGTGCCCAGAATTGAACACAATACTCCAGCTGAGGCCTAACCTGTATTTTATAAAGTTTCAACATAACTTCCTTACTTTTGTACTCTATGCCTCTATTAATAAAGCCCAGGATCCCATATGTTTTTTTAACAGCTTTCTCAACTTATCCTGCCACCTTCAAAGATTTGTGTATATGCATCCTCAGGTCTCTCTGTTCCTGCACCTCCTTTAAAATTGCACCATTTAGTTTATATTGTCTCTCCTCATTCTTCCTATCTAGTTGAGGTGACTAGCGTAGATTCATTTAAGGGGAAGCTAGATAAACAATGAGGGAGAAAGGAATAGAAGGATATGCTGATAGGGTGAGATGAAGAGGGAGGGAGGAGGCTTGTGTGGAGCATAAAAACCGACATGAACCTGTTGGGCCGAATGGCCTGTTTCTGTGCTGTACATTCTATGTCTATGTAAAGTAATACAGTAATGTTAATGAGGTGCCAGAAATGAAAGGTTCTAACTAATCACATTCCCCAATTCTCTCTCTAGGGTTAAACAGAAAAATAGTGCAAATACTGGAAATCTGAGAATGGGAGATCAGTGTACTGGGTATGGCCCTTCACTTGATTGCAGGCAGCTCTGGTCCTTTAGTCACAAGGGAGTATTTAAGCCCTGAATTGGAAGCATAGGAAGAATAGGAAGCCCTAGGAATAGATAAGCCATGATCTCTAGTGTTGGAAAACTTAAGAAAGACTGGAGATGGAGGAGCTCTTCAGCCTTGAGAGAAGGCGACTGAGAGGGGGGAGGGGTAGTTCATAGAGATACACAAATAGTAAACAGGGTAGAAAAAGGAAATCAAAGTGCTATTTCCCAGTTAAACCATAATGGGAGGACAAAGAGGTGCAGGATCAGGTGAAAGGAAAATTTAGGAGCGATGTCAGGAAGTCTTCAGCGAAAGATCACCTGGAACAGACTTTCCAGGTAGGATCGTCATACTTAAGAACATCTCAAACCACAATCTCAGAGGAATGTCCTTACTTCACCAGGGGACAATTTGAGGCAGTTCCAAATCCAGCCTTCACCGATGGGATTGAAGTCTCCACTACCTCTGCCAGCTGAAAGTGCCCCAGGTAAAGTGAGTTTGTAACAGTCTCAACACAATTCCCGATGGGCATGTGCCTAATGTGGCACCAATTGGCAATCTTGTTTATCCTAACTCTCACCAAGTCCCGTTCACCCATCACCCTTGTGCTCGCTGACCTACATTGGCTCCCGGTCCCAAACGCCTCGATTTTAAAACTTGTGTTCAAATCCCTCCATGACCTCGCCCCTCCCTATCTCTGTAACCTCCTCCAGCCCTACAACCCTCCGAGAACTCTGTGTTCCTCCAATTCTGGCCTCTTGTCTATTCCCCACTTCCTTCACCCCACTATTGGCGGCTGTGCCTTCAATCATTTAGGCCCTAAGTCCTGGAATTCCCTCCCTAAATTTCTCCACCTCTCTCTCCTTCTTTAAGACCCTCCTTAAAACCTATCTGTTTGACCAAGCTTTTGTTCATCTGTCCTAATGTCTCCTTATATGGTTTGGTGTCAATTTTTGTCTGATTATGTTCCTTTGAAGCGCCTTGGGACATTTTACTACGTTAAAGGCGCTATATCAATGCAAGTTGTTGTTCTGAAAGACCACAAGAATGGTCATTGTGGGAAATGGAAATGTTAGTGCAGAAGAGAGTCCTCTCCTGAGCTTAGGGCTAAAAGGACTTTGTTGGTGCAGGGTAGAGAGGGTTACCCTGCATCTAATCCACTCTGTACTCTGGACCTATGAGCATTATTCCCTCAAGCTTAGACTTCCCTCATCTCGATGAGCATGGAAGTCACTCATATATGAGAAGCAAAAAGTAAACACCAAGTTGCTGGAACTGACTGGCTGTGTTCTGGTTTCGCATCCATCCGTCTCTGTGTATTAATCTCTTCACTGTATCACACAGTACAGTTGTCTGGATCGTATAAAAGAATCAGGGTAAATGAAACAGCGCTGGTTTCAAACATGAAATTGAGTGATTATTAGCCTGCATCACTGCCTTGAATTTCTGAGCTGGATTGTATCCTTGACCTAAGTAGGTAATTTGTTGTACTCATTATTCTCGCTTAAGAATACCTAGCAGTAGTCAAACATCGAAGAAATGTCAAGAGAAAAATAGTTATTATTTGAACAAGGTTTTTTTTAATCTAATGGAAAAATATTTTTTCTTTGATATCTAGCCATTCATTAGAACGTTTAAGGAGGTTGATTAGTAAAGCTGTTTATCCCAACATAAACAACATAATTACTTTAAGGTAATTAGTCCGTATTCTTTATGGAGTATTTAGGTACAGAAAATTTCAGCATCTTGTATTGTGATGTATTGCTGGACTCGGATGGCTAATTTTTTGTTGCTACATTCAAACAGAACTCAAGGAAATCAGTTCTTCAGGGTTTTGTTTTTAATTTTGGCAGCATTAAGAGAGGGAAATATGGAGAGGGTGAAAGAGGGAGGGAGAAAAGAGAGAGGCAGACAGGACAAGAGAAAAAGAGGAAGAAAGAGAGAAAGGGTGAAAGAGAAAAGTAAGGAAAAAAGATATTGAGAGATAATGAGAGATAGAAAGATAAAAAACTGAATAAAAGAGAGATAGACGAGGTGAGAGATAGAGAGAGAGACAATGAATGAGACGGAAGCAGATGGCAGAGAATAAAAGAGCAATAGAAAGAGAGAGAACTAAGCCAGACAAAGACAGAGGAAGATAAACAACAGAGACAGAGAATGAAAGAGGTAGAAAGAGAAAATTAGAAAGAGAGAAGAAAGAGGGAAAGATAAAAAGGTGGACAACAGAGACAGAATGAAAGAGACAGATGCAGAGAACTGAAAGAGACGTAAACATGACAGAGTTCGATAGCGAGACACAAGTGAGAGAGAAATAAAAATAACACAGAAGGAGTAAGAGAGAAAGAGAGAGACTTAAGACAAAGAGTAGTTTTGTAAATTCAGATTTCCCTCTCTGTAAATTAAGACCACTCCATTTACAATACCGAATGGTTTTAACAGCGGTAAGGTAAGAAAGAGTTAGCAACAAAACGGCCACGACCACCATCAGTGGCTGAAGTACACTTTCTCACTCCTCTCTGTATAACAAATGAACGAGTTTTATTATCACCTGTACAGGTAGTGAAGGAGTTTTATTATCACCTGTACAGGTAGTGAAGGAGTTTTATTATCACCTGTACAGATAGTGCAGGAGTTTTATTATCACCTGTACAGGTAGTGAAGGAGTTTTATTATCACCTGTACAGGTAGTGAAGGAGTTTTATTATCACCGAACAGGTAGTGAAGGAGTTTTATTATCACCTGTACAGGTAGTGAAGGAGTTTTATTATTATCTCTACATGTAGTGAAGGAGTTTTATTATCACCGAACAGGTAGTGAAGGAGTTTTATTATCACCTGTACAGGTAGTGAAGGAGTTTTATTATCACCGAACAGGTAGTGCAGGAGTTTTATTATCTCCTGTACAGATAGTGCAGGAGTTTTATTATCACCTGTACAGATAGTGCAGGAGTTTTATTATCACCTGTACAGGTAGTGAAGGAGTTTTATTATTACCTCTACAGGTAGTGAAGGAGTTTTATTATCACCGAACAGGTAGTGAAGGAGTTTTATTATCACCTGTACAGGTAGTGAAGGAGTTTTATTATCACCGAACAGGTAGTGCAGGAGTTTTATTATCTCCTGTACAGATAGTGAAGGAGTTTTATTATCACCTGTACAGGTAGTGAAGGAGTTTTATTATCACCTGTACAGGTAGTGAAGGAGTTTTATTATCACCTGTACAGGTAGTGAAGGAGTTTTATTATCACCTGTACAGGTAGTGAAGGAGTTTTTTCACCTGTACAGAGCATCTCCAATATTTGGAGAAGTTGCTGGAGCCAAAATAAAGGGGTTTTCAAAACTAAAACCAACAAATCCTGGAAAGACACAGCAGGTAAATTAGCATTTCAAAAAAGATTAATAATTCAAGTGGGAGTGTTGGCAGATCAGACAAAGTCCTACCTCAAACATCAATCTGTCCTTTCTCATTTGGCTATCAAAATGGCTCAGTTACAAACACTTTGAAGGAAGGAAGAGAGACAGACTTGCATTTATATAGTGCCTTTCACAACCTCAGGATGTCCCAAAGCACTTTACAACCAATGAAGTACTTTTTGAAGAGTAGTCACTGTTGTAGTGTAGGAAATACAGCAGCCAATTTGCAAATAGCAAGGTCCCACAAACAGCAATGAGATAATAACCAGGTCATCTGTTTTAGTGATATTGGTTAAGGGATTAACGTTGGCCAGAACATTGGGAGAACTCCCCTGCTCTTCTTTGATACATTGCTAGGGGATCTTTTACGTCCACCCAAGAAGGCAGTAGGGGCTTCGGTTTAATGTCTCATCTCAAATCCGTTACCTCCAACAGTGCAGCACTCCCTCAGTACTGCATTGTAGTGTTAGCATAGATTATGTGCACACATCTCTGGAATGAGGCCTGATCCCAAACTTCTGACTCAGAAATGAGAGTGCCACCACTGAAGGAATGCTGGGCCTTTGCCTCTGAGTAGGAATATTGTAGGTTCAAGCCCCACTCCAAGAGTTGGGAATATAGTCCAGACAGAGGCTGCAGCCGAATAATAATGTTGGAGGAGCTCGGTTGGAATTTCCACAGTGGTTCTGCCAATCTCCTGCTGTAACTTTGGCAGCTACCCCAGAGAAATGGAATAAACAGCCCTTTCTCCAGTGTTTCCATTGAAGGTACAGTGGGAGATTGGGGAACTGTAGGAATTCTGTCTTTTGAGTGAGATGTTAAGCTGAGGCCCTGTCCGCTTGTCCAAGTGGATTTAAAAGCCTCTATGGCGATTTTGGGACGGATCAGGGAGTTCTCCTCGCCAACATTCCTCCCTCAACCAAAAACATTCCTCTCATTTGATGTTTGTGGGATCTTGCTGTTTGCAAACTCTCTATGTAACAGCGGTTACCACAGTTCAAAAGTAATTCATTAGTTGCACCCAGTTGGTAATGGAAATCTGGAACTCTCTTCCCCAAAAGGCAGTGGATGCTGGGGGTCAATAGAAATTCTCAAAATTGAGAGTGATAGATTTTTGTTGGGTAAGGATATCAAGGGATATGGAGCAAAGGCGGGTAAATGGAGTTGAGGTGCAGATCAGCCATGATCTAATTAAATGGGGGAACAGGCTCGAGGGGCTGAATGAATGGCCTACCAAGGTTCCTAAGTGATCTTTAGAGATGCTTTGGGATGCCCTGAGGATGTGATTGGGTGCTTTATAATCTCCTTTTTATTTTTCTATCACGCTCTTTCTATGAATCTTACTTATTCATATAATTAGCCCGTTGTATGACTAGAGCTCCTTCAGGACACCACACAAATAATGATCTGCAGAGCGTGCCCAACTTCCTCTATAGCAGGGATACTTATAATGCAAAGCCCCACCCATCCCTTCAACCAGGTACCCCCAGCAGTAATGTCACTCGCCAAGTCACTTGGTTTCTATCTGCTATCCACCAGTTCTAGTATGTATCTGGAATCAAGAGATACATAACAACAACAACCATTTTTTTTTATTCGTTCATGGGATGTGGGCGTCGCAGGCAAGGCCGGCATTTATTGCCCATCCCTAATTGCCCTTGAGAAGGTGGTGGTGAGCCACCTTCTTGAACCTCTGCAGTCCGTGTGGTGAAGGTTCTCCCACAGTGCTGTTAGGTAGGGAGTTCCAGGATTTTGACCCAGTGACGATGAAGGAACGGCGATATATTTCCAAGTCGGGATGGTGTGTGACTTGGAGGGGAACGTGCAGGTGGTGTTGTTCCCATGTGTCTGCTGCTCTTGTCCTTCTAGGTGGTAGAGGTCACGGGTTTAGGAGGTGCTGTTGAAGAAGCCTTGTCGAGTTGCTGCAGTGCATCCTGTGGATCGTACACACTAAAACCACTGTGCGCCGGTGGTGAAGGGAGTGAATGTTTAGGGTGGTGGATGGGGTGCCAATCAAGCGGGCTGCTTTGTCCTGGATGGTGTCGAGCTTCTTGAGTGTTGTTGGAGCTGCACTCATCCAGGCAATGGAGAGTATTCCATCACACTCCTGACTTGTGCCTTGCAGATGGTGGAAAGGCTTTGGAGAGTCAGGAGGTGAGACACTTGCTGCAGAATACCCAGCCTCTGACCTGCTCTTGTAACCACAGTATTTATATGGCTGGTCCAGTTAAGTTTCTGGTCAATGGGGTGACCCCCAGGTGTTAATGGTGGGGGATTCGGTGATGGTAATGCCGTTGAATGTCAAAGGGAGGTGGTTTGACTCTCTCTTGTTGGAAATGGTCATTGCCTGGCACTTGTCTGGAGTGAAAGTTACTTGCCACTTATCAGCCCAAGCCTGGATGCAGGCTCGGACTGCTTCATTATCTGAGGGATTGAGAATTTATATAGAGCTTTTAATGTAGTAAAAGATCCGAAGGCGTTTCACAGGAGTGATTATCAAAATTTGATACATGAGCCACATTAGGAGATATTAGGGCAGGAGACAGAGGGGGAGGTATAAGAGGAGGGGGGGTCGCAATATTAATTAAAGAATCAATTACTGCCATAAGGAGAGATGATATATTAGCAGGTTCCTCAAATGAGGCCATATGGGTGGAGCTTAAAAACAAAAAGGGGGCAAGCACTTTGATGGGAGTGTACTATAGACCCCCAAACAGTCAGGGGGAGATAGAGGAACAGATATGTAGGCAAATCTCAGAAAATTGTGCAAATAATAGGGTAATAATAGTGGGGGATTTCAACTTCCCCAATATTAACTGGGATACTCAGAGTGTAAACAGCTTAGAGGGTACAAAATTCTTAACGTGCATCCAGGAGAGCTTTTTGAGCCAGCATGTAGAAAGTCCTACAAGAGAGGGGGCGGTACTGGACCTAATTCTAGGGAATGTGGCCGGCCAAGTGGAAGAAGTGCTAGTAGGTGAGCACTTTGGTGACAGTGACCATAATTCAGTGAGATTTAAGGTGGTCATGGAAAAGGACAGGGAGGGGCCGGAAATAAAGGTTCTAAATTGGGGGAAGGCCGATTTTAATAGGATAAGGCAGGATCTGGCCAAAATGGACTGGGATCAACTGCTTGTAGGAAAATCGGAGCAATGGGCGTCTTTCAGAAGGGAGATTGAGACCATACAATGGCAACATGTTCCCGTAAAGGTCAAGGGTGGTTCCAAGAACTCCAGGGAACCTTGGATGTCAGGGGATATACGAGAATGGATTAGGAAAAAAAGGAGGGCTTTTGGCAGATACAAAAGGCTAAGGACGGAGGAAGCCCTAGAGGAGTACAAAAAGTGCAAGGGATACTTAAAAAGGAAATTAGGAGATCAAGGAGGGGCCATGAAAAAACACTGGCGAGCAAAATAAAGGAAAATCCTAAGATGTTTTATAAGTATATTAAGGGTAAGAGGATAACTAGGGAAAAAATAGGGCCCATTAGGGACAAAAATGGCAATCTGTGTGTGGAGCCGGAAGATGTAGGAGGGGTTCTAAATGAATTTTTTGCATCTGTTTTCACTATGGAGAAGGACGACGTAGACATAGAAATACGACAGGGGGACTGTGATATACTCGAACATATTAACATCGAGCGGGAGGAGGTATTGGCGGTTTTAGCAGGCCTAAAAATGGATAAATCCCCAGGCCCGGACGAAATGTATCCCAGGCTACTGTGTGAGGCAAAGGAGGAGATTGCGGGGGCTCTAACACATATATTCAGAAGCTCTCTGGCCACAGGGGATGTGCCAGAGGACTGGAGAGCCGCTAATGTAGTACCATTATTCAAGAAGGGGAGTAGGGAAAAACCGGGGAACTACAGGCCAGCGAGCCTAACATCAGTGGTAGGAAAATTATTGGAAAAAATTCTGAAGGACAAAATTAGTCTCCACTTGGAGAAGCAAGGATTAATCAGGGATAGTCAACATGGCTTTGTCAAGGGAAGATCATGTCTGACTAATTTGATTGAATTTTTTGAGGGGGTGACTAGGCGTGTGGATGAGGGTAACGCAGTGGATGTGGTATACATGGATTTCAGTAAGGCCTTCGATAAAGTCCCGCACAGGAGACTGGTCAAGAAGGTACGAGCCCATGGAGTCCAGGGTGCCTTGGCACTTTGGATACAAAACTGGCTTAGTGGCAGAAGGCAGAGGGTGATGGTCGAAGGTTGTTTTTGTGACTGGAAGCCTGTGGCCAGTGGGATACCACAGGGATCTGTGCTGGGGCCCTTGCTGTTTGTGGTCTACATTAATGACTTGGATATGAATGTAAAAGGTATGATCAGTAAGTTCGCTGATGATACAAAAATTGGTAGGGTGGTAAATAGCGAGGAGGATAGCCTCAGTCTGCAGGACGATATAGATGGGTTGGTCAGATGGGCGGAACAGTGGCAAATGGAATTTAACCCGGAAAAGTGCGAGGTGATGCACTTTGGAGGGACTAACAAGGCAAGGGAATACACAATGAATGGGAAAACCCTAGGCAAGACAGAGGGTCAGAGGGATCTTGGTGTGCAAGTTCACAGATCCCTGAAGGCGGCGGAACAGGTAGATAAGGTGGTAAAGAAGGCATATGGGATACTTGCCTTTATTAGCCGAGGCATAGAATATAAGAGCAAGGAGGTTATGATGGAGCTGTATAAAACACTGGTTAGGCCACAGCTGGAGTACTGTGTGCAGTTCTGGTCGCCGCACTACAGGAAGGATGTGATCGCTTTGGAGAGGGTGCAGAGGAGATTCACCAGGATGTTACCAGGGCTGGAGCGCTTCAGTTATGAAGAGAGACTGGGAAGATTGGGTTTGTTTTCCTTGGAGCAGAGGAGGCTGAGGGGGGACATGATTGAGGTGTACAAAATTATGAGGGGCACAGATAGGATGGATACTAAGGAGCTTTTTCCCTTCGTTGAGGGTTCTATAACAAGGGGGCATAGATTCAAGGTAAAAGGCGGGAGGTTCAGAGGGGATTTGAGAAAGAACTTTTTCACCCAGAGGGTGGTTGGAGTCTGGAACTCACTGCCTGAGAGGGTTGTGGAGGCAGGAACCCTCACAACATTCAAGAAGCATTTGGATGAGCACTTGAAATGCCATAGCATACAAGGCTACGGACCAAATGCTGGAATATGGGATTAGATTAGACTGGGCTTGATGGCCGGCGCGGACACGATGGGCCGAAGGGCCTCTATCCGTGCTGTATAACTCTATGAGAACAAAAGCTTGGTGAAAGAGGTAGGTTTTAAGGAGCGTCTTAAAGGAGGAGAGAGAGGTGGAGAGGTTTAGGGAGGGAATTCCAGAGCTCAGGGCCTAGACGGCTGAAGACACGGCTGCCAATGGTGGAGCGAAGAAAATCGGGGAGGCGCAAGAGGTGAGAAATAAAAATAAACTCCGGCCCTCCCACACCAGCGAACAGACCGGCATCCCATGGTACAGCACTAAGTCACAGACTTAGCCGATCCTAGGCGGGATGCAGGATTAGTCTGTGACACCCCTCTGCTAAGTAGGCTCGTGCAGAAAGGCCGACCGTTCGGTGAAGGTGATGGAGGACGGGCAGTGGAGCTTTCAAGGGAGAAAAAAAAAATTAAAAAACCATCAGCCCAGCTCTCAGCAACACATCTAATTATAAAACTGTTGTATCATCGATTCCCAATTCCTTGAAAAAGCAGCACATCGTGCATTCTAGAAACGTCCCAGGGCTGTCAGTCACTGCACAGCTTGCTAATCACCAATACACTGTTCTGTAATGGACCGTGCTTTTACCACAGTGAAAGAACCAGTGGGGATCATTTTCTCTGGTCTCTAACTGTAAGGACACCATAAATAAACGTGCCAGCAACAGCGACTGGAGGAAATCTTTGTGTACTGGTTATCGACGTGGCTATATAATGGCCAGAGGTAGTCATCCCCCTGATGGTCTTAAAGGTAAAGGCTGTTACCCACTATCTGTATGGAAAGAACTTGGCTGCCGCATTTTCTACATTACAGCAGTGACCACTCTTCAAAAATACTTCATTGGCTGCAAAACACTATGGGATGTCCTGAGGTTGTGAAGGGTGCTATATAAATGCAAGACTTTCTTTTTCCTAACTTTATGAAGCCTCAACCACTCAGAGTACATACTGGGAATAAGACCTTTCACAATGTCCCAAAGTGCTTCACAGTGCTATGTTTGAAGTACAATTAAACCCATGTTGTATTGTGCAGTTAATTTGCGCACAGCAAGGTCCCACAAACAGCAATGAAATAAATGACCAGATCATTTTTTTTTTGGTGAAGGTGGTTGGGAGATAAATGTTGGCCAGGACACCAGGAGAACTCCCCTGCTCTTCTTCGAATAGTTCCATGGGATCTTTTACATCCACCTGAGGGGGCAGACGGGGCCTTGGTTTAACATCTCATCTGAAAGACGGCACCTCTGACAATGCAGCACTCCCTCAGTGCTGGCACTGGGAGTGTCAGCCTGGATTATGTGCTCAAGTCTCTAGAGTGGGGCTTGAACCCATGACTTGCTGACTCAGTAATGAGAGTGCTAGCACTGAGGCAAAGCTGACGTCTGATTTGCCCACGGCATAATATCCCAGTAAAGACATTTCACACCCTGAGTATTTGCACTAAAACAGAAAACAGTGCAGATATGTCGCAGGAAAGTGAACATCTGTGAGGAGGAAAGACAAGTTAGAACATCTTGGGTGTCCAACTTCATTAGTTCTGATGAAGGATACATTCCTGAAACATGACAACTTGCTTTTCCTCTTTACAGAAACCTAGTGATGTCCTGTAGTGATTTTCTCTCTCTGCTAGTGGGAAGTCTCTGTCATTGGCTTCCTTCCCTCCCACCCCACTGTTCAAATAACCAAGATCAGGAACTCACTGTGGGTCACTGCATGCACAAAAGTGCTGTCCCAACCCCTTCAAAGGAGCAGCGAAATCTCAGTGGGTCCCACAGGAAAAAGAAGAACATGGGAACAGGAGTAGGCCATTCCTAGAGCCTGTTACAATGAGTCTACAGCACAGAAACAGGCCATTCGGCCCAACTGGTCTATGCTGGAATTTATGCTCCATACGAGCCTCCTCCCTCCCACCCTATCAGCATATCCTTCTATTCCTTTCTCCCTCATGTGTTTATCTAGCTTCCCCTTAAATGCATCCATGCTAGTCGCCTCAACTACTCCTTGTGGTAGCGAGTTCCACGTTCCAACCACTCTCTGGGTAAAGAAGTTTCTCCTGAAGGTAAAGTTGTTTCTCCTGATCTGTATCTTGACTCCATTTACCCGCCTTGATTCCGTAAAGATTAATACCTTGCAATCATATCGAGCCGGATTGATGGGATGAAAATGTCTTTCGTCTGGCTCTAAAGATCTTAAGCTAAACGAGTTTTGGGAAATCTAAACCTAACTCCTATTGGTTGCAAATCTGCAATACAGATGGCCTGATTCAGAACAAACCTGCACCGAATTGTTAATCGCAGTCAGCAGTGGGACCGACGTAGATGGGAAGTGGAAATGTGACATTGGTGCAGTACATAGGAACATAGGAACAGGAGTAGGCCATTCAGCCCCTCGTGCCTGCTCCGCCATTCGATAAGATCATGGTTGATCTGTGATCTAACTCCATATACCTGCCTTTGGCCCATATCCCTTAATACCTTTGGTTGCCAAAAAGCTATCTATCTCAGATTTAAATTTAGCAATTGAGCTAGTATTAATTGCCGTTTGCGGAAGATAGTTCCAAACTTCGACTGCCCTTTGTGTGTAGAAATGTTTTCTAATCTCACTCCTGAAAGGTCTGGCTCTAATTTTTAGACTGTGCCCCCTAGTCCTAGAATCCACAAGCAGTGGAAATAGTTTCTCTCTATCCACCCTATCTGTTCCCCTTAATATCTTATAATTCCCCTTAATATCTTATAAAGGGATATTCTTAAGAATGTAGGAACATCATAGGAATATAGGAGCAGGAGTAGGCCCTTCAGCCCCATGAGCTTGTTCCGTCATTTAATTAGACCACAGCTGATCTATCCCGCCTTGGTTCCGTAACCCTTAATACCCTTGCCTAACAAAAATCTATCAAAAGCAAAATACTGCGGATGTTGGAAATCTGAAATAAAAACAGAAAATGCTGGAGAAGCTCAGCAAGTCAGGCAGCGTCTGTGGAGAAAGAAACAGAGTTAACGTTTCAGGTCGAAGACCTTTCGTCAGAACTGGAAGATGCTAAAGAGTTCAAGTTTTTGTGCAAGTACAGAGCCAGGAAAAGGGGGGAAGGGAGGGAGGGGAGGGGAGGAAAGAACAAAGGGGAAGGTGTGTGATAGGGTGGAGGGGCAGGAGTGATTAAATGACAAAAGGGATGATGGTGCAAGGCAAAAGGAGGTCATAATGGGACAAGTTAAGAAACAAAAGATTGATCAGGAGTAGCTGTAAATGGCAACAGCAGAACCATTACAAGCACTTGCTGTCCATAAAAATGGGAGTAGTGGTTATGATCTGAAGTTATTGAAATCAATGTTGAATCTGGAAGGTTGTAAAGTGCCTAATCAAAAGGTGAGGTGCTGTTCCTCGAAATTACGTTGAGCTTCATTGGAACGGTGTAAGAGGCCGGGGACAAAGAGGTCAGAGTGGGAGTGGGAAGGGGAATTAAAGTGGCAAACGACCGGCAGGTCAGGGTTACGCCTGCGGACAGAGCGGAGGTGTTGAGCAAAGCGATTACCCAATCTGCGTTTGGTCTCCCCAATGTAGAGGAGACCGCAATGTGAGCAGCGAATACGGTATATTAAATTGAAAGAAGTACAAGTAAATCGCTGTTTCACCTGGAAGGAATGTTTGGGGCCCTGGACGGTGGGAAGGGAGATGGTGAAGGGGCCGGTGTTGCATCTCCTGCGCTCGCACGAGAAAGTGCCGTGGGGAGGAGAGTGGGTGTTGGGGGTGATGGAAGAGTGGACCAGGGTGTCACGGAGGGAGTATCTGTCTTCACAGTAGAAGACACTAATAACCATTAATAGTAGAAAATCAATGGGCAAAAGGGAGGGAGGAACTAAAAACAATCACTATCACTAGAGAAAAAGTAAGAGGTAAACTAATGGGTCTGCAGGCTGACATGTCCCCTGGACCTGATGGCTTGCATCCGAGGGTCTTAAAGGAAGTGGCTACAGAGATAGTGGATGCATTGGTTGTAATCTTCCAGAATTCACAAGATTCTGGAAAGGTCCCAGCGGATTGGAAAACTGCAAACGTAACACCCCTATTCAAGAAGGGAGTGAGACAGAAAGCAGGTAACTATAGACCAGTTAGCCTAACATCTGTCATTGGGAAAATGATAGAATCCATTATTAAGGAAGTAGTAGCAGGACATTTGGAGACTCATAAGGAGAGTCAACATGGTTTTATGAAGGGGAAATCATGTCTGTCAAATTTATTAGAGTTCTTTGAGGAAGTAATGGGCAGGGTGGATAAAGGGGAACCAATGGATGCAGTATATTTGGATTTCCAAAAGGCATTCGATAAGGTGCCACATAAAAGATTACTGCACAAGATAAGAGCTCATGGTGTTGGGGGTAATATACTGGCATGGATAGAGGAATGGCCAACTAACAGAAAACAAAGAGTCGGGATAAAAGGGTCATTTTCAAAATGGCAATCTGTAACTAGTGGGGTGCCGCAGGGATCAGTGCTGGGGCCTCAACTATTTACAATATATGTCAATGACTTGGATGAAGGGACAGAGTGTCTTGTGGCCATATTTGCTGATGATACAAAGATAGGTGGAAAAGCAAGTTGCGATGAGGACACAAAGGGCCCGATTTTAGCACCCGCTACCGGGTGCGTTCTCGGCGGGGGGGGGCTCCGAAAATCCCGAAATCCAGGTGCGGGACCGGATCGCGCCTCGATCCCGCCCACTTCCGGGTTCCCCGATGACGCGCCGGCGTGCGCGCGCAGCCCCCGCTGGTGGGAATCCCGCAGGCAATTAAAGCCAGCGGGATGCCACTTGACGGTATTTACTTTGCTTGTTCAGGTCATTAAGTGACCTGATTAAAAGACTGTGTGCGATTTTAGATAAACATGGGACTGTTTCCCACACTGGGGGAAACACTCCCAGCTCGAATGGACGTGTTGCAGCTGTCAGCCTGTGGCAGCTGCAAAGGTCCATTTGACAGGTCGGGGGTGCGGGGGAGACCCTCAGCCATTGCAGGAGGCCGCTCTGTCACTTGGGACAAAGTTTGGCCTCCACCACCCTCCTCCTGACGGTCAAAGTCACCAACCTGCACACTTACCCCGGGGTCCGGAGACATGTACCTACCTTGCGCACCCCCTCAGATGTACATCTTGCGGATGGGGGCCGCCGTAGCTGCAGTCATGACCTCCTCGGAGGGCGAACAGCATCACCAGCCTCACCAGCCTCGCCATCCACGCCGTCCACCTCTGACATGTGGAGCTCCACAACAGAGTGCTGTGACACATCCACCTGTACAGCAGGAGGGAGGGCTACCGCAGAGAGAGATGCGTCGCAGAGGGCACTACTCTCGCCACACGTTCCACAGACCGAGGCTCAGCCTCCTGGACCTCTCTGAGCAGCAGTGCACACGGAGGCTCAGAGTCAGTCGACATGTAGCCGTGGACATCTGCAGCCTCTTTCATGCCGAGCTGCTCCTGGCTGGCCCGTGCACCATCTTCCTACCTGTCGCTGTCAAAGTCACCACTGCCCTCCCGAACTTCTGCTCCACAGCCTTCCAGGGTGCAACCGGGGACATACCCGATGTCTCTCAGTCGTCTGCGCAGAAGAGCCCTGCAAATACACCTGCACCCACTCTGCAGTGACACACTGGGTGGCATCAGTGGTGGGTCCTCATAGCGATACCCAGGAGCGGGCATTATTGCACAAACCGGACAGGATTCGCGAAGACATGGCAGTAGTGGTGCCAATATAATGTGTGATGTGAGTTGTTCTGAAATTCAATATAAGTAACAACCATGACAAACCCTCAGACACCCTTGTGCATCCCCTTCATGCTCACGACACGTTTGCCTTACGCTGCCTACTGCACATATGTGATGCATGCCCTGTGGCTGCAGCACAGGTGGTGGCAGGTTGAGTGAGGCTGGCCGTGAGGGAGATGCACGAGAGGGTGAGTATGGGATAGAGCCATGAGATTGTATGAGGATTGGGTTGCGTGTTAGTGGCGGGGTGAGTACTGGCGAGGTGAGTAGGTGGAGGTAAGATGAGGATGGGGTTTGAGTGGGTATGAGGGGTGATGTGACAGAGTAGTGTTGGCAGTGCCGAAGGAGATGTGGGGTGGGGGCAGTGATGTGGCAGATGGAGTGTAGGGGAAATACTACGTGTACTCACTGTGGCTGACCTACTGAGGTCATTGGACCGCCTCCTGCACTGTGTGCAGGTGGGCGATATGTTGGTGGCGCGGGTGACCCCCTCTGCCACCTCGAGCCAGGCCTTCCTGGTGGCAGAGGCGGGCCGCTTCCTCCCGCCCGCCGGGTGGAAGATCTCTGTCCTCCCCCTCCTCCTCACCCCATGTATTGATACCTGGGGTGAGGGACCATTAAACTGGGAGCAGCCGTCCCCCTGGGCTGCTCCATGCAGTCATCTTTGCTATTTCTTGCAGCATCTGTCAGTGGAGGACTGCCCCTTTAAATAGAGCGCCTCCAGCTGACAGATCTTACTGCGCATGCGCAGTCCGCCTGACGCGCAGATCAGCAGCGGGGAACCCGGAGGAGCAGGTAAGTGGATCCAATTAGAGGGTTGCCTGCTGCGATCGCGCAGGAAACCCACTAATTTCACCGGGCGCGTTACCAACGCGCCCGATAGTCCACCCGCCAGGAACCCGCACCCCTGGTAAAATCGGGCCCAAAGTGTCTGCAAAGGGATACTGACAGGTTAAGCGAATGGGCAAAAATTTGGCAGATGGAATATAATGTGGGGAAAAAGTGAAGTCATCCACTTTGGGAGGAAAAATAAAAAAGCAAAATATTATTTGAATGGAGAAATACTACAAAATGCGATACAGAGGGATCTGGGTGTCCTCGTACATGAAACACAAAAAGTCAACATACAGGTGCAGCAGGTAATCCGGAAGGCAAACAGAATATTGACCTTTATTTCTGCAGGGAAGTCATGCTACAACTGTACAGGGTGCTGGTGAGACCACACCTGGAGTACTGCGTACAGTTCTGATGCCCTTATTTAAGGAAGGACATACTCGCATTGGAGGCAGTTTGGAGAAGGTTCACTAGGTTGATTCCGGGTATGGAAGGGTTGTCTTATGAGGAAAGATTGAACAGGTTGGGTCTATACTCATTGGAGTTTAGAAGAATGAGAGGAGATCTTATTGAAACATACAAGATTCTGAGGGGACTCGATAGGGTAGATGCTGAGAGGATGTTGCCCCTCATGGGGGAATCTAAAACTAGGGGGTATTGTCTCAAAATAAGGAGTTGCCTGTTTAAGACAGAAATGAGGAGGAATTTCTTCTCCCAGAGGGTCGTGAATCTTTGGAATTTTTTACCTCAAAAAGCTGTGGAGGCTGAGTCATTGAATACATTCAAGGCTGAGTTGGACAAATTTTTGATCAGCAAGGGAGTCAAAGGATATGGGGAAAGGGCGGGAAAGTGGAGTTGAGGTAAAAATCAGATCGGCCATTGTCTCATTGGATGGCGGGGCAGGCTCGAGGGGCCGAATGGCCTACTCTTGCTCCTATCTCTTATACTTATGCTCTTATGTCCCTTTGGAATGCTGAAAGGGGAGGGGACGGGAAGATATTTTTTGTGGTGGGATCGCGCTGGAGGTGGTGGAAATGGCAGAAGATGATGCGTTGAATGTGGAGATTGGTGGGGTGGAAGGTGAGGATAAGGGGGACCCTATCATGGATCTGAGAGGGAAGGGAAAGGATGAGGGCAGAAGTGCGGGAAATAGGACGGATACGGTCGAGGACCCTGTCAACGACAGTGGAGGGGAATCCTCAGTTGAGGAAAAAGGAAGACATATCGGAACCACTGGTGTGGAAGGTGGCATCATCAGAACAGATGCGACAGAGACGGAGAAACAGGGAGAAGGGAATAGAGTCCTTCCAGGAAGCGGGGTGGGAGGAAGTGTAATCAAGGTGGCTGTGGGATTCGGTGAGCTTATAATCGATATTGGTTGACAGCCTAGCCCCAGAGATGGAGATAGAGAAGTCGAGGAAGGGAAGGGAAGATTTGGAGATGGACCATGTTTTTTTTTTATTCGTTCATGGGACGTGGGCATCGTTGGCAAGGCCAGCATTTATTGCCCATCCCTAATTGCCCTTGAGAAGGGGGTGGTGAGCCGCCTTCTTGAACCGCTGCAGTCCGTGTGGTGAAGGTTCTCCCACAGTGCTGTTAGGTAGGGAGTTCCAGGATTTTGACCCAGCAATGATGAAGGAACGGCGATAAATTTCCAAGTCGGGATGTTGTGTGACTTGGAGGGGAATGTGCAGGTGGTGTTGTTCCCATGTGCCTGCTGCCTTTGTCCTTCTAGATGGTAGAGGTCGCGGGTTTGGGAGGTGCTGTCGAGGAAGCCTTGGCGAGTTGCTGCAGTGCATCCTGTAGATGGTACACACTGCAGCCACTGTGCGCCGATGGTGAAGGGAGTGAATGTTTAGGGTGGTGGATGGGGTGCCAATCAAACGGGCTGCTTTGTCCTGGATGGTGTCGAGCTTCTTGAGTGTAGTTGGAGCTGCACTCATCCAGGCAAGTGGAGAGTATTCCATCACACTCCTGACTTGTGCCTTGTAGATGGTGGAAAGGCTTTAAGGAGTCAGGAGGTGAGTCACTCGCCGCAGAATACCCAGCCTCTGACCTGCTCTTGTAGCTCAGTATTTATATGGCTGGTCCAGTTAAGTTTCTGGCCAATGGTGACCCCTAGGATGTTGATGGTGGGGGATTCGGCGATGGTAATGCCGTTGAATGTCGAGGGGAGGTGGTTAGACTCTCTCTTGTTGGAGAAGGTCATTGTCTGGCACTTGTCTGGCGTGAATGTTACTTGCCACTTATCAGCCCAAGCCTGGATGCTGTCCAGTTCTTGCTGCAAGTGGGCAAGGACAGCTTCATTATCTGAGGGGTTGCGAATGGAACTGACCACTGTGCAATCATCAGCGAACATCCCCATTTCTGACCTTATGAAGAGGGAAGGGTGGAAATTGGAAGCAAAGTTGATGAAATTTTCCAGTTCAGGACGAGATCAGGAAATGGCACCGATATTGTCATCAATGTACCAGAAAAAGCGGTGAAGGAGGGGATCTGTGTAGGATTGGAACAAGGAATGTTCCATGTATCCCACAAAGGCTGGCATAGCTGGCACCCATATGGGTTCCCACAGCGACAAGTTTTATTTGGAGGAAGTGAGTGGAGTCAAAGGAGAAGTTGTTCAATATAAGAACAAGTTCACCAGGCGGAGTAGGGTGGTGGCAGATTGGGACTGGTGGGACTTCTGTTCAAGGAAGAATTGGAGGTCCCGCAGGCCGTCCTGGTGGGGGATAGAGATGTAGAGGGTCTGGACGTCCTTGGTGAAAAGGAGATGTTTAGGGCCGGGGAACTGGAAACTGTTAAAGTGGCGGAGGGCTTCGGAAGAGCTGCGGATGTAAGTTGGAAGAGACTGGACAAGGGGAGAAAAAGTAGAGTTCAGATAGGAGGATTAAGTTCTGTGGGGCAAGAACAGGCTGAAGCGATAGGTCTCCCAGGGCAGTCTCAGTTTTGACATTTTCAATTGACCCCCAGCCTCAACAGCTTTTTGGGGGAAGAGAGTTCCATTTTCCCCTACCCTTTGTGTGAAGAAATGCTTCCTGACATCACCCCTGAACGGCCTACTTCTATTTTTAAGGTTTGTTCCCAGTGTTCTGGACTCCCCCCGGCGGAAATAGTTTATCTCTTATCTACCCTGTCAAATCCTTTAATCATCTTAAACACTTCAATCAGATCACCCTTTAATCTTCTATACTCAAGGGATTACAAGCCTGGTCTATGCAACCTGGTCTCATAATTTAACCCTTTTAGCCCCAGTATCAATCTGGTGAATTTGCAAAGGTAACTGTATCCATTGGTGAGTTGTCCATTTATCCATATGTGTAAGCATTGTGGAGATATGATTCTCAAACATCCAACATTTGGAATACACTCATTAAAACTAAAACATACCAACTTTCTGAGCAGCTCAAACATTTACTGAACCTACAATAATATCATTGAGTTTATCTGTTGGTAAAAGCAAGATAAAGGACCACCATTAAAATATATTTTCTTTATTTAATTTGGTGCGATACTGTGCACTAATAATGGACATACTGGAGTAAGCATTTGGCTTCCAATTCTGGCCTCTTGTGAATCCACGATTTCCTTCACTCCACCATTGGCGGCCGTGCCTTCAGCTGCCTAGGCCCTAAGCTCTGGATTTCCCTCCCTAATCCTCCCCGCCTCGCTCGCCTCCTTTAAATCGCTGCTTAAAAACCCACCTCTTTGATCAAGCTTTTGGTCACCTGCCCTAATATCTCCTTATGTGGCTCGGTGTCAAATTGTGTCTGATAACGTTCCTGTGAAGCACCTTGGGAGGTTTTACTACGTTAAAGGTGCAATGTAAACGCAAGTTGTTGTTGTCAGCGGTCGCGTTCCCACTCCTGAGTCAGAAGGTGCAGGGTTCAAACCTCACTCCGTCAGCCCTGGAGAGTGGGTTGACATGCAGTGGGATTCTCACGTCTGGTGGGTGTTAGTTCCCCCTCCAAGCCCATCGTATGCTTGAGGCAGCCCATAAAATATTGACTGGTATAAAGATGGTTACGGCCATGGAAGGAGTGTTCACGTTACTGCCTGTTAATCAGCCTGCAACTCCTTCACTATTTCACTCCACACAACCAACATGGACACATTCATCCACATTTTTATATTGAGAGGGATAGGCTTGTCAGAGCTGACTGCACGAAGCAGGATTGAAGTGTTATTTGGTTTTGTATTACAGACAAGATTCATTTTCTATTAATTAGCGTAGCAAACTGGAGTGAGCTAAATTTAATTTGTGACTGCCTTACGTAGAAAGAAACATACCACAAGTTAATTTGACTTCTACTGTTAAATGGCCAATTGGATGACTCATATTGTCTATGAGGCAACTTGACCAATTGAAGAGAGAGGTTATTGCTTTGGAAGTTTGAGTGATTAACATATCGATTATCTGCAGCCGGGGAAAAATGCAACAGATTAAATATTACGACGAATTACCCCAGAATACGAATTTGCACCAATTCTCAGGCAGCATCAGGAATGGAAATTAAAAACCCAGTGCTGAATTGTGTGTGCATTGTAAGTGTGCCGGTTTGAGTTACTTTATTAGGGTATTAGGAATTCCCTCCCTAAACCTCTCTACCTCTCTCTCTCCTCCTTTAAGATGCTCCTTAAAACCTACCTCTTTCGCCAAACTTTTGATCACCTGTCCTAATATCTCCTTACGTGGCTCCATTTGTCAACTCTCCTATGAAGCTCCTCGGGACGTTTTACTTCATTAAAGCCGCTATATAAATGTGAGTTGTTGTTGTAGTGTAGGATACCCTGCATAAGAACATGAGCCATACCTGGCTTTGCAAAATCGCTCTCCCAGCAGACAGCTCTGGTCTTAGTGAATATCTGTCCAGAACCTGAGTATGTGTTTGAGTTCCCAGTATGTGCTGAGTGGTTGAGGCTTCATATAGTTAGGAAAAAGAAAGAACTTGCATTTATATAGCGCCTTTCACCACCTCAGGACGTCCCAAAGCGCTTTACAGCCAATGAAGTACTTTTGGAGTGTAGTCACTGTTGTAATGTAGGGAATGTACACAGCAAGGTCCCACAAACAGCAATGAGATAAATGGCCAGATCATCTGTTTTTGGTGTTGGGGTTGAGGGATAAATGTTGGCCAAAACCCTGTTCTTCTTCGAATAGTGGCCGTGGGATCTTTTACGTCTACCTGCGAGGGCAGACGGGGCCTCGGTTTAACGTCTCATTCGAAAGATGGCACCTCCCAGAGTGCATCACTCCGTCAGTTCTGCGCTGGGAGTGTCAGCCCGGATTTTATGCTCTGGTCTGTGGAAGGGGTGGGCTTGATGGGCCAAATGGCCTTTTCTCACTGCCTGGCCTCGTATGTTCTCATGTTACTCCACTACATCACCCACTTGCCTTTGCTTATCAATTTCTATGTTACTCTGCTCTGATAACAAGCCTAATGTAGGAGTGCAGAGCCTACACTGTGCCTCAACTCACCACACAACGCACTGCATTTGTCTAATCCAATTAATGTAACACTTGGTTTCCCAGCATCCATCAGGATGTAGCCAGCGACAATATAATTCCGTTCTCTGTTCAATCATCGAGAAAGCCGACACAGTATTGAAATAAATTAGCTGTTCATATTACAGTACACTGTACATAATACTCCTGTTAAGCTAAGAAAATGACTTTCGAAACTGGCACCTTCAGAAAACACAGTAGTTACTGTGTGTTGCTAACGGTAATTTGACCCCAAGGGATTCAACAGCTAACATTTTTTCCGCTGCCTTGTGGGGTTGTAAATTGCCATTTTGTTGTACCAGTGCCACAGGAGATGACAACAACAATATACTTTTACATAGCACCTTTCATGTAACAAATCGCTCATAGGTGATGTACAGGAAGAGCGGGGACACCAAGCAGGAACGGAGAGGGAAATTGGAACAGGTAGCCAAAGGCGCAGTCAGACTTCACTGACGCCATGGGATAGTTTTGTTCTGAATTCCTGATTGACCAAGTTTTTGGTCACCTGTCCTAATATCTCCTTATGTGGCTCGGTGTCAAATTCTGTCTGATTACGCTCCTGTGAAGCACCGTGGGACGTTTTCACTATGTTAAAGGCGCTATATAAATGCAACTTGTTGTTGATGTGTGCTCCCAGCTGGTGAGGCTCTACTCTGGGAGCGCACGTTCGGAAAATTGTCCTTTATGGGGTCTTGGACTCAGACATGACAGAAGCTTGGGTGAAGTGCCCAGAGCACCCATCACGTGTGCAGTCATGCCGCAGCAAATCGAGTGACGGGAGGAGAAACAATGGAGGGGGAAAACCAAATGTCCTCCCTTCAGTGATGTTCCATTGACCACAGTATTGGCTCTGCACCTGACATAAAACATCCACTCTCATTAATGAATAAATCACGCAAAGAAGTCAAAATCAGTCTCGGAGATGTAGTTCTGTTCAACATTGTGGAATGCAATCGTTTTGAGAGCTGTTCCTTTATGAATAACCACAGCCCCGTCCTAAATATACGAATGCCGAGGGACCAAGTATACCTTTTGTTGCCTCCGGGTTTCTCGGAGCTAATTTCGTAGCCCCACACTGCGTCTCTGCCGCACCGTTTAATAGTCAGCCAGCAGCCCAGCGAACCAATACAGTAAATGTAATGTATATGCAGTGACACCTACTGTGTTGACAGCCAATTATTGATCTGTGGACAGATAGCAATAGACAGCCTTTAATTACTCAGTAGCAACAGATAGGATGCAGACAGCTGATAACCTATTTTCAGTCATCAAAGCCACTTTTCTACCTGGAGCCTGTCGACTTCTCAGAGAATATTAAGAACTCGGTATAAAACCCGAGACATCATTTTTAACTTATTCGCTGCCGCATTGCATTCGCCCATTGTCCCCTCGCTCAATAGTTACCGGTGACCTTCAAGTATTTTTGCTCCATTTTTCTCCCTTTTTGTCCTGAAGGGACTGATTCAGGGGAGACTACTGCTGGGGTACAGTTAAATGGGTGACTCGTACTGAGGTACAGTTAACTGGGTGACTCGTACTGGGGTACAGTTCAATGAGTGACTCATACTGGGGTACAGTTCCATGGGAGAGTCGTACTGGGGTACAGTTCCATGGGAGAGTCATACTGGGGTACAGTTCCATGGGTGACTCGTATTGGGGTACAGTTCAATGGGTGACTCATACTGGGGTACAGGTCCATGGGGGACTCATACTGGGGTACAGGTCCATGGGGGACTCATACTGGGGTACAGGTCCATGGGGGACTCGTACTGGGGTACAGGTCCATGGGGGACTCGTACTGGGGTACAGGTCCATGGGGGACTCGTACTGGGGTACAGGTCCATGGGGGACTCGTACTGGGGTACAGGTCCATGGGGGACTCATACTGGGGTACAGGTCCATGGGGGACTCATACTGGGGTACAGGTCCATGGGGGACTCATACTGGGGTACAGGTCCATGGGGGACTCATACTGAGGTACAGTTCCATGGGAGAGTCGTACTGGGGTACAGTTCAAGGGGGACTCATACTGGGGTACAGTTCCATGGGGGACTCATACTGGGGTACAGGTCCATGGGGGACTCATACTGGGGTACAGGTCCATGGGGGACTCATACTGGGGTACAGGTCCATGGGGGACTCATACTGGGGTACAGTTCAAGGGGGACTCATACTGGGGTACAGTTCAGTGAGTTGTAGCTACTGTCTTAGCCTGAACTAGACAGTTTGCAACTTTGGTTTCCTGTTCATCTCCAAGCTGATCTTCCAACCTACATCCTGTCCATCACAAAGATTGCCTACTTCCAACGTGTAATATCACTTGCCTTCGCCCCCACCTCAGCCCATCTACTGCTGAAACCCTCATCCTTGCCTTTGTCACTTTGAAACTCGACTATTCCAATGTTCTGCTAGCTGCCCTCCCATCCCTCCAACCTCCTTAAACGTCAGCTCATCCAAAACACTACTACCTAAATCCTATTCTGCATCAAATCCCACTCACCGATTACTCCTCTTCTCACTGACTTACACCGGCTCCCTGTCCTCCGATGCCTCAAATTTAAAATTCTCATCCTTGTGTTTAAATCCCTTCATAGCCTCGTCCCTCAACCATGCCCTGACCTCTCTGTTCCTCTAACTCTATCTTCTTGTGAATCTCCTCTTCCCCTTACACCATCATTAGGCCCCATGCTTTGGAATTCCCTCTCTAAACCCACTCATTTCTCCCTCTTCCTCTCTTCCTTTAAGATCTTCCTTAAAGTCCACCTTTTTGTCCGAGCTTTGGTCACCTCTCCTAATATCTCCTTCTTTGGCTCAGCATCAATTTTTTGATTACACCTCTGTGAAGTGCCTTGGGACGTTTTTCTACGTTGTAGGTGCCATATCGATGCAAGTTCTTGAATACTTGAATGCACATAGGAACATAGAAACAGGAGTAGGCCATTCAGCCCCTCGAGCCTATTCCGCCACTCAAATAGATCATTGCTGATCTGTATCTTAACTCCATTTACCCGCCTTGGTTCCATAACCCTTAATACCCTCGCCTAACAAAAACCTATCAATTTCAGTTTTTAAATTTTCAATTGTCCCCCAATCACAACAGCTTTTTTGGGGGAGAGAGTTCCAGATTTCCACTCCCCTTTGTGTGAAGAAGTGCTTCCTGACATCACCCCTGAACGGCCCAGCTCTAATTTTAAGGATATGCCCCCTCATTCCGGAGGCACACAGGACACAAGGTGCAAAAAAGTCAAAGGCATAACTGAAGTATGATTCTTATTATAAATGCCCCTTTAAAAATTAAAACAAGTGGAATTATTAATTTGAACAGCCTATCTATTTCTGTCTATTTCTGTCCCATGAATGTTTTTGTTTAGACAGCGAGCCAAGGACGGAGCATGTTATTGAATGTGACCAGGCGGGAGAGCAGACTTAACGAGCGTGCAAAGTTGAAATGGCAAGACTACACTGGCCCCCTACCCTGCCCAGGTTAATGACTAGGGGCTATATTAATCAGACCTCATCACCTGTGTTAAAAAAAAGAGGAATTTAATACGTGCATGAAGCTTTTCTGCAGGAACTGTGCTGGTTGGGTAATATACTCCCTTCGAGAGCTCTGAGTGCTTCAGAAACCTTATCATTTATTAAATTAACACATATTTTTATTAAAGTTTCAAAAAGACATCAAACACAATTACTGCTGATAAATCAGATTATGGTTCTAAGAAGGAACTTCAAAGTTAATGTTAAATTTATTCCGCTAGCTGAATATTCCTCCATTTCTGAAATTAGATCAGAATCTAAATGAGCATCAAATGGATCCTAAGCACCATTAAACATCTTCCTACCTAACTGGAATCAGAGAGGGGTGTACCAGTTCTCTCTAAGCCACTGTATTTCCTTTGAAGCTAAAGGTCAGGAAATGTCTATGAATCCAAGGACTATCAACTTAATTTCCATAACCCAGGCTGACACTCAGAGTGAGGGAGTGCTGCATTGTCGGAGATGACGTCTTTCGGATGAGACGTTAAACTGAGGTCCCATCTGCCCTCTCAGGTGGACATAAAAGATCCCATGGCACTATTTCGAAGAGCCGGGGAGTTCTCCCCGGTGTCCCAGCCAATATTTATCCCTCAAACAACATCACTAAATGGATAAACTGCTCATTCATCTCATTGCTGTTTGTGGGACCTTGCTATGTGCAAATTGGCCGCCTCGTTTTAACAGTAACTATGTTTCAAAAGTACTTAATTGGCTGTAAAGAGCTTTGGGATGTCCTGACGTCATGCAAGGTGCTATATTATTGCAAGTATTTCTTTTACTTACTTAGTCATGCAAAGTTGCTCCTGATGCTATCAAGGACAATTGAACTTTCACCTCTGGCTTCTGACGAAAGGGGGAAGAAAGCTTCTCTTCACTCACTGTGAAGCTGTTAAAAGTAACTGAAGAAAAAGAACTTGCATTTATATAGCACCTGTCACATCCTGGGAGAACCTTCACCACACGGAATGCAGCGGTTCAAGAAGGCGGCTCACCACCACCTTCTCAAGGGCAATTAGGGATGGGCAATAAATGCCGGCCTCACCAGTGACGCCCACATCCCATGAACGAATAAAAAAAAAATCCTCAGGAAGTTCCAAAGTGCTTTTCAGACAATTATTTACTTTTGAAGTGTAGTCACTGTTGTTATGGTGGCAAACATGGTAGCCAATTTGTGTACAAACAGGAATGAGTTAAATGAACACTTAATGTATTTTTGGTGATGTTTGTTGAGGGATAAACATTGGCCAGGACACTGGAAGAATTCCCCTGCTCATCTTCAAATAATGCCATGGGATCCTTTACATCTATCTGAGCGAGCAGATGGGGCCTCAGTTTCATGTCGCGTCTGAGAGATGGCACCTCTGACTGTACAGCACTCCCTCAGTACCCCACTGAAGTGTCAGCCTAAATGTTGTGCTCAACTCTCTGGAGTGGGGGTTGAATTCAAGACCATCTGACTCAGGGGGGCGAGAGAATTACCACCTGAGACAAGCTGACACTTGCTAAATGAAATGAGTTTGGACAGACTCAATCCAATCCCCACTGAATGTGAGTCACCAGCAAAAAAAAAATGTCCATTACTCAGCCTAAATTGGCACTGAGCTGTCAGTCACACTCAAGACAGGTCATGAAGATTGCTGGTGAGAGCTGTGACTAATGGTGAGACTGGGAGCTAAAGACAGGCAAACAAACAGCTCTGTTCCACAGCACTGGAATCCTTCGACATGACGAACACAAAGGGTGGAACTTTCAATGTTGGTGGAGATACACAATGGACGATAATGGATCTGCTTCCTGTTATACACCCCACATGATTTTCCTTTCCTTTGAAGTCACCCCACCCCCACCGAAGGTGAAAGTTCGGCCCCACTCCAGGACTTGACACTTAATCTAGGCTGATGTTTCACTGCACTAGTAAGCGGGCGCTGGGAGAACTCCCCTGCTCGTCTACCTGTTCAGGCAGACATGAAACATTCCACTGCTTTATTGGAAGAAGAGCAGGGGAGTTCTCCCAGATGTCCTGGCCAACATTTATCCCTCACTAAAACAGATTAATTGGTCATTGCTGTTTGTGTGACCTTGCTGTGCGCAAATTGGCTGCTGTGTTTGCCTACAAACTTCACAAGTAATTAATTGGCTGTGAAGCACTTTGGGATGTCCTGCGGACGTGAAAGGCGCTATATAATTGTAAGTTCTTTCTTTCCCACTCCTCGCTGAATTTGCCCTTAAGATCTATTGCACTGCTTCCTGCTCTAAATCATTGATTCAGAAGGCCGAGCGAGTATGGAACTCTGCACCTCCCTGTCCTCCAACAGCCTAGAACTTTTAAAAACCCAAGTCACTGTTTCTTAACTTGCATCAGCTTCTCGCCTTCTCTGTCCGACAATGCGGGTGTCCTTCACTGCCCCTCAACTAGTTTTCTCGGTAACATAAGGACAAGGCAACCTTCACACACACACACACACACACACACACACACAAACACATACCATGCAGCAGGTTCTGTGGACCCCTAGGCTGCTGTACGAACAGCAATCTCTGAAAGTGCTGCTCTGAGCAACTGATTGAAGGGACAGACGCACTGCTTCCAGGTATAATTAGTTCTGGGCAATTTATTATAATAAAAAAAAACCTCTCAGATTAAAATTCTTGCAGCTTTTTATAGCAGTGACACATACATTAATGTTTCTTATGAGTTCAGAGTGATTTGTTGGACTGATTAAGGTTTATATAAGGAGAGCGCCATCAGGATTTGGACAAATATGTCAAGGTGTCACCACTCCTTCACAGTACAATGGATGGGAATGTTAGGCCTGTGTAGTTCGAGGGAACGGGGAGGGCATTCCATAATGGCCCCTCCACTCACTCCTGATAAACACGCACCTGGGATCCTGGTGGAGGGTTTTCCAGTGAAAAATTCAGCTACGTTTCTCTATTTAAGAAGACTTTAATGGGCTATCAAGGATTGGAAAATTGACCTCGAGGGGCCAGATGCAGGTCTCGTCAGTCCTGTGGTACTGTACCCTACAAACAGGATTCTCATTACTGTTGACCTCATTCCCTGCTCCTGTTTGTGCCATACTATGTTTTATTAGTCATATAATTGATATGATGTGAGTCGTGGCTCAGTGGATATCATTCTCGCCCCTGAGTCAGAACATTATGGGTTCAATCCCCTCTCCAGAGACTTGAGCACATAATCCAAGCTGATACTTCCAGTGCAGTACTGAGGGAGTGCGACACTGTCGGAGGTGCTGTCTTTCGGATGAAACCAAGGGCCCCGTCTATCCTCTCAGGTGGACATAAAAGATCCCACGGTACAATTTCGAAGACGAGCGGGGGAGTTCTCCCCGGTGTCCCGTCCAATATTTATCCCTCCAAAATAAGATTAACTGATCACGATCTTATTGCTGTTTGTGGGATCTTGCTGTGTGAAAATTGGCTGCTGCATTTCCTACATTACAACAGCGATCACACTTCAAATGTACTTCATTGGCTGTAAAGCGCTTTGGAATGTCCTGAGGTCATGAAAGGCGCTATATAAATTCAAATTCTTTCTTTCTTTTCAGTCCCTGCTCCCGTTGGTGCCATTATTCCTTAGAATATAGTTTTGAAAAACTCCTTCCCCTCCCAACGGCACAGAATGTTTCATCGCTGCTGACAGCTTTGAAGTGGACAATTGCTCATGTTTTGCATCGCACCAAACAATGGGCTGTACATCACAAGCTTCAATACTGAAAGGGCCAAAGCCTATTGATCCCAGGGAACCCATCTATCCGTCAGGCAAGTCGAACAATAGCACCCTGTAGATAAGAGAGGAACAGAGCCATAAAACAAAAAACTAGGCAACAGTTCCCATCGCGTCAATAAAAGTGAGTTGCGGGAGGAAATGGAGAGAGCGTAGAAACTCTTTCGATCCTCATGTTGGATGCCCTTCATGTTATATTTGATGTGAGTGTGTGCAGTACTGAGGTCAGGCAGGGATAGAAGATGGTTAGATTTTTCGCATTTTTTTCACCGAGCGATATTGCCAAAAGGTTGGAGAGATTTGATGAATGAGCTCTGTGTTGCGCTCAGTACAAGCATTTAATTAACCCCCCAGCTTCCTTAAAGGACTATTATTTGCAGCAATAGTATGAAATATGTATTCCCGATACATTCCTTCTCCAGTGCCAACATCAAGTGAGACCACTGAAGCAATGCCAATTAGTGCCACCTTTGAGGCCAGTTTAGTGCTGTAGATCATTGCCCACTGGGAGCTGTATGCGAGACTGCCTGAGGTTTGCACTGAGGGCTCATTACAGCTGTCTGACAGGGAGAACTTCATCCACTGTTTCTGAGCCACATTTGAATTCACGTCTTCGAAGTTAAAAGAACAAGCACTGATAATGAGGTGTAGGTATGTTTGCTAAAGATTGCACACTCTCCTTCTGACATAATAGATTTGCTCTTAATGGTGCTCTGCCAAACATCAATCTAATAATCGCCAAGGGACTTCCATGGGGAAAGAGAGGGAAAGAAGAGTATTGGAATGTTCCCTTTTTGCACTGAGAACAGAATTTTGTTCTTCCAATTCTCTTTGCTGCTGTCCTGAAGGTGGTGACTGACGACCGGGTTAATCTTGCACAGGTGTCAGTCATGCTTTGGTATGCTACTCAACGAGCCATCCATCACCAATGAGTGTTGGCAGTTTGTTCAGTGGAGCGGGGGAGCAGAGAGGGAGACATGGGTCACTGTTATTTTGGAGGCAAACAGTCAAACAGTCAATTAACTGCAAGATCAATGACCAGTTAATTTGTTTTGGGGGTGCTGGTTGAGGGACATAATGTTGGCCAGGAAACCGGGAAAACTCCTGCTCTTCTTGACATTGTGCTGCACATGGGAACTGCACATCTACCTGGACACGGAATCAGGGCCTCGGTTTAGCTTTCTCACCCAATCGGTGACATCTCTAACACTCCCTCAGCACTGCATTCAGTGTGCCAGCCTAGGTTAGGTGACTAATTCCTGCAGTAGGGTGCTTAGAACCTACAACCTTCAGACTCAGAAGTGAGAGTGTTACCAACTGAGCTATGCTGACACTCCAGTCCATCTCTCTCTCTATATTATATAGATATACACACACACACATACATATATATACACACAAAAACATATATACACACACACATACATATACAAGAAAAAACAAACCACATTAAACTCCTGTATATATCTGATGTGGAATAATGCATGTTGGAGAGTGAAGAACACGTCAGCAATTTAAACGCAGGGTCGGAGTGATGCAATAAGCAGCAAGAGACCAAGATAACATTATTAGCACATCCCTACTCTTTATCTTGTAATATGCCCTGTTTCAGGCCTTGACGACAAGTTTGAATTACATTGACAAAAACTGGACACACCTTTTGTTTCTTTACTTGTCTTATTACCACTACCTAGAGCCTTGCACCAGCATTACTTTTATCATTTAATCATTCCCGCCCTCCACCTTGTCACAGACCTCTCCCTTCTGTTCTTTACTCGCCCCCCTTTCCCCTTGTTCTGCGCTTGCTTAAAAGCTGTTCGTCTCTTAACATCTTCCAGTTCTGATGAAAGATCACCGACCTGAAACGTTAACTCTGTTTCTTTCTCTTCACAGATGCTGCCTGACCTGCTGAGTGTTTTCCAGCATTTTCTTGCTTATATTTTAGGCAAAACTGCTCAATCTGTCACATTTACAGATAGCCGCTGGCTTGTCTTTTTGTTTGTGCAGGACAATACAGGGTAGAAATGAAGGTCGACTCTTCTTGTCCAAACATTTACCAGGCAAGTACCAAACTCCTCTCTGCACTATTTTAGCGTAGGCGCTTGGGTTAACGTCAAAATAGCGCTAGGAAGAGTTTGCTCTCGACCTGTTAAACGTTCAGATGAGAATTATGCTAATTGTAATTTTGATTCTAACGATCATTATATTACCTCATTGGTGGTGATAATGTAGGAACTTACATAGAACGTACAGCACAGAAACAGGCCATTCGGCCCAACTGGTCTATGCTGCTGTTAATGCACCACACAAGCCTCCTCCTCACTCTCTACTTCATCTCACCCTATCAGCATATCCTTCTATTCCTTTCTCCCTCATGTGTTTATCTAGCTTCCCCTTAAATGTATCTACACTATTCACCTCAACTACTCCTTGTGGTAGTGAGTTCCACATTCTCACCACTCTCTGGGTAAAGAAGTTTCTCCTGAATGGATTTATTAGCGACTATCTGTATTTATGGCCCCTAGTTTTAGTCCCCTCCACAAGTGGAAACACCTTCCCCACATCTACCCTATTAAACCCCTTCATAATGTTAAAGACCTCTATCAGGTCACCCCTCAACCTTCTCTTTTCTAGAGAAAAGAGCCCCAGCCAGTTTAATCTTTTCTGCTAGGTATAATCTCTCAGTTCTGGTATCATCCTTGTAAATCTTCAATGCATCTTCTCCAGTGCCTCCATATCCTTTTTGTAATATGGAGACCAGAACTGTTCACAGTGCTCCGAGTGTGGTCTAACCAAGGTTCTATACAAGTTTAACAAAACTTCAAGGTCACCTAATCTGAATTTTTTAAAATCCCAATATTCTCTCCTTTTCTGCTGGTGGTGCTGATTCCCGCGGATGTATGGGTGTCTGCTGGTCATCACCATTCCGCAGTTATGAAACCAGAAGGCGAGAGTTGGCAGGCTACACACAAGGTTAGCCGAGCATGATCTGCTCTGGCTCCTGCTATCCATGCTCTTTGCTGCGGATTTGGATTTTGGAGTGGGAACCCTTGTGAATTTTTCTCCTCCCTACCTCAGGGGCACTGAGGCCAATCGCAGCACGTTGACCTGTGACCGAGCTGAGATCAGCTCGCTCAGCATGTACTGGGGATCAAAGCTGGCACCTTCCTGTTCTCTGCGACTCAGTTCCACACTGGCCACTGCATTATTCTTACAGCGGCAAAGAAAATTTACTGAGAGATTTACTGCCTTCAGGATTGGGGGCGGGGGGGAATCTGTACCCAAGGGAGAGCTCCATCAGGAGTGAGGGAGGAACGTACCCCAGTGAGAGCCATCGCCCACAGGAGGAGGAGGACTCATACTCCAGGGAGAGATCCTTCAGTTGAAGAGTGGCCCTTACCCCAATGAGAGCCATCCCCATGGGAGGAAGACCCATGCCCCAGTGAGCCCTCCTTCAGGGGCGAGCTCCTTCAAGAGGAGAACAGCCTGTACCCCAGTGAGAGCCATAGCTGGGAGGAGAGGAGAATTGGAGGCAGTTCGGAGAAGGTTCACTAGGTTGATTCCAGGTATGGAAGGGTTTTCTTATGAGGAAAGATTGGGTAGGTTGGGCCTATAGTTATTGGAGTTTAGAAGAATGAGAGGAGATCTTATTGAAACATATAAGATTCTGCGGAGGCTTGACAGGGTAAATGCTGAGAGGATGTTTCCCCTCATAGGGGAATCTAGAACTAGGGGGCAGAGTCTCAGAATGCGGGGTCGCCCATTTAAGATGGAGATGAGGAGAAATTTCCTCTCTCAGAGGGTTGTGAACCTTTGGAATTCTTTGCCCCAAACAGCGGTGGAGGCTGAGTCATTGAATATATTCAAGGCTGAGTTAGACAAATTTTTGATCAGCAAGGGAGTCAAAGGATATGGGGAACAGGTGGGAAAGTGGAGTTGAGGCCAGAATCAGATCAGTCATGATCCCATTGAATGGCGGAGCAGGCTTGAAGGGCCAAGTGGCCTCCTCCTGCTCCTATCTCTTATGTTCTTATAACCCAGCGAGACCTCCTTCAGGAGAAGAAGGGACTCATAGTCCATGAAGAGCTCCTTCAAGAGAAGAGGGGACACATACTCCAGCAAGAAGCCTCTTCAGAGAGGAGACGCCCGTACCTTAGCAAGAGCCAATGCCTCCAGGAAAGGAGGGGAGAAAACCCAAGGGAAAAAAGAACCCCAGCAAAAATAATACCTTTATTACACTCTCTTGTGACTCATCTGAATCTCATTCTGCAGAGATGACACTATAATAGTCTTGGGGTCTTTAATCAGTGTCATCTCAGCTCTATTTTTAACCATTATTACCAATGTTTTTTTTCACTCACTATAGCACATGGTATGTCAGATTATAGATGGTGACAGTGAGGATAAAGCTGTAATTTAATCTCAGCAATCAGATGACGTTCACAAAGTGCTTGAGCTTTGTCCTCTCGCTTTACGGTTTCACCTCAACACTATGAGTGAACTGCCCCCGGTCATTGTCACTTTGTAACAGGAGAATTACACAATGCCTGATCTCTGTGGAAACAGGAGATTGGTGCACGGAGCAGTCCCGTCCAACAGGTTTTTAAGTTATTTTATGGACTCCAAGGCCGCCTGTGATTTTTGCGGCCAGGACGAGACCGTTTTTCATATTTTCGTTTAGTGCGAGAGGTTTTAGCCCTGTTCCATTATATGGGGGGGGGGGGGTGGGGTGGGGTGGGCAGCTCCTCAACTTCTGGCTCCACTTCAGTCCCACGCTCCTGATCTTTGCTCACACGGTGCGGAGAGTGGGTGGCGGTTTGGGGGGGGGGGGGGCACGATGGAGGAGCTCCTCGCGGGTCTCCTGCTGGTCCTGGCCAAGGTGGCCATTCACAGGTCCAGGTTGAACGCGGCCCGTTTGGTGGGGGTGGTGGGGGCTCTGGCTGCCTGCTTCTCTTCCGCGGTCTTGTCCGTGCCCAGGTGGCTCTGGAGTGGGAGCACGCGGTGTCCGCTGGTACTCTTGAGACCTTCCGTGACCGGTGGGCACCGCAGGGACTGGAGGGCGTAGAGGGCATCGGTAATAATATTATTTGAGTTTATAAGTTTCCTTTGTTTTTTTTTCTTTACCGTTTTGTTCTTTATTAGCTGTGCCTCTCTACGAAGGGGGCACTTTTGTTTGTTTTTTTTTGTTTGATAAGAAACGGTACCCAGAAACAGCAGCAGAGAATTTCAATGATTGGTTTCACTCAGGAGCCAAGGCCTCGAGCCCAGGATACCAGGAAGACTGAAAACAGTAGATGAGAAGAAGAGGCAACTTAAAAAGGTGGTGGCTTGATGGCACCAAGTTTGGGTTTCAAGAGCCGGGACATTGTAAGAGGGAAGGATGACTGAGGGAGGAGAGGACTTCCACATTATTGAGGTCCCAGGGAAGAGCAGGATTTGATGTGAAGAGTCTTCAACAACAACAAGTTACATTTATATAGTGCCTTTAACATCCCAAGGCGCTTCGCAGTAGCGATTATCAGACAAAACTTGACACCGAGCCACATAAAGAGATATTAGGACAGTTGACCAAAAGCTTGGCCAAAAGAGGTTTTAAGGAGAACCTTAAAGGAGGAGCAAGAGGTAGAGAGGTTTGGGGAGAGAATTCCAGAGCTTAGGGCCTGGCTGAAGGCACGGCCGCCAATGGCGGAGTGAAGAAAATCAGGGATACGCAAGAGGCCAGAATTGGAAGAGCACAGAGATCTTGGAGGGCTGTAGGGCTGGAGAAGGTTACAGAGATAGGGAGGAATTGAAATTCATGTCAATTTGGTGAGGGGCAGGGGAGAGGAAGTGTAGACAGGACATTGTTGTGCAGCTTAGAAGGAACGAGAGAGCAAAGTTAGAAGCACGAATTTTTTTAGTCACCTAGAGGAAATGACCTTGGCAATGATGTCATGCTATTGCAAAAGAGGAGAGTTACCTGATGGGCCTGATTTTGCTTTGAGTGGCAAACGGCACCTGCCATTCCCTGGACTTGCATTTGCCCATAGACTCTCCCTGAGCTTTTCCATGGCAACTTCCTCTAAATTAGAGATCCAGAAAAGCATGGTGCCCTCCACAGGGCATCTGGGACCTGTGTGAACAGGGCAAGCAACTGTCTGTCCCCTTAATCAATCAGATCGAAGCTTTGTTAATAAGCCATGCAGAGACTGAGCCAGGAAGTGTAAATTAGAATAACGAATTCAATGTCAAATCAGGTACAGAAAGCGAAATAAAGAGATGGTAAGAAAGATTGAATTAAGAGACAGAGATAAACGAGGCAGAAAGAAAAATAAAATAAAGTAAAAACTTATTTAATTTTTAAAAAAAATGTCCAACAACAATTAAAATCTGAAGGAATGAGACTCCACAATTGTTAAAGTTAATTTTCAGTACCACAGAGCTTGTTTGGCCATCATTAAGACTTATTACACCATTAAAAGGGTACTTTTTAAAAAATTCGTTCATGGGATGTGGGCGTCGCTGGCGAGGCCGGCATTTATTGCCCATCCCTAATTGCCCTTGAGAAGGTGGTGGTGAGCTGCCTTCTTGAACCGCTGCAGTCCGTGTGGTGACGGTTCTCCCACAGTGCTGTTAGGAAGGGAGTTCCAGGATTTTGACCCAGCGACGATGAAGGAACGGCGATATATTTCCAAGTTGGGATGGTGTGTGACTTGGAGGGGAACGTGCAGGTGGTGTTGTTCCCATGTGCCTGCTGCCCTTGTCCTTCTAGGTGGTAGAGGTTGTGGGTTTGGGAGGTGCTGTCGAAGAAGCCTTGGCGAGTTGTTACAGTGCATCCTGTGGATGGTACACACTGCAGCCACAGTGTGCCGGTGGTGAAGGGAGTGAATGTTTAGGGTAGTGGATGGGCTGCCAATCAAGCGGGCTGCTTTGTCCTGGAAGGTGTCGAGCTTCTTGAGTGTTGTTGGAGCTGCACTCATCCAGGCAAGTGGAGAATATTCCATCACACTCCTGACTTGTGCATTGTAGATGGTGGAAAGGCTTTGGGGAGTCAGGAGGTGAGTCACTCGCCACAGAATACCCAGCCTCTGACCTGCTCTTGTAGCCACAGTATTTATGTGGCTGGTCCAGTTAAGTTTCTGGTCAATGGTGACCCCCAGGATGTTGATGGTGGGAGATTCGGTGATGCTAATGCTGTTGAATGTCAAGGGGAGGTGGTTAGACTCTCTCTTGTTTGAGATGGTCATTGCCTGGCATTTGTCTGACGCGAATATTAATTGCCACTTATCAGCCCAAGTCTACATCAGAACGGACAAGCCCTGGCTTTTTCAGCCGAGTTTAGTCTGTATGTACAGCATCAGTGCAGGAGCGTCACGCTGTTCCCTTCATTTGAACGGGCAGCCGGCCGGCAAGATGCCGTTCTCACGAAGCTTACGGAGGAGCACTGTATCTCGTTGAGCAATTTCTGGATTTCCAAGTTTTAACTGCGCATGTGCGACTTGCACAGAAATAACGGTGAGCACTGATAGCCTCGCCGTCATCTTCTCACAGCAAAATATGGGCCATTCTGTCATCTTTGTACTGGCTACTCAGATACAACAAAACAAACTTCCTGAGGTCTATTGACGTCCAGGCCAGGAAGACACATTTTAAGCCATGATTTGGACAATTCTGTACAGTGGGGGAAGGCAGCACATAGTGCAGTCCTGAGCCATGCAGACCAAGGAGGTCGAAGGTTCAGAGTCCCAATATGTGCTGAGTTAGCCAATCTCAGCCAGTGGGCATAATTGCCCACTGTGCCCCTGGGTTTACGAGAAGAACAGAATATAAGTTCCTGAAGGCCATCCTGCGACTCCTGCCGGACGGCACACATAGGTGTACATCTGATGGGAATCTCGGTGTCGGCCGTGGCTCAGTGGGTAGCACTCTCACCTCTTAATGGCAGAAGGTTGTGGATTCAAGTCCCACTCCAGAGACTTGAGCACATAATCTAGGCTGACACTTCAGTGCAGTTCTGAGGGAGTGCTGCACTGTCGGAGCTGCCGTCTTTCAGATGAGATGTTAAACTGAGGCGCTATCTGCCCTCTCAGGTGGACATAAAAGATCCCATAACACCACTTTGAAGAAGAGCTGGAGAGTTGTCCCCAGTGTCCTGGCCAATATCTGTCCCTTTACTAAAAATCAGATTATCTGGTCATCAGCACATTGCTGTTTGTGGGACCTTGTTGTGTGCCGTGTTTCCTATGTTACAGCAGTGACTACACCTCAAAATAGTAATTCATTGGCGGTAAAGTGTTTTGGAATGTCATGAAAGGCACTTTATAAATGCAAGTTCTTTCTTTTGTGATGCCTTTCACAGTCAAACTACCAGTTGGCCCTCAGTACCTTAGCTCAGGCAGGGAGAATGGGTACCTGGGACAAGTACCAGAGAGCTGCCTCCACCCATGGAATTGTACCCCAGCGTCGGCCAACACCATCGGGAGAGGAGAGGAGAAAAAAAATCTGGAAAGAAAGACCGATATCAAAAGCGGGTTCAGTGCGTAGAGACAAGAGTCCGTTCATTTTCCCACTGAGGCTTTCACACTCACTGTGATCTTACATTTATTCCGATTGCCTGATATTTGAATCCAAACAAAACTGCAAACATTTGCATAATTAGATGTTTTTTTTTCACTATAATGAAAAGATAGCTAACAAACTCTCGTGTTTAACTACAGCGTTTCCATGGTTTCTGTCTAAAAATAGACCTCAGCTTAATACTGATCTTTTGACAATAATTATTCATAATCTCTCGGGCCTTATCAGTACACAATTTGTTTCTCCATTTTATTTCTGATCTGTTCATGTTTCCTCGACCTAGTAATGATTTTAAATTTTTTTTCCAAATATGTATACTACACATTGGTTAAATGAGTGTCATTTAACCAATCAGTTGGAACTGAGGGGCTAAGTACCTCTCAGTACCCATTCACATGAAAGCACAGAATGGTAAATGGCCATTTTGGTGATCGAGCCCATCTCTCATGCAGTTCACCCTATTGAAGGCCTTCATTCTCCTGAGAGAGATTTCCCACAGATAGGAGAGATTACTAACAAGAGGGGAGAGATTACTGCCAAGAGGGGAGAGATTACTAACAAGGGAGGAGAGATTACTAACGAGAGGAGAGATTACTAACAAGAGAGGAGAGATTACTAACAAGGGAGAAGAGATTGTTAACTATGGGAGAAGAGATTGTTAACTATGGGAGGAGAGATTACTAACAAGAGAGGAGAGATTACTAACAAGGGAGGAGAGATTACTAACAAGGGAGGAGAGATTGTTAACTATGGGAGGAGAGATTACTAACAAGGGAGGAGAGATTACTAACAAGGGAGGAGAGATTGTTAACTATGGGAGGAGAGATTACTAACAAGGGAAGAAAGATTATCAATGGAGAGGAGATTAATGGCAAGGGAGAGGAGATTCGCAACATGAGAGGAGAGATAACAAAAACGGGAGGAGAGATACAAAGAAAGGACGGAAGGTAGGCTTGTTTTTACATAGTTATCACATTGCCCAGGAACATCCCTAAGTGTTTCACATGCAATGAATTGCTTTGAAGCACAGACACGGTTATGTAGTTGAATGCAAGATTTATACAGCTATTAGGGAAACATTACATCCAGCAGTTACCCAACATGTATCCTCTTTACAACTGAAACATGGTCCAACTACTTATTAGGAGATCTGTGTTCATCTGCGTAGCAACCTTCACTGCATTACAAAGTATTTTTTTGTTTGTTTGTGAAGTGCTTGTGATGTTTCTGAGATCCATCATATAGCTGAAGTCTCTCTTTCTCCTTCTTTTTATTTCTGTTTAATGCTGAAACATTTTATTTGAGAAAACCTCAGGGCGATGGGCAAAAGGCTCATTGGGCAAAACCCACCAGATTTAAGAACATGGAGGAGAAGATAGGATGGGCCAGAATTTGCTCTAGCAGAGCATCTAATGGCGTCTGCCGTAAGTTAGACTTGCCTCTGCACCCTTCAGCTCCAAAAACGTTTGCCCACAAAGTTGCTGAAAGTGCGAGCTGATAACGTGGCAGCGAGGGAAACAGGGCGTCTGGGACCTGAGTGAGCAGGGTGACCAACAGGGCATCTCTTTAACCAACGAGATTTAAGGATTGGGAAATAAACACAGGAAGGACTGAGAAGGAGGGCAAATTAAAGGGGGTAAATTCATTGTCAAATCGTGTACAGAAAGAGAAATAAATAGAGGGAAAAAAAGATTGGATTAAGAGAGAGACAAAAAAGAGACAGAAAGGAAAAGTCAGAAAAAAAAATTAATTTAAAATTTGACATTTTTAAAATCTCCCCCAAAAATTCAAAACCTGAAGGAATGAGACCGCACTTTTAAGAGTTAATTTTTGGTGCCAGAAAGGTTGATTGGCAGTCATTAACACTTATCACGTCGTTAAAAGGGTACGTACGCTTGTAATGACAAGACTTAACTTTCCGTGGCGAGTTTAATGGGCAATTAATGGGCAAATACAGCAAGCTCATAGAAAAAAAACAGGGAGGCTGAGAGTGAGATGCCGTTTTGATGAAACTAATGGCAGAGCGGCACAAGTCGGACAGCAACTTCTGGATATTCACATTTAACCGTGCATCTGCTCCGCGCCTGAAGTTGCTGTGCCATTTACCTATGATTAACGATGAGCGCCATCAGCCTCCCCGTTATTTTGACAGCAAATTCTGGCCCGATAAATCAAGGAGTAGTGGTCCGGTGACACCAAGTTTGTGCTTTGAAAGCCAGCAAGATTGTAAGAAGAAATGGAATAATGAGGGAGGTGAGGAGCCCCACAGCTTTGAGTGAAGACTGCATGTGAGATTACATAGAATTTACAGCACAGAAACAGGCCATTCGGCCCAACTGGTCCATGCCGGTGTTTATGCTCCACACGAGCCTCCTCCCACCCGACTTCATCTCACCCTATCAGCATATCCTTCTATTCCTTTCTCCCTCATGTACTTCCCCTTAAATGTATCTATGCTATTCACCTCAACTACTCCTTGTGGTAGCGAGTTCCACATTCTAACCACTCTCTGGGGTGAAGAAGTTTCTCCTGAATTCCCTATTGGATTTATTAGTGACTATCTTATATTTATAACCCCTAGTTTTGGATTCCCCCAAAAGCAGTAACATCTTCTCTACGTCTACCCTATCAAACCCTTTCATAATTTTAAAGACCAAATAATAAATATTACATTTAATAATATCCACCAAAGAAATTATTTGAAGGATTCTCTGAACTGCCAATGGATGTCAATGCAGAAATAACCAATTAAATTATGAATGTCATTTCCACTCTCCTCTCTAAGTTCCATTGTAACAGCAGGCAATGCCCGACTGTCCTGTAGCTATATCTTCAATGAGAGAAAAAAATCCACACTGGTATTGTAGGGGTAAGGAGGGAAGGGGAGAATGACTCTGAACCATGAACAGAGCAGTGGCAATCTGTAGTTACCAGAACGCACTGGCAAGCACTGCTGATAGAACAATCCAACCCTTGCAAAATACATCACTGCAGTGTTGAGAACACATCAGCAGGGCCAGAAGAAATAAGTCAAAAACAAAAGGAATAAACAGAATACAAGTATTAACTCAGAGCTCCCTCTCGCTCATTCAGATGAAAATGTCAAATCCCTCAATGGTGAAATGAAAATGGCAACAGGCTTTTCACAAGAATTCGATTAGTCGAATAAATGCTTGTCTCAATTATAAATCTTTTAAAATAATGAATTCAAAAGCTATCACTGCATGTCTTTTAAAATGCTAGCACTGGATCTAACTCTTATAAAGCTGCATTGTCCTAGAGTCGCTTTTGTGCTGCAATGTAATTCCCAGCCAAAGGAAAAAAGAAATGAAAGAATATTTCTTCTAAGCTTCCTTATGTGAGACTTTCACAGTGAAACTCTACATAACACCCATAAATCCCACTGCACTTGTCACATCAGGAATTTATCTAGGCATAGACTCATTCATTGTAGTTTCACCTCAATCGTGTGAGAGAATCTTTTTATTTTTAGTCTGGGTGGCGAGGGAGTTCTGTTCTTCAACAGAGAAAGTAAATGGATCATCACTGCTGTTCAAGCAGAGACGACTAAGAGTACACAATGGGAAACATTCCCGTCTGGTATTGTGTGTCTCCATGTCAGCTCATGTACATGTACAGTACACAATGGGAAACATTCCCGTCTGGTATTGTGTGTCTCCGTGTCAGCTCATGTACATGTACAGTACACAATGGGAAACATTCCCGTCTGGTGTGGTGTGTCTATTTGTCTATTATCCCTCACTCAGTACTACACTCCCTCACACTGCACTCAAGTGTAAGCCTACATTATGTGCCGAAGTTTAAGAATGGAGCTTGTACTCCCAACCTTCCAACTCAGGGAAGAATCGAAAGAAAAATGTTAAAAAAATAAGGTGGGGGGAGGAGGGGAGAAACCGTCGAACCGATGTTTCTTATTCCTACTTTGAGAGAATAACAATTCTTTTCAGCCACAGGAATTCACAACAGGACTTTTTGCTTCAGAATATTTCATGAAAATCATGAGTCAATGATTTGGAAAGGTTAAGCTGAGTTGCATGTAGGTTTGACCTAGCTTAGTACTTTTAACAGAGCTTTACAGAGTAATTGCGTTTCTCTAAGCTTTGTGTCTGTGGACCCTGCATCTGATTTTCTGTTCATCACAAAAGCAAAAGCCAATAATTTAACAGTGTCTAGCCCTGCCTGCATTAAGCCGTTTTCATCAGTGAAGTCTCAATGAACGGCTGATGCTAATCACAACAGATGGTTGTGTCTTCTGCCCAATCCCATTTCGATCCAAGAAGCTGCCTCCCCTTCATTCCAAAGACACCACCATTCCCAAGACCCCCAGAGATTGCCCTGCAAATAAGGCAACTGCCTACCAACATTGGGAGCACATATTGGGAACTGCTACACCCCCCACCCCGCGATTTCCACACCATTAAAATTAATAGTCAGGAAATCACAGGCAGTGGGTGCAGGATTTCTTGAGATGCACATCCTGCACAGACCAGGAGCGCTGAAGCGGAGGTTTAAATCCCTGCTCCCAGAAACTTGCAGATATCTCAAGCTGCGGATGCAAGCAGAGCTTGGGAGTTCTGGTTTAGGATCCTCCCACCAACGGAGCAACAGCCCTTTTCCCAAATCTCCAGGCCCATGAAATTCAAACAGGAAGAATGTGGCTCAATGGCCTGAGCTTTGAGGGCCGTGGTGATTGTGACTGGTCCATTAATGCATCGGTTACCATAATTGAAACCTAATCCATGTCAGGAACTATTTTCAAAGGGGTCTGCGTTTTATGAAAGAAAGGACTTCCTTATAATCCCAAGATCCTCCTGTGGTCAGACCCCATCTGGAGAACTGCATTCAGTTCTGGGCGCAGCACCTCAGGATGATATATTGGCCTTGGGGGGGGGTGCAGTGCAGATTCACCACAATTACGCCAGGGTTTAAAGGGTTAAATTACTACAATTATCATATGCCAACTCCTGCCTTCTCCAGTTAGCAGGCCAGAGCTCCCACCTACTGCAACACGCAGCCTCAGTGAAATCATTCTGACAGGAATACAGCATGATGCAGAAAGATACCAGGACTTAAAGGGTCAAATTATGAGGACAGCTTGTATAAACTTGGCTTGTATTCCCTTGAGTTTAGAAGATTGAGGGCTGATCTAATTGAGGTGTTTAAAATGTGAAAAGGATTCAACAGGGCAGATACTGAGAAACTATTTCCTTTGATGGAGGATTCCAGAACAAGAGGACATAATCTTAAAATTAGAGCCACAGGCCATTGGAGAGCGAAATCAACACAAAGGGTGGCAGAAATCTGGAACTCTCTCCCCCAAAAGGCTGTGGATGCTGGGGGGTCAGAGTTCTGACGAAAGGTCTTCGACCTGAAACGTTAACTCTGTTTGTTTTAAGAACATAAGAACATAAGAAATAGGAGCAGGAGTAGGCCAATCGGCCCTTCGAGCCTGCTCCGCCATTTAATAAGATCATGGCTGATCTGATCCTAACCTCAAATCTAAATTCATGTCCAATTTCCTGCCCACTCCCCGTAACCCCACAGAAGCTGCCTCACTCGCTGAGCTTTTCCAGCAATTTCTGTTTTTATTTCAGATTTCCAGCATCCACGGTATTTTGCTTTTGATTCTCTCTTGAATTTGTTGATTCAATTAGCTCCACTGCCTCTCTGGGCAGTCCATTCCACACATTCACCACCCTCTGTGTACAGTAGTTAAATCAAAATAGTCTTTTCACCCTCCTTCTAGATTTACCACAATTGGGGGTTAATAATTAAATCTGGGTGGACTAACCTGTACAAAAATTCTCGGGCTTTGGTTCATAAGAGCTTCCCTCGTCTGCCTATGGAGACTAGTCCCTAAAATGAGAAAAGTGTCAAAAAAAGAAAGCCTGAACCATAGACGTCAGATAGGAACAGAAGTAAACTCGGCTGTGATGCCACGTGTGGCCGAATAGCCTACTGCTCCTCAGTGGCTAGGCTCCATGGGGACTTGGGCTGAGGCACTGAATGGTTGAACTGTAATCGAGCATGAGTCAGCACCTCGGAGGAGAAGGGAGAAAATTCAGGAAGCGAAAATTGTAATGTGAAGCGTAATTGTTGACAGAATCATTTTATTGTTCCAATTACTCACCTGCTAAATTACCCTGTGAGGTTACTAAACAAAGGACAGTGCAGCATCAAGAACTGCTCTATGGCAACGCAGAAAACAAGGGGAGTCACGAGAGCGAGTTTGTTTACCTGCACTCCTGACATTCAGAAGTCCAGACATGCACAAGTTACAGTTCATCAATTAATTGTGCACCCAGGAATATGTCAGGGATGAAAAACATCCCATGAATGCAGACCAGGCTAAGATTAGTCGGGAATACGAGAAAAGAGAAAAGCTCCACCTAAACGGAGCCTCAGGCAAGTCTAACGTACAAAATGACCCCTTTGATGTTTTCTTACGTTAAATGATCAATATCGTAAAGAGATGTCGAGTAGATTGGGCAGCATCCCAGGTTATTACCTGCACTTCACCAGTGTTAGAAGTAGCCGTCTTTGCTTTTACACCAACTGTATTTATTTGGTTACCAACGTAATACTCAAAAACTTACATTTATCGAGCACTTTCCGCACAATGAAAGGAGTTTTACAGCATCAGTGGTGATTGCTGGGCAGGGGACATGACTGACGATAGAGCCAGACAGCAGGCTTTTGGAGTTCGGGGAGAAAGAGACTGCGAAGGGGAGGGTTAGAGGGGGAGAGTTCGAGTGTCCGGCGTTGTGGTGGCTGAGGGTGCTCTTCCTACTGATTGAGAGTGGAGGGGCGAAGAGAGGGAGGGGGATGGTGGCAGGAATTGCATAATAGACCAGAGCAGACAATGTGTGCTGGAACATACGGTGAGAGAAGGTTTCGTAGGTGGAGAAGGGGAGAAGGTGGAATGAGGGAGGAGGTGAAATGAGGCCTTTGTGGGACTTCAAGAAAAGGACATGGGTTTTGAATTCCATACACTGTGGGTAGGGAGCCAGCGGAGGTTGGCGAGGACAGAGGTGAAGGGTGATATCCCAGCTTACAAAAGGAGACATCAGGGGACATGGAGGTGGTCAGTTAGAACATTGGAGGTGATTTTCAATTTCCCCATTTGGACAGTAACCCGGCGGAGTGATTTGCCCACCTGTTGTAGGCTACCTTCAACGAGCCAGCACTCCCTGAGTACTGCACGGGATTAACTGCCTAGAGTATGTGCAAAAGGTCTGGATTGGGGCTTAAAACCACAACCTTCTGACCCAGAGACAAGAGCGCTGCCAATTGAGCCAAGCTGAGGCACATCGACAAATATTTATTTCATCCCAATTGTGCAAGCAATGTCTCTCATTGACCTAATTTGTTCAGGTTTTTTTTATTTCACTACACAAGACAAGGGAACCTGCAGAGCTGGTCGAGATATAATATATAAAACATACAAGACACAGGGAGAACAGAATGTAGAAACTATGTCCCACTGTTAAAGCCCTGCCTCAAACCACCTGCCCTCCAATATGTGACCATTTACCTTATCATTACTAATTAATTCAAAATAGAATATTAACAATAAGTTCAATATATACATATTTTAAACAACTAACCACCCAAAATTGTTTGGAGATTTGTCATAATTCATTCTATTTCAAGTGATCTAGGTCAAAATATTTACCACATACAATATAGAATCATAGAAGTTTACAACATGGAAACAGGCCCTTCGGCCCAACATGTCCATGTCGCCCAGTTTATACCACTAAGCTAGTCCCAATTGCCTGCACTTGGCCCATATCCCTCTATACCCATCTTACACATGTAACTGTCCAAATGCTTTTTAAAAGACAAAATTGTACCCGCCTCTACTACTGCCTCTGGCAGCTCGTTCCAGACACTCACCACCCTTTGAGTGAAAAAATTGCCCCTCTGGACCCTTTTGTATCTCTCCCCTCTCACCTTAAATCTATGCCCCCTCGTTATAGACTCCCCTACCTTTGGGAAAAGATTTTGACTATCTACCTTATCTATGCCCCTCATTATTTTATAGACTTCTATAAGATCACCCCTAAACCTCCTACTCTCCAGGGAAAAAAGTCTCAGTCTATCCAACCTCTCCCTATAAGTCAAACCATCAAGTCCGGGTAGCATCCTAGTAAATCTTTTCTGCACTCTTTCTAGTTTAACAATATCCTTTCTATAATAGGGTGACCAGAACTGTACACAGTATTCCAAGTGTGGCCTTACTAATGTCTTGTACAACTTCAACAAGACATCCCAACTCCTGTATTCAATGTTCTGATCAATATGCAAATCTATATAAATTAATATAATCTTTTTAAACTTGGAGCTTATAAATTTAGAGTATAACAGTATACATACATTGGCTAAAATGCAGATTACATTTCTGTAAGACCTTGCTTTAAGTATCATCGTAGGTACAGCACAGGAGGAGGCCATTTGGCCCATCTTGCCTGAGCTGGCTCTTTGAAAGAGCTATCCAATTAGTCCCATTCCCCTGCTACAGTAGTGCTTAACTATAGAACTAAATGATTTCAAGCATCCAATATCTCTTAATGGATGTCATATCTAACCTGGGAATGTTTGACGGGACATTGTAGAAGGAAGTCTATTGGGTAGTATAGTGACCAGGATATCCTTCAGAAAGAAGTTCCACCAGACTCATCACTGGTTTCGAGCACCGCTTAGATGTGGAGTGGGAGTATGGAACTGGCGGGAACACTTATTTGTCTGTTCGGAAAGGAGTGGGGAAAGGCAATATTCCAGTTCTCAGCCCATGGGCGCGCTGGATGACAATTCGCCATTTGCCCATAGAAACATGGAGGGACGGGGGCTTCAGTCAAATCTGCAGGTGGGAGGGTCTAAAAAGGCCCAAATTTAAAAAAAAATGTTTCAGGCCTTTTAAAGACTCTTGTGATTTTTTTTTTCTCCCTGCTTGTATTTAGCTTTTCACGAGCTTTTGTGACAGTTGTTTTTTTTTGGCTTTTGGCCCCAGTTCCAATTTATTGACATGTTCGGAGGAAGAAGAGGAGTTGTGAAGAGAATCAGATGGGTCAGGCTAGGCAAGAGGTGTTCCATGCAGCACCTGCCCTTTGAATCTGAAGAGAGAGGTAACATACGTTGCATTGTTAGAGGCTCCTCTTCCTAAAGGAGAATGTACCAGCAGACCCTAGTGGCATCACTATGCGATATGAAGGACAGGTGGAAGGACCTTCAGATGGACCTTCAATCAAGCATGTCACCTCATCCAAAATTCGGCTGCCTGAATCCTAACTCGCACCAAGTCCAGTTCACCCATTACCCCTGTGCTCGCTGACCTACATTGGCTTCTTGTTCAGCAACGCCTCGATTTTGAATTTCTCATGCTTGTGTTCAAATTGTTCCATGGCCTCGCCGCTCCCTATCTCTGTAACTACCTCCAGCCCTACGACCCTCAGATCTCTGCACTCCTCCAATTCTGGCCGATTTTAATCGCTCCACCATCGGCAGCTGTGCCTTCAGCTGCCTCGGCCCTAAGCTCTGGAATTCCCTCCCAAAATCTTTCCACCTCTCCACTTTTCTCTCCTCCTTTAAGTTGCTCCTGAAAACCTACCTCTTTAACCAACCTGTCCTGATGTCTGCTTATGTAGTTTGGTGTCAAATTTTGTCTGATAACAGTCCTTGTCAAGCGCCTTGAGACGTTTTACTATGTTAAAGGCGTTATATAAATATAAGTTGTTGTTGTCATGCTTGACATGGTACTGCATGAGAAAGGTTGGCCAGGGTGTTCAGCTGCCAGCGTTGCATTTTTAGCTACACCTGCCGAGATACCGTCTACCATTTCTGCAGGCCATGGCGAACCTACCTGGGAATAATCATGGGACTTGTCTTCTCAGGAACTCAGTCAGCAGAGTGGCAAATACTGAGCTGTGCCAACTGCTGTAAGGACACATAGGAAGATAGGAATTGCTAGATGAAAAAAGACCAAAGTCCATCTAGTTCACCTTCTCCCATCCTGGTGGTCGCATGAGGCAATGATAATGGGGTTGTTGACTAACCATAGCAATCAATCTCCATCAATTAGTCTGCAACAGACCCAGATATGAGGCTAGGAAAACCCCCCAGTGGTGGACAGCTTTGGGAACCATTGGTCCAAAGTCACCTGTTCCTCCCAAGCACGTTACACTTACTATATGTCATGCCTTAAATTACTCCAATGCGGCTATCATGCAGCAGAGAGCGTGCGAGTGCAGGAGCAGTAACGGTCAGCTGTGGCCTGAAACTTGCCGCACCTTCTTGCAGGTATGCTGCAGTGCTGACCTATAGGATGGGGTCATAGAGAGGCAAGCAGAAAGTGCAGCCTTACCCTTGACTTCAGCAGCCAGCATGGGGCCAAGCTTGGGCCTGTTCCATCACTTATCTACAGGCAATAACATTTCAAACAGCCACAGCACTCCGCAAAGTAGCATTAGCGGAATGGAGTTCTGAAAACAAGCTATGGCCCATTACTAGCAGACTCACTGTCTCCAGTCATCCATTTCAAAACTTAGCTAAGAAAGAATATCCTCTATTTTTGACCTTATACGTCTGTTAAAAACATTTTTTTTTACTGTGAGTTGTTCTGATCTGGAATGCGCTGCCTGAAAGGGCGGCGGAAGCAAATTCAATAGTAACTTTCAAAAGGGAATTGGATAAATACTTGAAAAGGAAAAATTTGCAGGGCTACAGGGAAAGAGCAGGGGGAATGGGACTAATAGGATAGCTCTTTCACGATGGGCCAAATGGCCTCCTTCTGTGCTGTATGATTTTTATTCCATCATGGAAAGGATCCAAGGTTTCTAAATTGAACGTGAAAAAAAAAATCTGCAGTAATACTCATGATTCATCCCTAGATGCTACTGGTAGGCTTCGTAAACACTGTTCACTCCATTATTTTGTATTTACAAAGCATGAGAAAAAATCCCAGCTAGGCCTGACGGCTTGGAGAAATTTATCCAACAGGCCATTGAGCCACACATGCCAAGTTTTGATTCTGATCTGTGTTGAATTAATGATATCAGCTGGCCAGTTGTCGGGAATACTACATTTGGCCTCAACATCATTGATTCAGGGAAGAGAAAATGAGGTCCTGATTGCTCTCTAGCGACCCCTGCTGGAAGTTCCTACACGTGTGTACATCAGGTGAGAGCAGGGTCGGGCTCAGCTGTGACGCAGTCCACGGTTGAATAGCCTGTCAACATGCACCGTCTAGAGACATGCATGAAGGACGGCCTCTTGGGTGAGGTACCAGATGGTGCCCGGCATCGGTGTAACCTTACCTAGCAAGGAGTCGGCATCTCCAAACAGAAAGGCCAAGGGAGAGAATTCTCAACCAAAAGTCATTTGGGGTATCAATGCACCAACATTTTCATGAACCCAGTATTAGTTTCTTGGAAGTTGCCTGTGGAAATCCGAATGGACCTTTAGTTTCTCAAAGCCAAGGTCCAACAATGATTGCCACAGGCACAGAAATAGTGGAGGGCCCTCCCAGCAGGCTACAAACAGCTGTCTATCAGGTCAAATGGATGAAATGAATAACATTGCAGCATGCAAAAACATTTGCAACCTGGGATTTTAAATCATTAACGCTTTTGTCCAGTTTCGAAAACAGTCCTGTTAAGACTAACAGCTGTCAGCATGCTAAGTGCATGTTGTAAAGATGTCTGCACACAGCCCCATTAAAGAATGCTGGCTATTTTTCATTTTCAAAATGCTGTCTGAGGCTTTCTTCTGTTATGAGGCAGTGGAAACTGTGCTGCCAATTAACGTTTAAAGGCTACTTTAATTCACCGAACCACGTGTCCATCAGTGGCTAAAAGCCTATATACTCAGGTCTGTGCTTCTAATTTGAAGTATTGGCAATAGGGTTAGAAAGATGAGAGAGAAAGAAAGAAAGAAAGAAAATAAGGACTTGCATTTATATAGCGCCTTTCATGACTTCAGGACGTCCCAAAGCGCTTTACAGCCAATTAAGTACTTTTTGAAGTGTGGTCATTGTTGTAATGTAGGAAACACAGCAGCCAATTTGCGCACAGCAAGGTCCCACAAACAGCAATGTGATAATGACCAGATAATCTGTTTTTTTAGTGAATGTTGGCTGAGGGATAAATATTGGCCAGGACACCGAGGAAAACTCCCCAGCTGTAGTTCATCTGTTGTTTTTGAGAGAGGGAATGGGTGGCACAGGACCAGCACAATCTCTGAAATCTGGGCTCAATGCCAGCCTAATCTGATGGGGTGAAAATCACCTTTCGCTGCCAGCTGTACTGGTTTTAAGTGAAATGCACTTGAAGCAGTGTTGATGTAGCTCCAAGTAAGAGACAGTTCACGACATAAAAATGTCCAAGAATTCAGCTGTAAAATGGCAGTAAATCAGAAATATAACTCTAACAGGTTCTAAAGATGGCCTGAGTGTGTGTCCACAGGCAGTTGTTATGACTCAGTTTTATCTCCCAGTGCTACTGTTATATTTTTGGGTTGCTTCAGATATTTTCAGCTTCCATATTTCAGATTAATTTTTGTAGAGGAGCCCTACCTTCCTTTGTAATTAGGGTACAGCTACAAAAATTACCTTGTGCTCCAAATTTTGCAAATCAGGGGTGTGGTAAGAATGGGCACCGGCTGTCTTGCAGTAGCTCATCCAAGTAACTAAAATCCATGTGTGATCCTAGACAGTGAGTGTTGAATGGATGTTTGACCATGGGGAGCATGATGGACGATTCTAACCCAACGTCCAATTTCCAGCATAAGTCACTGGAGAGCGAAGAGGAACAGGGAACCATGTTGGTTTATACTTTCTCTCTAATGAAGAGGCATTGAGATCAATAATAGAACACGTAGAGTTACATAGAATGTACAGCACAGGAACAGGCCATTCTGTCCAACTGGTCTACGTCGGCGTTTATACTCCACACGAGACCCCTCTTCATCAACCCAATCAGCATATCCTTCTAATCCTTTCTCCCTCGTGTGTTTATCTAGCTTCCCCTTAAATGCATCTACATTATTTGCCTCAACCACTCCTTGTGGTAGCGAGTTCCACATTCTCACCACTCTCTGGGTAAAGTTGTTTCTCCTGAATCCCCTTTTGGATTTATTAGTTACTATCTTATATTTATGACCTCTAGTTTTGGACTACGCCCGCACATACTATCTATCACCTTGGCCGAGATTAGCTAACTCAGCGGAGGAATGACTCAGAACCACATTGGGCAGTGCATTTGTGTACTGAATCATGGGGCGGCGTCTTTTGTTAATTCTTTTTCTGGCTTGTAATTCCTTGAGTACAGAAGATTAAGGGTGATCTAATTGAAGTGTTTAAGATGATTAAAGGGTAGATAGAGAGAAACTATTTCCTCAGGTGGGAGAGTTCAGAACAAGGGGGCATAACCTTAAAATTAGAGCCAGGCCATTCAGGGGTGATGTCAGGAAGCACTTCTTCACACAAAGGGGAGTGGAAATCAGGAACTCTCTCCCCCAAAAAGCTGCTGAGGCTGGGGGGGGGGGTCAATTGAAAATTTCAAAACTGAGATTGATATATTTTTGTTGGGTAAGGGTATTAAGGATTACGGAACCAAGGCGGGTAGATGGAGTTAAGATACAGATCAGCCATGATCTAATTGAATGGTGGATCAGGCTCGAGGGGCTGAATGGCCTACTCCTGTTCCTATGAGTGCATACAACCAGAGCTGTTCCCTCTGTATCTTTTTCTCTTCATTTCAGCTGGGAGTAAATAAATAAATCTGTCCCCTTCCATGGGCTCCTACTTTGCTGTTGGACCAGATGTTCTCTGCTCCCCAGTCAGTCACCAGCATGCTTGATTCCAGGCCTGTATAAATTCTTGGCAAAAACATTTTATTCAAAATCTTCAAATAATGGGTGGTGAAAAATAGCCAGGGAGCTGATGGCAATTATTTTCAGATAGCCTGTACCACTCAGCGATTGCAAAGTCCGATCCAAAGTTTGTGGGCCCTCTGTGACGCCAAAAAAAAAATGTATTTTATGAAGGATGGCAATGCAAGTAGCGGGATACAATGTGGGGAGATTTAACAAGATATAAATACATGAAGGGGAAAAGTTTGCAGAGCTGTGGGGAAAGGTCAGGGGAACGGGACTAATGGGATAGCTCTTTCAAAGAGCCAGCACAGGCACGATGGGCCGAATGGCCTCCTTCTGTGCTGTATCATTCTATGAAAGTGCGTATGAGTAGGACCCTGTGCAGGAAACTTGTTAATCACAGCTCAGAACAGATTTAGTGCTTGATTATATCTTTACAACACATCATCATCTTAGAAATTTAACACAGTAGAATTGGAAAATGAGGCTTTGCCAATGCTATTTAAGTGAGTGGAAATGTGCCAATAAACTAACCAATCTCTCTATAGCTTTATGTGCCCATGCATATCAATTGACTTAGACTATATTTACAGAACCAAAACCCTTAGGTTTAAAATTAACAGCCCTCCACTGAGATTGGACATTGGAAAGATTATATTTTTCTCCACTGAATGGTGGATTTGAAACAGGCTTCCAGCAAAAGTAATCGAGGCTGAGAGAATAAACTACTTCAAAAAAGAGCTTGATCAATGTCTGATTGGGCGTGGGGGTGGAGATTATACAGATAAAGACCGACATAATCCAGTACTTCCAAATGAGTGGAGGAGAGAGAGAGTTGAGCATCGCATTTGAAACGAGCGGAAGGGCTGATTGACCTCTGCGCTTTCTTATGTTGTTTTTGTATCTGCATCTAATCATAGAATCTTACAGCACAGAAAGGGTCCATTCGGCCCATCATGTCTGTGCTGGCTCTTTGAAAGAGCCATCCAATTAATCCCACTCTCCCTGGTCTTTTCCCCATAGCCCTGCACATTTTTTCTTTCCATGTATTTTTCCAATTCCCTTTTCACAGTTACTATTGAATCTGCTTCCACCGCCCTTTCAGGCAGCGCATTCCAGATCATAACAACTTGCTGCGTAAAAAAAATTCTCCTCATCTCCCCCTCTAGTTCTTTTGCCAATTATCTTAAATCTGTGTCCTCTGGTTACCGACCCTCCTGCCAGTGGAAACAGTTTCTCCCTATTTACTCTATCAAAACCCCTCATAATTTTGAACACCTCTATTAAATCTCCCCTTAACCTTCTCTGTTGTAAGGAGAACAATCCTGGCTTCTCTCGTCTCTCTACCGATTTCACTTTTATTACTAATATTTTACTTTCATAAAAATTCAAGTAAGGTAACTGAATGTTGGCAGACAATAACATTGAGTTACATCAAAACTACAGCACTGAAACAGGACATTCGGCTCAAATGGTCTATGCCGGCGTTTATGCTTCACATGAGCCTCCTCCCTCCCTCCTTCCCCTCCCTACTTCATCTAACCCCATCAGCACATTCTTCCATTTGTTTCTCCCTCATGTGTTTATAGCATCAATGCTATGTGCCTCAACTACTCCTTGTGGTAGCGAGTTCCACATTCTAACCACTCTCTGGGTAAAGAAGTTTCTCCTGAATTCCCTATTGGATTTGTTAGTGACTATTTTATATTTATGACATCTAATTTTGGACTCCCCCACAAGTGGAAACATTTTCTCTGCGTCTATATCAGAAATGGACTTGGCAATGTGCAAAGGGGAACTGGTTTGATAAGTTCGATAGGAGGAGATTCAACGTGGAGTGTGCTCCCAGATTATACTGGCTTGCATCTAAATCAATGCCAGCGTGAGTCCAGCTCCTGAGCTTAATCTGGTTTACAATGTTGTTGAAGACATCAAACGTCTTAAATATACAGGGGGTAATTTTGACTTTGGGCTGCCCGTTACACATCTCACCTTGTTTTCATTTCCATTGGCTTCGTCAAAATTACCGCCACTGTGTTTCAGAGAAATTATGACCAACGTTTTTCGAAACACATCAGAAATGTAGTCGAGCTGCCCCTTAAAAGGTAAAAGCACTTCCCAGTGAGCTGAGCTTTACAGGATGTTCCAGGAAGAGACCAGAACAGTGCTGATCTAGCTGATGTCAGAGGTACGATGATTAGCCTCAGCATCACTGAACTAGGGAGGGGTAGAAATGTGCCAGGGTTCCCATTCCCGACTTGGCCACAGATTTATTTGCTTCTTCTAGGAGATTGTGTGACCAAGAGGAGGGTGGGGTTGGGTCGATGGTGTACCTGGCAGTACCATGTTTAGATAGCGCAAGCTTGAGGGAACAAAAGGTCTTTTCCTGTTCTTTCTGTATCACTCAAGAAGCTCGACACCATCCAGGACAAATCAGTCCTCTTGATCGGCACCCCATCCACCACCTTAAACATCCACTCCCTCCACCACTGGCGCACCGTGGCTGCTGTGTGTACCATCTATAGGATGCACTGCAGCAACTCGGCAAGGCTTCTTCAACAGCGCCTCTCAAACCCGTGGTCTCCCCCACCTAGAAGGACAAGGGCAACAGGTGCATGGGAACAACACCACATCCAAGTTCCCCTCCAAGTCACACAGCCTCCCGGCTTGGAAATATATTGCCGTTCCTTCATCGTCGCTGGGTCGAAATCCTGGAACTCACTACCTATCAGACCTGTGGGAGCACCTTCACCACATGGGCTGCAGCGGTTCAAGTAAAAGGCCCACCACCACCTTCTCAAGTGGCAAATAGGTATGGGCAATAAATGCCGGCCTTGCTAGCGACACCCACATCTCGAGAATGAATTTAGGAAAATATTTGTTTGACTGCTATCCAGTGACCTGCGCTGGAAAGTGCAATTGTGTGGGTATCGGGTGAGGGTGGAATTCGGGTCACCTGAGTTGCTTTCTGTGGTTGAGCTCACATATGAAGAATGGCCATTTAGGCAAGATAACAGAGGACAACAAATTCCAGTGAAATTGTATTTTTATAAATTCATTGTAAATGCAAGTTCTTTCCTTCTTTTCCTTATTTTAAAGAAATACTTCGAACCATGTGAAGACCAAATGTCAAGGAATAATAAACAATAAAAATGCTCGCAACGTAGCACTCTGTCACATTTCAACGTGTTTCACACACGCGGTGACTTGTTATGTAAGCAAATGCAGCAGCTATTCTGTACCTGCAGCGCTCACAAAACGTCGCACAATGAACGGTCAGTCAATTTGCCTTTGGCGGTACTACCTGAAGGACGAATGTTGGGAAGGACAACCCCGGAACTCACTGCTCTCCTCTGAAGAGTGCTTTCAGAACGGGGAGATGGAACCGCGGTTTAATATCTTACCCGAAGGACAATGCAGCATCCCTACACATGAGCATCTGCCTGTGTTGTGAGTTCAAAACCTGATTTGGGGCTCCAATCCAAAACATTCTAACCCAGTGGGAAGAGTTCTACCAACTGTGCCAATGCAACACACAGATAATGGATAGTCACAATTCGAGAAACAATAAGCTGTAAATCTGGTCACACAACAAAACGGAGCAATACCAAATAAATCAGTACAGCAACAATGAGGAGAGATCTATCTGGTTCATGGAGATTATTTCTTAAAGGGATATTACTGTAAGATCTGCTTCACTTTATTGAGGAAGTACAAATGTGCTTAACATTGTGACTAATACACTATGTTTTACGGTTTTTAAAGTCATTAAAAACCATAAAACATATCCCACTACACCATTAGGTAAGCAATAACAAGCAACATTTGTATGATGCCTTTAACATAGTAACAGGTGCCAAGGAGCTGCACAGAAGCAAAGATGAGCACCAAACGGCAGCAGGAGAAGAGTTAGTGGAGGCAACTGAGTGCATGTGTTTTGAGGAGGCTTTCGAAGGAGGGTGGAGAGATAACAAGATGGAGGGTTCAGAGAGAACATTATAGAGTGTGGAGATGACATGGCTGAAGTCTTAGCCATAAAACGGTAGAGTGGAGGGAGGGGAGAGGGAAAGAAAGGCAGAGTTGGAAGAGCGGAACACCGGTCTGGAGGAGGGCGCAGGGATAGGAAGGGATGAGCCCGAGAAAGAATCTGTGGCCAAAGACAAGGACCTTACATTCAAAATTACTGCTCTGCATGAAATTTCAAAATTATTTTAAGATGGGATGATTCAGTAGGAGTATATTTCCATCAGTCACATATTCGAGGTAGATCTTAGCTCACTGGGATCGCATACTGGGGCCACAAGTGCATGGTCCCACAACATCCTTTCACTAAATTTAATAGCCAGGAAATCATGGAGCACACTCCCAAATTCCCAATATATATTCCCACGCACAAAACTCTGTTTGTGGAGTAGCAATTTTGTAAAGTTACTACATTACAGTAACTTATACTTTATAATTGTCCCAATTTACATAAGCAAGTCAGATTCAATTAGCATAATTCATTAATGGCACTGTTGGTTTGAGACCGGTACCTGCTGAGAGTGATGAGGGGCTGGTGGTGCTGATTGCACTGCCGCCTCTGCACCATGCTGTGGCCAGGCAACTGGAGTCGCATGTACGCATTGTCCATACGCATATCTGTACGCATGCCAGCGTACAACTGCAGACCTCTGCTCATCAGTGCCCTTGCACAGTTTACATTTTCGTTGCTAGTGAAGAGTTCACAGACTTGTCAACACTGACTGACAAAAAAAAATGTCAAAGTAATGCCTCCTTCTCATCAGTGATACCAGTGCAGTGCTGTGATATCAGTGCAGTGTTATTATACCAGTGCAGTGTTATTATACCAGTGCAGTGTTATTATACCAGTGCAGTGCTGTGATTCCTGTGCAGTGTTATTATACCAGTGCAGTGTTATTATACCAGTGCAGTGTTATTATACCAGTGCAGTGCTGTCATACCAGTGCAGTGCAGTGATACTAGTGCAGTGTTATTATACCAGTGCAGTGTTATTATACCAGTGCAGTGTTATTATACCAGTGCAGTGCTGTCATACCAGTGCAGTGCAGTGATTCCTGTGCAGTGCTGTGATGCCAGTGCAGTGCAGTGACTCCTGTGCAGTGCTGTGATGCCAGTGCAGTGCTGTGATGCCAGTGCAGTGCAGTGACTCCTGTGCAGTGCTGTGATGCCAGTGCAGTGCTGTCATACCAGTGCAGTGCAGTGATTCCTGTGCAGTGCTGTGATGCCAGTGCAGTGCTGTCATACCAGTGCAATGCAGTGATTCCTGTGCAGTGCTGTGATTCCTGTGCAGTGCTGTGATGCTAGTGCAGTGCTGTCATACCAGTGCAGTGCTGTCATACCAGTGCAGTGCTGTGATTCCTGTGCAGTGCTGTGATGCCAGTGCAGTGCTGTCATACCAGTGCAGTGCTGTGATTCCTGTGCAGTGCTGTGATTCCTGTGCAGTGCTGTGATGCCAGTGCAGTGCTGCGATGCCAGTGCAGTTCTGTGATGCCAGTGCAGTTCTAGTTTTGCTGTACCTTTTTTGCATTGATGCAATGAGAAAATCGTGTCACATCAACACAAAAACTTTAGTGTATTTAGACCACCTGAAATTATCTCCAATATCACAATATCATAATGATCAAACCCTCCAAGATTTACAACGGTTAGATTTCCTAAAAGCCAAGATTTCCCCAACAAAGCGCGTGTAAAAAATCAACTCTGTAATCCAAATGTGGCCTGAATTTTCCTCTGCGATTGATTTAATGCTGAAATAGCACTGAAACTGCACTGCCACCAGTCAGCCCAATTTGGCTCAGTAGGCTTGCTGGTCTTAAACAACAGGAATATTGTCAGGTTCAAGGAGTGCGGGGGGGGGGGGAGGGAGGGGTGGGAGGGGGGTGCGTGGGCAGAGGTGTTGTCAGCCCAATGGAATAACAAAATGATCTCCAAATGGCAGCCTTGGTAGCTGTGTAGGAGAGTTACAAGCCAGCAGGAAACGGAGCTTAGTCTGGTGACAAATGGGGACTGTGATGGCAGTGAGCCGAAGGTCTCCTTAGCAACAGTGCCCGCAGGTGTCTGGCAGCTGGTACAACTCAGTTATTGTATTATGGGGGAGAGACATCCTTCTCTAGCATTGCCACAGGTTCATAGTAAAGTAGTCCCACCTGGATTCACAGACAAGAAGCCATGGGTACCAGTGGGCAGGGGTTGGAGTCTGCCCACGGTGCCTGTTCAGTCTGACATCCTTGCGATGGTCTTTTTGACCTGTTTCTTCTCAGAGCAAAGGAACAGGAGAAGGACTAAGAAGGGTTGAGGGGTGATCTAATGGAGGTGTTTAAAATGATAAAAGGATTCAATGGGGTGGATTTCCTATTTCCTCTGGGGGGTGGGGGGATCCAGAACAAGGGGGCATAATCTTAAAACTAGAACCAGGCCATTCAGGAGTGAAATTGGTAAGTACATTTTCACACAAAAGGTAGTGGAAATCTGGAACTTCTCCCCCAAAAAGGCTGTGGGTGTTGGGGGACAATTGAAACTTTCAAGACTGAGAGCGATAGATTTTTGTTGGCTGAGGGTATCGAGGGATATGGAGTAAAGGTGGGTAAATGGAGTTGAGGTACAGATCAGCCATGATCTAACTGAATTACGGAACATGCTCGAGGGACTGAATGGCCTCTTCCTGTTCCTATGTTCCTCTGGCTCCCAGAGATTACATTTTTTTAAACTTTTGAGACTTTTTATAATACTTTAAAAAAACTTAAATATACACTACAAAATCTTTAAATTAACTTAAAATATATACTTTTGCTCTGGGGCCTTTATGGCCTATGGTCTAGGAACATAGGAACAGGAGTAGACCATTCAGCCCCTCGAGCCTGTTCTGCCATTGAATTAGATCATGGCTGATCTGTAACTTAACTCCATCTACCCGCCTTGGATCCTAACCCTTAATACCATTACCTAACAAAAATCTATCAATCTCAGTTTTGAAATTTTCAATGGACCCCCAGCATCCACAACCTACTGGGGGAGTGAATTCCAGATTTCCACTCCCCTTTGTGTGAAGAAGTGCTTCCTGACATCACTCCTGAACAGCTTAGCTCTAATTTTAAGACTAAGCCCCCTTGTTCTGGACTCCCCCCACCAGAGGAAAAAGCTTCTCTCTATTTACCATATGAAACCCTTTGATCATTTTAATTACCTCGATCAGATCTGGAGGGCCTCTGGCCAGGTCTCCATCCCTTTTCCAATGAGACCTTTCTTTCGGCTGGCAAAACTGGATAAAAGAGGAGGGAAATGAGCCCGTGCCCTTCCCTTGCCATAATTCCCGTTTACCAGAGCAAGGACGTAGAAGCCAGAAAATCTGCCTGAGAGGGGTGGGAAGGGAGGAAAGGACAACCTGTGAGTTACTTTTTTTTTGAGGTGGGATTCCTCCCGTTGATGCTCTCTGACCGGCAAAAAACCAGGCGGATTCCCGGGGTAAAATACGGCCCACCGAACGAAGGCATAAAGTTTAGTTCCCTGACTGATAAACCCACTGCACTGAGTCTCCCCAGGGCAGAACCTCAGCACTGCATCAGCAAGCAGCTGATGTCATTTCTCATTCACTCGCACACCCATCAAGTACAAAAATGAATTGGGGTTGATGACCCGTATCTGAAGAATGGAGTGGCACAGAGTTTTGCATGGTGCTGCATTTACCTTACATAGACTCAGAGTTATACAGCACAAAAGGAGGCTGATCAGCCCATCATGCCTTGGTCAGCTCTCTGAAAGAGCTCTCCGCATGCTCCCATTCCCCTGCCCTTTTCCCATACCCTTTCCAATATTTTTCTTTTACAAATATTTATCTGCTTCCCTTTTAAAAGCTGTTACGATCCAACTCTTGCAGCTGTTCGGAATACTGATGGTTGTTAAGAAGTTAAATTTTTGCAGAGGGGCCAGAATGCCGCCCTCCTCTTGAATTCAGCCCAGATTAATGGGAGGAAAATCTCCCCTATAACCATTTCAAGAGTCAATTAAATGTGTTTTTGGAGAGTGAAGAGATTGAGGGTTGTGTGCAAGCCACTTTGTTATTGAGTCGGTGAAGATTTCCTTGATTTGATAATTCTAGCGAAGGCATAAAGTAATTCTGTTGAGGACGTGTTTTGATTTTGCTGGAACTAGCAAATAGAAGAAATCTCTACCGATGCCTTCTTGACACTGCTACATTTAGTAACCAGTGGGATTCTTATGCCATGTGAGAAGGGTAATTAAGGGAAATGTGTTTTGGGCTTTCTTGACTCCGTTTCTAGAGAGTTTAAGCCATAGCACAAATCTGTCTCTAATTTGGCACTAATTGTTGCTAAATTGTCAGCCTCACTCAGGATTGTCACACTGGTGTGGTAGAGAGTATTCTCACGAGGGTGGTAACTAAGTACATTGCAGGCTTAGAGATGGACCTTTATCCTACATTTATCCCTTGTTATGAACAGCCTGGTATTTGCTATGTTATTACTGTCGAAAATGGTGACAAGATGTTCCATTCCAAAGCATCAGCACTTCTCAGTCTGAGGAGTGTAATGCCATTAAAAAGTTAAGATAATTAAAGTTTCCAAGGATTTCAAAGAAATGTTAAACTGAAAATACCTTGTCCTGAGATAACGAGTCCAAAAACAATTCTTAGTTTTATTTAGAATCATCTAATGATAGAATCTTACAGCACAGAAGGCGGCTATTCGGCCCATCGTGCCTGTGCCAGCTCTTTGAAAGAGCTATCCAATTGGTCCCACCCTTCTGCTCTTCCCCATAGCCCTGCAATTTTCTCCCCTTCAAATATTTATCCAATTCCCTTTTGAAAGTTACTACTGAATCTGCTTCCACTACCTTTTTAGGCAGTGCATTCCAGATCGTAATAGCTTGCTGCGTAAAAAAAATTCTCATCTCACCTCTGACATTTTTTGCCAATTACCTTAAATCTGTGTCCTCTGGTCACCGACCCTTCCACCACTGGAAACAATTTCTCCTTATTTACTCTATCAAAACCCTTCGTGATTTTGAACGCCTCTATTAAATCTCCCCTTAACCTTCTCTGTTCTAAGGAGAACAATCCCAGCTTCTCCAGTCTCTCCACGTAAGTCTTTAGTCATTTCTTTAACTCCTATTGATTATCAATCAATTGCCCAGTTTTTGCACTGGGAGATTTGTTCAAATCAATCACTGGCCCAAAACATAAAAAACATATTAAAAAGAGTAAAATTATTTTGACTATGAAAGAAATTCCAGGCACTGAAACAAGTGAATAGGCACAACCTCGGTGAAGACACACCCGGTCATGTGCCTTGAAATTGGGATATTGAAATATTAGTGTACAAATGCTAGCCCCATTAATTTAAAAGGGATGAACCCCTTCATTGAAACAAGTTAATTTCATAGGATTTTACATGTATGTTTAAGGAGGCCAATTTCAATGCATCAGAAGTTAGCCATAATCAAATGATTGCAATAATTACCAACATTCATCAATATCGTGCTCTATTTAATGATTATTAGAAAATTAAAATGATAAAAAGATCACGTTCTAAATTTGAGCCCAAAGACAAAGTGAGAATGCACTCATTGACTGATCTCAATTGTAATTTCAGGCTCCACAGAACAAATCTAAAAAGCGGTTCTGTTGAATGTGTTTGCTCCATATATAGATTTAACTGTTCATTCCCCAGATACTAAACTTTAGCTAGGAATTGCTGCTTCTCTTTTAAGCTCGTGGTTTTCTTGTTTATTCTTGGTGCACATATTTTTTTGTCAAGCGTCCATTTGCTAGCTGCCCATAAACAAAGATTTACTGCCCTACACTCGACTGTTCTTTAAAAGAAAATGTCTTCCAGTCCGCTTGGAAAGAAGAGATTCGGTAGTGGACATGTGAATTCCTGGTAACAACAATTCCTGAGCCGAGAATTCCACTACTTGTGGCACAATATGTTGGATATTATGCATTACCATAAAGTGGTAATTTCCACATTTATACCTATTACTTCCCACATACCAAGCTCCTAGTTTGTTTATGTCACTGTGGGATAAGAAGTCTAGAGTAGTGCGTTCAGGAAGGATATATTGGGCTTGGAGGGGGTGCAGAGCAAATTCACCAGAATGATACCGGCAGGGAAAGGGTTAAATTACGAGGCCAGGTTGCATAACCTGCGCTTGTGTTCCCTTGAGTATAGAAGATTGAGGTGTGATCTAATCGAGGGGTTTAAAATGATAAAGGGATTCGATAGGGTAGACACAGAGAATCTATTTCCTCTGGTGGGTGAATCCAGAACAAGAGGGCATAACCTTAAAATTAGAGCCTGGACATTCAGGAGTGAAATCAGAAAGTACGTCTTCACATAAAGGGTAGTAACAATCTGGAAATCTCTCTCTCGAAAGGCTGTGGATGCTGGGTCAATGGAAACTTTCAAGACTGAGGTTGATAGATATTAGTTGGGTGAGGGTATCAAGGGATATGGAGCAAAGGCAGGTAAATGGGGTTCAGGTACAGAACAGCTATGATCTAACTGAATGGCAGAACAGGCTCAAGGGGCTGAATGGCCTCCTCCTGTTCATATGTACAGTACAGCTGGTGAGCAGAAGTCATGGAGAGAGAGAAGGAAGCAAGCCAGTTGCTTGGAACTTCTGTAAATCACTCCCTAGGGGTTAGGACAAGAAGAGAATTAGAAAAGGTCAGACAGCAGACTGTTTCTCCAACCTATTAGCTGAGGGAATGGTATGTGGTCCAAAAGTTCAGTAGACAAAGGAGAAAGTTTAAAGGAACATTCCACTATTTCTCAAGGCAATAAATGTAAAGGCAGTGTATTGGAGCCTAGTTATTTCCATTAATTTTTATTTTGAGTTATATTCTTCATTTGCAGAATACTGCAGGTCGACTTCTTATCTGAAGCAAGCAAATTATTCACCATGGTAGAGGGTTCAAACACCAGGGGAACTGAAACAAAAATTAGGAGGTTAGGAGCAAGAATGGAGGTCAGATGAAACTTATTCATACAAAGGGTAATAGAGTTATGGAATAAGTTATCAGGGAAGGTCATTGAAGTAGGGAATTTAAATGTGTTGAAGAAATAATCAGGTGCATTTCTGGAGAAGGGATTGGAGATTATAGTGAAAAGACACTGAGCTGAAGTGAATACATCAAAAATGGATGGGCTGGTTTGGCCTAATGGCCTTTTCCTGTTTCTAAAAATAATTATATGCCTTCTGTACCGTGTCCTATAGACACTAAGAAAATGTATAGTAAAATGGTTCTATTTATGCAAAAAGGATTTGTTCTTGAAGAAAGGATATGTATTTAAATGTGAATACGATCTCTAAGTCAAATGTTGCGTCAGATTTTAGATGGATTTCAGTTATCAAAGTATAATGCCATTTTCTGATGATGTAGAGGAGGAGACTTTGTATAGTCATTTCCAATCTGCAGAGATAAATTATTCTACCTATGGAAGTCTTAATGCTAGATAAATGAAAGGGGCTCCAAATGATAATAGAAGACTTATCAAATAAAAGTTTGACAGGTTTTTAAAAATATATTAATTGGTTTGATTTTTGTTTTCTTGTAAATTTTCAAATAAAAATGTAATGATATTATCATACATTGACATAATATGAATCACAAAGTGATAATAATAATAAATACTTCTACGAGGCTAGTCCTACACTACCATACTGTAAAGGTAGTCCCATCAAAAAGGACTCCATCCTTTGTCCTCACCTTTGATCAGTGCCAACAATGCAATTTTATCCAACATTTGATTTCTACATTACTAAGGACACCTGTTGTACAAAGCCGCCCAAAGAATCATAGAAGTTACAACATGGAAACAGGCCCTTCGGCCCAACATGTCCATGTCGCCCAGTTTATACCACTAAGCTAGTCCCAATTGCCTGCACTTGGCCCATATCCCTCTATACCCATCTTACCCATGTAACTGTCCAAATGCTTTTTAAAAGACAAAATTGTACCCGCCTCTACTACTGCCTCTGGCAGCTCGTTCCAGAAACTCACCACCCTTTGAGTGAAAAAATTGCCCCTCTGGACCCTTTTGTATCTCTCCCCTCTGACCTAAAATCTATGCCCCCTCGTTATAGACTCCCCTGAGGCGCTATATAAAGGCAAGAAAGAACCTGCCTTTATATAGCGCCTCAGGACACACCAAAGCACTTTACAGCTAATGAAGGACTTTTTGAAGTGCAGTCACTGTTTTAATGTAGGAAACATGGCAGCCTATTTATGCACAGCAAGATCCCACAAACAGCAATGAGATAATGACCAGATAATCTGTTGTTTAGTGATGTTGGTTGAGGGATTATTATTGGCCAGGACACATAGGAACACCAGTAGGTCATTCAATTAAATCATGGCTGATCTGTATCCGAACTCTACCCACCTTGGCTCCATATCCCTTAATACCCTTGTACCCCCTTCAGTACTGCACTGAAGTGTTAGCCTAGATTATGTGCTCAAGTCTCTGGAGTGGGGCGTGAACCCATAGCCTTCTGACTCATGAAGCCAGAGTGCTACCCACTGAACTACGGCTGACAAATAAAAAGGTCACTTCTGAAGATAGTCGGTGTGCGCTATAGCAGTAACACAGCGACAAACAAAAGGTTTTAGACTGCGGGAGTTACAGCATCAAACTCACGGACAACTGCCATCAAGTCACCAGAAATGACCACCCCATCACCGGTTCGCAGTTCGCTTCCTCGCAATCAAATGCTGTTTCAGGACCGCGGACAGCGCCTTTAATCAGTATTCAGCACCAGGCTGTAGTCATCCGGCGAAGTTCTCTTGTAAAAACTTTATTGCTGTTGCCATAAGTCTTCACACGCCAACAAATAAACCTCAAGGTCATTAGCTCTAGAAGTCTGACAAAATACTTTTTTTGTGCGACATTGTTTATCGTCGGAGCATCTGTCAGATTATATAGACAGCAAACCAAATCAGTCCTTTATTGCAAGAAAACATATCGCTTTATTGCACTTTACAGACCGTTTGATGAAGAGCAGAGATCAGACAATGCGTTTTCTATATTCCTTCTTGATTAAATGAAAAACAACTGTTGGGGGAAATTAATAAAACATTCTACTTTTTGGCAAAACTGCATTCTCCAATTCGCTGCTTTTAACCCGTTGTCTTGTACTGGGAAAGTACAATAACCAGGGAGAGTGAGATGTGGCTAAAGGGAATTAAGCACGGTGGAAGATACAGGAGCCTACGTGTAATTTTTCGCTCAAGTTTTTCTTTTGCGCTAACTCTTCCTGAAATAAACTTTCTGATCTCCTACTTGACAAAAGATTAATATCTGTCCCTGCCTTTCTGCCTCAGAGTGATTATTGGCAATGGCTGCTACTTCATAGAAAAGGAGATTAAGCAATGTTACTTCTGAAAATGTAATTACAAATGTCCTGACTTCATCAATTCAAGCAGATCTACGTGTAATCTGGAGCTGAGGCGATATTTAATTAATCCTTTTCTGCTTTCAACGCTTTGCCCCATGTTACTAAATAAAAGCTGTGTTTATCACATATTAATTGAAGATTATTTTGAAAGCTGAATGTCTTTAGTGCCTTGTAAAAATACAGATCACATAATTTTCTTTGATTGATGAGTTCATACTTGATTATTCAGGCACCACTTGCTTGAACTTAAATGTTGAACACAGGAGCGAATGGTTTCACATGGAGACAGGTACAGTTCGCAACGCCAATATTTATGTTTAGTACAAAATAAAGCTCAGGACCTACCCCAGAGTTGTCATGGTGACGATGGTGTACCAAAAAGACGCCGGAATGCTTGTAAACTTGCTGTGGGTCGAGCCCTTCTCAGCATAGAACATCACAGTGGCAAAGATTATGATGGCCATGGTGAGGGAAAACAACAGAAAGCCAAGTTCAGAGGCACAACTCTTCAGGGTGTAACCCAGGATCCTCAGCCCTTGGGAATGGCGGGAAAACTTGAAAATCCGGAAGACCCTGAAGACCCGGAGAGTCACGAAGGCTCCACTCACATCCTCGTTGTTGGTCATCACCAAGCCAATGTAGTAAGGCATGATGGCCACCACATCGATGATGCTCATCACGCTTCTCATGAACCTGTAGCGGCTCGGGGCTGCAAAGAGTCTTAGAAGATACTCAACAGTGAAGATCATGACACAGGCGGTGTCCAAGCAGAAGAAAGCCACAACGTATCTCTCTCCACACGGTAGGTCTTTGACGTCCTCCGGGCCAATTCCGCAGGGCACCGTCTCCACGACATTGGTGATCACAGACACTGCGATGAAGAAGCCCGTGACATAGTAGAACACTAAGGCTAAGGTGCTGGTGTGCGGGTTCTCGAAGGCCCTCCACATGGTTTGGCGGAATGTGCGCGATGGCAAGTTACGTTCCGCACTGTTTTCATTGTCACTGTCGTCCATCAGCCTCTCTGCATTCTCCCTCTTTCTGTCCTTGTACTCTTCATAGCAACAGTCCCCGACAATCTCAGGAATGAGGCCGAAGAAAGCCAGCTCTTCATCATAAGCAGAGATGCACTCGTGCCGCGGATAGTGCAACTTCCCCGTCCTGTAAAAATTCAACACGTTTCTGAAGATGTCAGGATCCCGGTCAAAGAAATATTCCTTGCTTTCTTCGTGGAAAAAGAACTCCTTCTCCGTGCTGCCCAGCAGCGTGTCCGGGAATCTCTCCAGGGTGTTTTTCCAAGTTTGGAAGCGCCTGCCGCTCACATTGAGGATGATGAGTTCGTCCGGCTTCTTATTCTTGTCGCCTGGGGCGAGTGGCATGGGGCAGTTGGCCACTGGCATCCATCCTATGGCAGCAGCTCGGGCGAAGGGCAGCCACGCCGCTACTCCGGCCGCCATCGCGACACCAAACTTGCTCGAAGGCGGCAGATCGGCTACAGTGAGAACCACCTCCGCTGGCGATTAGGCAACATCTGGAAGTGAAGACAGAAACCAATTTCCATCTCAAGATCAGTCTTCATCAACAAAACATTGTCTGTCACCTCGACATTGGCGCGACAAAGTTATCACAATGTAATGAGACCCAACAAATATCCCCAAGGCACAAAATCCTCCTGTTTTTCATCCAATTATCTCATTCTAAATGCGTAAAACTGCAAATACATTAATAACTCAATATAAAATCATTACAGACGGGATCCCTCTCTTTAATTTGCAAACAGGCTTCTAATTAATTATGTTAATTACTCTTACCCACATTCTAACATACATTTATGATTTTTTACGACAAATCTTCCGTTTTTTAGCTGACTGGGTGCTGATGATGTCTCACCATTGCAACTGAGGCTATTCTCTCTCTGCTGAAGGACAGGCACCTAGCTGATGGGAGTAGAGGGGAGCATGTAGTGTATGGGAGATGGTTGAGGAGATCTGACACACGATTTTTAAGACAAGATCATCGGGTCCTCCCCTTCTCCCAATAAAACAAACTCTAATCACAGAGGAACAATTTTAAAAAATGAACTAAAAGAAAATATAAAATTGCGCAGGAGAAGGGCAATGTCATTGTATAAATGGCTCCATCGACCCCTCATTTTATATACACATAGATTGCTTTTTTTAAAAATACAAAGGAACCGGAGGCAGGTCGAGCCTGCAACAGGGAAAGTCGGAAACTTTGGAGAGAAGCGTGTTGGGTTCCTTTTTTTTTAAAAAAAAAGATACAGCGCTTACCTTGGGGATGGGAAGGAGGCTCCAGCTCTCGCTTTATAAAGGACAATCCTTTCTGTCTTCTGGAGGACAAAGGAATCCCAACAAAACAAAACAATAAACTCCGAAATAAGAAGGTAAATCCCGCAGTAGCGAGGAGCCCAGTGTAGATACAATCACAAGAGCCAGAAGTAAGAGAGCACGGAATCAGCGGCGCCAATCCCACCGATGTGACATTGCCTTTTTGTACTTGCTCGTCACGGATCTTTTTTTCCCTACTCACTTTGCTCACAGGCTAAGGTAACAGGTTTATGTTTTATTGTTATTATTTCCAAATGTTTGACTTATTACCTTTCCCTCTCTCTCTCTCTCTCTGTCGTTCTCTACTTTAAATGGCACGGATGCGATAGGCGGGTCAGGGTTGTGATGGCATGTCTCGGCTGGGATGATAGACAGTGCTCTCCCGGGCTCTGGCGGTACCTCTGAGCCACTGTACCTAGCCCATAGAGACGTAGTACTGACAGAGAGAGGGAAAGAGGAAGAGAGAGAGAGGGAAAGAGAGATCCAGCCTTTTCAATGCACAACCTGTTAGATGCTAGAAGTATAACCCAGGGTGAAAGTTTCTACCCTAGTGATGTTGGATTGACTTGCCTGTACAGAAACTGAGAGACATGGTTACCGTTAATTGATCCAACCCATTTCTCAACGCGCACGAACGATAGGCGCCTTCTAACCAATGATCCCAAGGGCACACAACACAAGGGTCTAAAGGTTCACAGGAGCCCGACTGTAAACTCATCTTTGCTGGACCACAGGGAGTGAACACTGACTGTCCTGCACTGTGAGAACCAACGGTCACGATTGTTTTCTGGGTTAATATAGCGTTACTTGTAAAATCAAAGTGGGAATTTGCAATCTGACATCTATAATTTTACCGTCAGGATAAAAATAAACGGATGCATCTATTTTATGGGCATATTGTAGGTTTATAAATGACTTGCATGTGTCTCATACTTTATATATGTATATAAATATAAAACATTTATAGACGCACTGAAAAGTCCTTGAATAAATGCATATAAAGTCTTTATCATTTTTAGTAATGTCAGCGATGCTCTCTGCAGCCCTGGTAAACCAGTGTGTCTTATAACTTGAATATTGCTGAATTCGGCCCCTTTCTCACATTGCAAGACTCCCCACTCCCCGTGTTTAGAAAACTGCCTGGTTTTCCGCCTAACTTTATCTCCAGAGTTAGACAGTCCACAGTTACATTGATCTCTGAGAGTTTACTAGTGTTTGTGATGTAGTCAATAGAAAAGACCACACATCAGGAGAATGGTGTTTGCAATCGATCAGCGTATAATTCACTCCAGGCCCGCTTTTATTCTGAAACTCAAACAGTGTCCCAGATAATGTGTTTGATTCCCATTAAATGATAATAACAAAAAAAAACTTTCTAGGACAAGACAGAATTATAAAATATAAGGACGGCTATTATCAAAATAATAGCTACCATTTATAGGAAAGAGTAGCCAATGTTGGGAAATCTGAAATAAAAGCAGAAGATACTGGAAACGCACAGATCAGCCAAGATCTGGGAATGGAAAAGACGGGTTAAAGTTTAGGGGGGGCGGCCTCGCAGCCGGGTCTTTAGACTCTCCCAGCTGGCTTTCATTTTTTATTTTTGAATTTTGTAGGCACAATATAAACACCCAGTGCTCAATATTTAGAGTTTGGCAGCTCAGAGGCTAACCTTTACAAGTGTGTGCTCATTTTTTTTGACGGGAGAATGTTTTTACTGGATTGAGTTAATTACTTTTTATTGTAAAGGATGAGCTGTGAGTGATCCCTTTCCCAGAGCCAGGTGGCGCAGTTTCCATTTAGACTGCAATCGAGCTCTGGCCTGCTTCTGTGAATTCTTGCTTTTTTTAAATGACAATTACTGGGAAGGGGTGGATTAGCACGACTGTCTCTGAATTGTGATACACTTCTCTCCCCTTCCCATTTTTCAAAGCTTCTTAATGGTTTCCAAACTCATTAACAAGCAATTCACTGCAAAAAGCGATTGGTAACCAATTGGAAATTAATGGAAGGGCAGTTCTTTATTATTAAATGGGAGATTACATTTTATAGACAAATTGTTAATAAATAATAATTAATATTTATTGCAAATTGCACCCTTTGAAACTAAGCAAGGCTCCGACGGGAGAGACCACTCCGACATCCAACTGGAGATGTTCACGGGTTGTATTAAACTAGCTCTGCACAAATTAAAGTTAAGTCAGTGTTGATAATAAAGTTGTCCGGGCCACTAATGAGTAAAACTAAAATAATTTCAATTATTGGAGGGGATGGGTGCTCCTGGGGTACAAACGTGCAGATAATAAGGTCCAGCGACTTTCGGAGCCTGTGTGCTTGAGGCAACATTTGCACTAAATCTCTCTTTTATATATGTTTTTTTTAAATTAATGTCATTTGTATCCACCGTCAGTAGGGTTCACTTTAATAACACGGATCTATCCTCTCCAAACACACGAGCGACTGTTTGAGTTTTGGATAGTAGAGGTTTGGGCGATTTGTATTTGTACTGAATGTATTAAAATATTTTTCTCACTGGGGGTATGGTTGGTAAATATCTGAAAGTAATATCACAGCACAGAGAGCACTGATAGGTGGATGGGATCTTTGATCAAGGACATCCATTGATTGTCAGACTGGGGATGGGTTGTCCAAGGGATTGCATTGACTGCGTAACCCGGGCAACCACTGCCCCCGTATGGACATTGTTGAAAGGACCCTCCACTGCCTACTTTGCAAACAAACAAAACCTGTCACCAGAAACTCAGACCGTGGGCAGCCTGTATTTAAAACAGGTTTCTGCTGTGATTTTGAGCAGTGAATGGCTGTGGGGGGAGAGGATGGCGAGAGGATACTGAGCTTTGTGAGGGGAAGGCCGGAACTCAATCATTATCATGAAGGGAGGATAAGAAAGACAGCAACTCTTAAATAAAGTTGAAAAGTTCCCCCCCCCCCTTTATAATAATGGACTTTCAGAAGGCCTTCGATAAGGTGGCATTCGAGACAAGGCAAATATCAGGGCGTGGAGTCAGGGGTCAGGCAGCAGAATGGATTGAAAGAGGGCAGGAGTTATGGGAAGTTTCTCAAACAGGAGGAAAGTGGTGTCCCGCAGGGATCCGTGCCGGGACCACTGCTGTTCCCCAAAAACAGAAATTATTTGGATGCAGGAATTGGAGGAATGGTGTTGTAGTTTCAGACTATACCAAATTGGGAAGGGGGTGGTGCAGTTAATAATGTGAAGGACTGCACCAAAATCCAGGAAGACAAACAGGGTTACAAAGTGGGTGGATAAATGGCAAATGAAATTTAAAATAGGGAAGTGTGATCATAGAATCATCGAAAGTTATGGCACAGAAGGAGGCCATTCGGCCCATTGTGTCCGTGCCGGCCGAAAAAGAGCTATCCAGCTTAATCCCACTTTCCAGCACTTGGTTCGTAGCCCTGTAGGTTACAGCACTTCAGGTACACATCCAGGTACTTTTTAAATGTTGAGGGTTTCTGCCTCTACCACCCTTTCAGGCAGTGAGTTCCAGACCCCCACCACCCTCTGGGTGATAAAAATTCTCCTCAGCTCCCCTCTAATCCTTCTACCAATTACTTTAAATCTATGCCCTCTGGTCACTGACACCTCTGATAAGGGAAATATCTACTCTATCTGGGCCCTTCATAATTTTATACATCTCAATCTCCTCTGTTCCAAAGAAAACAACCCCAGCCTATCCAATCTTTTCTCATAGCTAAAATTCTCTGGCCCTGGCAACACCCTCATGATGCGGTTCATTTTGGTAGGAGAAATAAGGAGTACACTCATTCCTTGGAAGGCAAGAAATTAAATGGGGTAGAGGAGCAGAGAGATCTGGGAATACAGGTATATAAATTACTAGAAGAAGCAACACAAGTTAATAAGACCACAAAGAGTGCAAACAAAGTATCGGAGTTCATTTCTGGAGGGGGTAGGATATAAAAACAAGGAGGTAATGTTAAATTTAGATAGAACCTTGGTTCTGGTCTCCACATTGGGCCACGATGGGCCGAATAGCCTCCCTCCTGTGCTGTACCAACTATGATATTACAAAAAGGATATTGAAGCACTGGAGAAAGTGCAGCAAAGATTCACAAGGATGTTACCAGGATCTGACCTTTGTGGATTGCTTGAGAATGATGGTCAACATATTGGAATGCTCCCACCACAGACTTAACATTGATTTCAATAACTGCAGATCATAACCACTGCTCCCATTTTTTCGGACAGCAGGTGCTGGTAATGGTCCTGCTGTTGCCATTTACAGCTCCTCTAGACCCATCTTTTGTATCTTGTCCCATTACCACCCTCCTTGCCTTGCACCATCATCCCTTTTGTCATTTAATCACTCCTGCCCTCCACCCTATCTACGACCTTCCCTTTTTGTTCTTTCCTCCCCCCCCCCTTTGCCTGGCTCTGTACTTGCTTAAAAACTGTTTAATCTTCAACTTCTTCCAGTTCTGATGAAAGGTCATCGACTTGAAACGTTAACTCGGTTTCTTTCTCCACAGATGCTGCCTGACTTGCTGAGTATTTCCAGCATTTTCTGTTTTTATTACGGACTTAAACATCACACACCTCAAAAAGTGCAGCCAGTGCGCGCTCAAGCTCCGACCTGCCACTGTAATGAAAGCGGAGATGGTGGACCCTGGCTACATACTTTGTACAGGGATCAGGACTTCCCACCCACAGAAGGAAACCAACCTTAATCATTTCAACTTTTACTGCAGCAGCAACGTGACTCAGTAGGGGCTCGTGAGTTGGAACTCGCGAGAGGGGACGTGGCAGAACTGATTTGGGGAGCCGCGGTGGAATGGGTAGCTGGTTTACGAGCATATGCCACTGTTTCTTACTCCCCAGAAGTAAGCATGTACTCATCAAGGAAAATTTGAAGTGATATATACTGTCCACTCTCCACTGTATTTACCAACTCAGGCCAAAAGGCGGCCCCAAAATGTTTTTTTTAAAATTGGCTAAAGTATCTACTCCCCTCCCTTGCACCAACGTGTGCAGTAGAGCAGCCAGGGAGTGAGTGAGGGCTGGTGTCTTATCCTCGTTTGCTATCCTCCTAAGTCCTGCATGTGGCACATAGGAACATAGGAACAGGATTAGGCCATTCAGTCTCTCGAGCCTGTTCCGCCATTCAATTAGATCATGACTGATCTGTATCTTAACTCCATTTAGCCGCCTTGGTTTCATATTCCTTAACCCTTACCCAACAAAAGTCTATCGATCTCAGTTTTGAAATTTTCAATTGACCCCCAGCCTCAACAGCTTTTTGCGAGGAGAGAGTTCCAGATTTTCACAACCCTTTGTTTGAAGAAGTGCTTCCTGACATCACCCCTGAACGGCCCAGCTGTAATTTTAAGATTATGCCCCCCTTGTTCTGCCCACATCCCATGAATGGAAAAAAACCTCCCCCACCAGAGGATATAGTTTCTCTCTATCTACCCTATCAAATCCTTTAATCATCTCAATTAGATCACCCTTAATCTTCTATACTCGAGGGAATACAAGCCTAGTCCATGGAACCTGTCCTCATAATTTAACCCTTTTAGCCTTGGTATCATTCTGGTGAATCTGGGCTGCACCCCCTCCGAGGCCAATACATCTTTCCTGAGGTGCGGTGCCCAGAATTGAATGCAGTATTCCAGACAGGGTCTAACCAGAGCTTTATACAACAGACAGGTAAGAATGATTGCGATTCAGAAGAAAAGAATTTGAACGCGATATGAGAAAGGATTTAGTAATAAACCAAGCTGTGTAAAAATGTCATGTCACTTCATTATTTGGTGTCTACAGAAGCCAACACCATCTGTGAAAAAATTGAAACATCTGATTATTTCGGACATTTTATTTTTACATCAAATACTGGTGCATGTGGCTAAAAAAGGGAGAAAGTAAAGAACCAGAGGGGGAGATGAGGGCAATTTCTTTTAACGCAGCGAGTTGCTATGATCTGGAATGCCCTATCTGAAAGGGTGGTGGAAGCAGATTCAATAGAAACTTTCAAAAGGGAATTGGATAAATACTTGAAGGAGAAAAATTTGCAGGATTATCGGGAAAAGGGCAGGGGGAGTGGGACTAACTGGATAGCTCTTTCAAAGAGCCGGCACAGACACGATGGGCTGAATGGCCTCCTTCTGTGCTGTATGATTCTATGAGTGCACGCAGAGTGATAGGAGCTGTGCTTTCTAGGGACACAGCATGGGCTGAGGGATAAGTCTGCAGTCAGTATGGTGGGAGGCGGAGAACAGAATGATACTGAGATGTGTGCTATAGTCTGACTTTTCCAGCAACAATTACTGTTTTGTAGTTTAATTAATCTCAGAATCAAATGACGATACAGCACAGAAGGAGGCCATTCGGCTCATCATGCCTGTGCTGGCTCTTTGAGAGAGCTATCCAATTACTCCCGCTGCCCTGCTCTTTCCCATAGCCCTGCAAATTTTTCCCCTTCAAATATTTATCCAATTCCCTTTTGAAAGTTATTATTGAATCTGCTTCCACCGCCCTTTCAGGCAGTGCATTCCAGATCATAATAACTCGCTGCGTAAATTTTTTTTCCCACATGTCGCCTCTGGTTCTTTTGCCAATTACTTCAAATCTGTGTCCTTTGGTTACTGACCCTCCTGCCACTGGAAACAGTTTCTCCTTATTTACTCTATCAAAACCCTTCATGATTTTGAACACTTCTATCAAATCTCCCCTTAACTTTCTCTCCTCCAAGGAGAACAACCTCAGTCTCTCCACATAACTGAAGTTTTCATCCCTGGTACCATTCTTGTAAATCTCCTCTGCACCCTCTCTAAGGCCTTGACATCCTTCCTAATGTGTGGTGCCCATTATTGGCCACAATATTCCAGCTGGGGCCTAACCAGCGTTTTATAAAGGTTTAGCATAATTTCCTTGCTTTTGTTCTCTATGCCTCTATTTATAAAGCCCAGGATCCCATGTGCTTTTTAACAGTCTTCTCAACTTGTCCTACCACCTTCAAAGATTTGTGTATGTGCACCCCCAGGTCTCTCTGTTCCTGCACCCCCTTTAAAATTGTACCCTTTAGTTTATATTGCCTCTCCTCATTCTTCCGACCAAAATGAATCACTTCTCACTTCTCTGCGTTAAATTTCACCTGTCATGTGTCTGCCCATTTCACCAGTCTGTGTCTTCCTTTTGTTTTATTCGTTCTTGGGATGTGGGCGTCGCTGGCGAGGCCGGCATTTATTGCCCATCCCTAATTGCCCCTTGAAGTCTCTTACTCTGCTCCTCACTACTACATTTCTGAGTTTTGTGTCATCTTCAAACTTTGAAATTATGCGCTTTATACCCAAGTCCAGGTCATTAATATAGATGAAAAAAGGAGCAGTGGTCCCAACACTGATACCTGGGGGACACCGCTGCAGTGAATAGAGACGAACTTCCCAGCAGGGGTCACTGGACAGAGATTAGAAGCAGGAACCCAGGTTGATTTTTCCTCTCCCTGATACAGGAATATAGAGACAAATTCTAGTGACCACAACGTAGCACCCCGGCTGGCACAGACCAGGAATCAATCCTGGGCCTTCCTGATCCGAGTGTCTGATTAACATGCTTGGTGTTGAATAGATTTCTAGACACAAAAGGCATCAAAGAGTATGAGGAGAGAGCGGGAATATGGTATTGAGATAGAGGATCAGCCATGATCATATTGAATGGCAGAGCAGGCTGGAAGGGTCAAATGGCCTATTCCTGCTCTTATTTTCTATGTTTCTATGTGTTGCAATATTCACATATCTGTCAGAGGGGCAATCATAGTAACAGGAGAAAGTCTTCAGGTCATCTAAAAGAAAGAACTTGCATTTATATAGCATCTTTCACAACCTCAGGATATCCTAAAATGCTTTACAGCCGTTTAAGCACTTTTGAAGTGTAGTCACTGTTGTAATGTAGGAAAGGCGGCGGCCACTTTGCACACAGCAAGATCCCACAAACAGCAATGTGACAATGACGAGATCATTTTTTTTTAAAAAGGTGATGTTGGTTGAGGACCTCAGGGAGCACTCCCCTTCTCTTCTTTGAAATAGTGCCATGGGATCTTTTACATCCACCTGAGAGGGCAGAAGGGGCTTTGACTTAATGTCTCATCTGAAAGATGGCACCTACCAACAGAGTAGCGCTCCCTCAGTAATGCACTGGAGTGTCAGCCTAGATTATGTGGTATAAGTCCCTGCAGTGGGACTTGAACCACAACCTTCTGACATCAGAGGCAAGAATGCTACCACTGAGCCATAACCTGACAGCATCTGGCCCATCTATCCACAGTATTCCCTTGGTGCATTTCTAGTAACCATTCATAAAAAAAGTAGTACTTCAAAATCAACATCATCAAAAAGCAAACTATTTTACATATTTACTTTAACAAATTTAGGACTGAAGATAGGAGTTCTTTGCAACAAGGATGATTGACACATGCAATGGGCTTGTGGGAAGGGTAGTAGAGGCAAAAACTTGGAGCTATTTAAGAAACAATTGGATGCGGTGATGTGGAGATTATAGGGTCTTTCTGACTGGTTGAGTTAAGGTAGGCTTAATGGCCTTCTTCATCCATGACTATCTTGTGATCCATGACTTTTCAACTTACTGTCAGGAGGAGTTTAACATTTAGTTTCTCTACCTAAAATAACAACAATTTGCATTCTAATAGCCCCTTTAATGTAGTAAAACGACCCAAGACGCTTCACAAGAGCATAATCAGACAAAAATCTGACACTGAGCCAAAGGAGGAGACATTAGGACAGGCGACCAGATGCTTGGTCAAAGAGTGCAGTTTTAAGCAGAGTCTTAAAGGAGGAGAGAGAGTTGGAGAGGCAAAGAGGCTTGGTGGGGGGGGGGAATTTTAGAGTTTTGGGCCTAGACGGCTTAAGGCACGGCCGTCAACGGTTGGGCGAAAGAATAAAAACATGTGGGACAATTGTTCATAAAATGGGACATAATTACTGGATGTGGTACTTTTCTCTATATTAATCATAATTGCTCAATCTGTATTTGAGTGATTGATGACTCTTTCTCTCTCTACCTCTCACTCTCTGCCTCCATCTCATTCTTTGCATCGCAAGCCTTATCCCAATGACAGGTGTGTGTCATCAGGATGCTTACAACAGTACTCCTCCATAGGTGCAGTGTGAGTCCATGCATTTACTTGCTGGAGTGAGGTACAACTGAAGTCAATGTAATTCAAGCCACATTCAAAGAACGTACAGCACAGAAACAGGCCATTCGACCCACCTGGTCCATGCTGTTATTTATGCTCCGCACAAGCCTCTTCCAACCCCTTTTCAAATAACCCTGTTAATTTAACCTTCTATTCCTTTTTCCCTCATGTGTTTATCCAGCATCCCCTTAAAGGCACCTATGCTATTCGCCTCAACTACTCCTCGTGGTAGCGAGTTCCCCATTTTAACCACCCAGATCTGGAAGCCAGAAGTCAGGCACCTGGACCTTTGACGGTTTGACCTTTCTCAATTTGGAACCTGATTCTCACATTCACAGAAAGTGTAAACAAAGGCATTTAAAACATAGTAGTCCAACCTGTTGTTTGGGTAACCACGGGGCCTATTGAGCGGCTACGAATTTGAACTCCTTCCATTGTTTCTGTAAAGGTAACATTTCCGTTCATTCCCCGAACGTGACGTCCGATCTTTGAAATTTCAATCCCCATCCCCATTGCCTTCCTGGTGCCAGAATGCATCTGTTAAAATGGCATTCGGCGTGAGGCCAGGTGGATCGGGTGAGTAGGTTGCTGCAATCATTTTAGCCCCCCCCCCCGCCCGTCATGCCCTATCCCCATCAGGCTCGGAGACTGGGGGAGGTGAGGGGGGGGGGGGTTAATATCGGGGTCACGGGCCTTTTTATCCTGTCCAATTTATCATTTATTGGCCTTTTTGAAAATGTCACAGTGCGATCTTCTCTTTCATTCTCTTGAGTACTGAAGCATGTCCTTCACGGCAAGAGGGAAGGAAGCAATTTAACTTCCACCTCTATTTGCTTCAAACTTCAAACTATGCTTCTCCCTGACCCCTACCCCAGTGGTAGGTTATATTTTAGCAAGCAGATTGGTTGTTATGGAATAGAATTGCTTTTAAAAATCCCCTTGAGCTCCCCGTGTCTCATGTGTTCTTAAGTAACAGAAAAATTCACAGATGTGGCATATTGTGGACTGCACAAAGAGTAAAAATAACAGCACAGAGCTAAATATAACTTTCTGTCATTCTGCATTTACCTCCTTTAATAAAGTATGGCTTTATTAAAGGACACTATAAAACTCAAGTTTGACAAAGCTGTACAATGCTTTGTCTACTTAAAGGGGCAGATTTTCACTGGATGGGTTTGCCTGAACACCGATATGGGGCTCTTTGTCCACGCCCCTTGCAGTGAGCTGCCATTTCTTAGTGTGGCACCATGGGGAGATGCCAAGTTATCTATCTACGAGGGAGTTATCCTTGGGCTGAACTTAAGTGCCATCCTAGTGTCTGATCGTAGAGAGAAACCAGATCACCAAGCTGCTCTCTCAACCAGGGGAGCCCAGAACAAAAGGGGCATAACCTTAAAATTAGAGCTAGGCCATTCAGGAGTGACGTCAAGAAGCACTTTTTCTCACAAAGGGTGGTGGAGGCCTGGAACTCTCTCCCCAACCTCAACAGTTTTTTGGGGGAAGTCAACTGAAAATTTCAAAACGGAGATTGATAGATTTTTGTTAGGCAGAGGTATCAAGGGTTACGGAACTATGGCGGGTAGAAGGAGTTAAGATACAGATCAGCCATGACCTCTCATTGAATGGCGGAACAGGCTCGAGGGGCTCAATGGCCTGCTCCTGTTCCTATGTTGTTTTGATAACGTAGCATCCGAAAGTCAGCACCTCCAATAGTGTGCACTTGATTAGATTCCACAGAGGAATGGTATTAGCAGGGTCTATCAATAGAACTCTATTTCTTTAGGGTAAATTGAGCAATGACGCACTCCCAACGGGGAGCTGAAGTCAAAAGTTGTGTGTGGGTCAGAAAGAGGTCAACTCTGTAGTGCCGATTCCTTACCTGCCCTCCCTTTGAACAGGGTTTCTTTCTTGGAGTGGGGGGGGTACTGAATTTACCCTCCTTTTTTTCCCCCGTCTTCCTGTAGGGATGTGTCTGGTCTCCATTTGGCCACTGCTCAGAGTGGCAGGATTGAAACCGCATGGGGGAAATCGCAGCAGCAGTCCCACATCCCATTTGAGTTACTGCATTCCTCAGAATGACCCCTAAGCAAGACCTATGGTTGGAATTGTGACCCTTGTTATAACATTAGTCACTCACTGCCTTAACTATGTAAATTGCTTGATCTACGTTCTCTCTTAAACATCTGCAAAACACTATATTTGGTTTCTTTGAACACATATGAAAGTCAATTCAGCACCTAAGATTGCTGACAAACAATAGAAGACAAAATTCAACGCGCCAAGTCCCGCCTCCTCCCAAACAGTTCATTAGATTTCAGCTTGAGATCGTAGATCAGAGATAGAGCTACAATCATAATTCTCCACTTCATGATCCCTTAGATTGTGGCTCCAATCTGGGAGCACTCTTTTTCTGGGTCTATTGGTTTGAGCCACACACCAGGACTTGAGCACGTAATGACACTCCAGAGCAGCTCTGAGGGAACCCTGTATTGTCAGAGATGCCATCCAGCAGATGGGACGATAAAATGAGGTCCCATCTATCTTCATGGCTGGCATTAAAAGCTGTAAAGGGTAGCCAATAGGATTGGCATTGTGCAAGGATGAGATTGAATAGGCCCAAGAGCCTTCTTAAACTAAACCCATCCAACAACAACAACAACAACTCACATTTACTTGGGCCATTAACATAGTAAAATGTCCCAAGGCACTTTACAGGAGCGGTTTTCAAACAAAATTTGACGTCGAGCCACATAAGGAGATATTAGGACAGGTGACCAAATGCCTGGTCATAGAGGTAGGTTTTAAGGAGCATCTTAAAAGAGGAGAGAGAGATAGTGGGGCGGAGAGGTTTAGGGAGGGAATTCCAGAGCTTGGGGCCTAGGCAGCTGAAGGCACGGCCGCCAATGGTGGAGCGCTTAAAATCGCAAGAGGCAAGAATTGGAGGAGCGCAGAAATCTCGGAGGGTTGTAGGGCTGGAGGAGGTTACAGAGCTAGGGAGGGGCGAGGCCATGGAGGGATTTGAAAACAAGGATGAGAATTTTAAAATTGAGGCATTCCCGGACCAGGAGCCAATGTAGGTCAAAGAGCACGGGGGGGTGATGGGTGTACGGGACTTGGTGCGAGTTAGGATACGGGCAGCAGAGTTTTGGATGAGCTCAAGTTTATGGAGGGTGGCAGATGGGAGGCCGGCCAGGAGAGCATTGGACTAGTCCAGTCTGGAGGTAACAAAGGCATGGATGAGGGTTTCAGCAGCAGATGAGCTGAGGCAGGGGTAGAGACGGGCGATGTTACGGAGGTGGAAGTAGGCGGTCTTTTAAATGTAGTAACAATTATTTTAGCGTTTCAGATTCATATTTTATTTTACAATTTGACTGTTCTATTTCTCTCAATAGCCCAAATATCCTTTGGTTTTTACATCCATTTCTCTACTTCCTACAATTGGGTGAGCATATCATCATCGTGGTGTTATGAACTCGCTAAGGTACCTGGAAATCAGCTAGTTGAAAAAAATAAGCACTCAGGTTGAATGCAATTGGATTAGTTTTTTGATGCTGGTGCAGTTTAACGTGTCCAATCAGAGTGCCTCGGGGCTGTCAGTCTCTGGTTGACTAGTTCATCTAATGGGGAACTGAGCAGATTCTCACAGAAGATTAAAACAAAACCGTGACTGCTGGAAATCTGAAAGCAGAAAATACACAGGATGTCGGCCCGTATCTGAAAGAGAAAAGGCAGGTTAATGTTTAGAGAGTGATCCTTTATCAGAACACACGCAATAAGCCTGGGGAAACTCTGTTAGTGGACAGAGCAAAGGAAAGAGAGGGGGGGGGGGAGAACTACATAGAATTACATAGAATGTACAGCACAGAAACAGGCCATTCAGCTCAACTTTGTCTGGCCGGTGTTTATGCTCCACACGAGCCTCCTTTCACCCCTCTTCAACTAACCCCATCAGTATATCCTTCTATTCCTTTCTCCCTCATGTGTTTATCTAGCTTCCCCTCAACTACTCCTTGTGGGAGCGAGTTCCACATTCTAACCACTCTCTGGGTAAAGAAGTTTCTCCTGAATTCCTCGTTGGATTTATTGGTGACTATATTATATTAATAACCTCTAATTTTGGTCTCCCCCACAAGTGGAAACATCTTCATTACATTTAACCTATCAAACCCCTTTATAAAGTTAAAGCCCTCTATCAGGCGACCCCTCAACCTAATCTTTTCTAGAGAAAAGAGCCCCAGCCTGTTCAATCTTTTCTGATAGTCATTTCTCAAGTTCTGCAATCATCCTGGTATATATTTTCACATTTTCTCCAGTGCCTCCATATACTTTTATAATATGGAGACCAGAACAGTTCATAGTACTCTAAGTGTGGTCTAACCAACGTTCTGTACAAGTTTAACATAACTTCTCAGGTAGAGATTAAGCTGAGGATCATCCCCTCACAAGACCCCCTCACCCCCGACCTCTTGCTGGGGCCTACCTACACCTTCCACATGGCAGCTCCAGGAGGCGGTGGTCTCTGCTGTATACAGGTGGCGGGTGGGGAAGGAGCAGTCAGGAGTAGCCCTGATGGGGGCAAGGGGAGGGAAATCCTGGTTGGGGCAGTGAGGCCGCAGTAAGGATGACCACCTGGATTTTCCGACATTCTCCACCAACATCGCACCACAATGAAGCCTGGTCACTTGGGGGAGATACTGGGAACCGTAACTCAGTACAGGTCAGTGCCTTCAGGAGAGGAGGGGATAAACCTGTTGGGGGGAATGGGAGGGGGTGGGGGAGGAAAGTCTATGGGAGTATTCCATCACCTCCATCTGAAAGAAAGGTAACATTTATAGTTGTTATGTTAAAGAAAATATCATTGTTTGGTCACCTCACAGGAGCCAGCCATTATTTCTTCATTCTTCATGTGGAGACAGCTGCATATTGAGTCAACCGAGAACTTTCTGGGGTTCGGTCCTGGCTGCCTGTCAGGGAAAGTCTGAAGTGTCAGTTCCCATTATAGTGAATGGAATCACTTTGGAATGAACACACAGCCCATGTCTATAAACTTATCACAGAGAGACTGAGGAAAAGTAGGGATGAAATACTTTGAACAATAAATACTGCTCCAGGCTTTCCTTCACCTTCTAGGTTAAATGTAGCTCATGCTTTCCCCCAGCTTATAATCATGTTCCCAAGTTCTTGTCTCTGGTTCAATCCTCCAGGGACTCCACTGGTCACATCTACCCAGTTGGAATTATTACCATGGAACTTTGCTTCCTCCTATCTAGTTTTGAGCTTAACAATGATTCTCACGAGGGACCTGATCAAGATATAGATTAGTCAACGCCTTACTCTGATTTCCCAACTATGTTACATCGGAACAGCCTTTTGTAAACCTACATTAGTTTGAGTTTATTGGCTTTACTCTTGAAATACTGCTTGATTCCCTTGAATTGTTTCCTTATGAAACACAAGTATTTTAACTAACATGTTTCAAAATAATCAACAATTACATAGAGAGGATCTAATTGACCCAAATCTACTCTGTTTGACTGAACAGAACTAATTCTGAACTTTTGTTGTTCAGTTTACTGACAACCCTTAAGAGAGACATTTTGTTTTAGAGGGAACGGGTATTTACTTCCACTGAGGCACCTTTTAGATATTTTGGGAGGAGCAGTGTAAGAGATGTCAATGCTAGAAATTTTTCCTGCTGTTTTTTGCACCAAGTATCAGCATTGAGCATCCCCAGGCCACATATATAATGGGTTAAGCACAGAGTAACGCTCCATCTACTCTGGCCAACAATGTGCGTTAACCCCAATATCAGGAGGTAATTTTTTTTGACTGCACCAATGCGACATTTCTATACACCCATAACAGCCATCGTTGTACCCTCCCTGAGTGAGAATGCCTGTGAAGGGAGGTTTGGTGCTGTTGTTTCTTGCCCAATGGGGAGTCCAAAACTAGGGGCCATAAATATAAGATAGTCACCAATAAATCCAATAGGGAATTCGGGAAAAGCTTCTTTACCCAGAGGGTGGTTAGAATGTGGAACTTGTTACCACAAGAGGTAGTTATAGAGTCATAGAGTCATAGAGTCATACAGCACGGATAGAGGCCTTTCGGCCCATCGTGTCCGCGCCGGCCATCAGCCCTGTCTACTCTAATCCCATATTCCAGCATTTGGTCCGTAGCCTTGTATGCTATGGCATTTCAAGTGCTCATCCAAATGCTTCTTGAATGTTGTGAGGGTTCCTGCCTCCACAACCCTTTCAGGCAGTGAGTTCCAGACTCCAACCACCCTCTGGGTGAAAAAGTTCTTTCTCAAATCCCCTCTAAACCTCCCGCCTTTTACCTTGAATCTATGCCCCCTTGTTATAGAACCCTCAACGAAGGGAAAAAGCTCTTTAGTATCCATCCTATCTGTGCCCCTCATAATTTTGTACACCTCAATCATGTCCCCCCTCAGCCTCCTCTGCTCCAAGGAAAACAAACCCAATCTTCCCAGTCTCTCTTCATAGCTGAAGCGCTCCAGCCCTGGTAACATCCTGGTGAATCTCCTCTGCACCCTCTCCAAAGCGATCACATCCTTCCTGTAGTGCGGCGACCAGAACTGCACACAGTACTCCAGCTGTGGCCTAACCAGTGTTTTATACAGTTGAGGTGAATAGCATAGATGAATTTAAGAGGAAGCTAAGTAGGTACATGAGGGAGAAAGGAATAGAAGTTTCTGCTGATAGGGTGAGATGAAATAGGGTGGGAGGAGGCTCGAGTAGAGCATAAACACCGGCATAGACCAGTTGGGCCGAATGGCCTGTTTCTGTGCTATAAATTCTATGTAAGGCCAGTGTATAGTTGGCTGAGACTTTCATCCCATCAGTCCGGGCTGGATTCAAAACCTGAGTCCCAGAGGCAAGAAAAATAGATTCAAACTCCCAACCAACTTCACTACAAAGTCACAATAAACCAGAACTGCATGATTCGCAAAAATAACCACAACTTCAGTGAACTTGGGGAAAAAAATACACAAACCCAAGCTGTCTTTCAGCAAACCACCTCTCAGTTCCCTCGTTTGTCTTTTTCATTGGTGAGAGAGTTTGACAAATTATGTGGCTACAAAATAGTTGCTGAACAAATCCTAGAATGTGTCTTTTCAATGTCACAGGAATTTAATGTCCTTCTCGATCTACAGCCAGCTTTTATTTGTTTTTATATTACTTTTTAACCTGACTTTCTTTTACCATTGCAGTTTACTCTTGAAGGTTTAAACTGAGAACCAAAGACTTGTGTAGTAGTTGTGTTATTTAACTAGTAATTTAAAGGCCTGGACTAGTCATTCAGAGAATATGAGATCAAATCCCACCATGGCAATTTGCGAATTTGAATTCAGTTAAAACATCTGGAAATAAAAAGCTGGTACCAGGAAAAGTGACCATGTTTCGATTGTTGTATAAACCCAACTGGTTCACGAGTGTCCTTTAGGGAAGGAAAGCTGCCGTCATTACCTGGTGTGGCCTATATGTGACTCCAGTCCCACACCGGTGTGGTTGACTCTTAACTGCCCTCTGAAGTGGCCTAGTGAGCCACTCATTTGTATCAAACCGCTCAGCGGTTCAAGAAGGCGGCCCACCACCACGTTCTCAGAAAACTTAGGATGGGCAATAAATGCCCGCCTTGCCAGCGACGCCCTCATCCCGAGGATGAATAATGAAAGCATTACTGATCAGCACCATGAATTGGGCACGTTGACACCTGCCTGATTCCCCAATCTGCTCTCCCGATGGGCAAGGCTCAAAGTTGGGAGCAGAACGTCACAAAATCTACCCGGACAGGATAGACACATGGGGGAAGGTATCGACAGTCGGATTATCTGGGTGGGAAGTGAGAGTAGGGGAAATCACTGGATGGGTAGACAATTGTAAACAATTTTACAACACCAAGTTATAGTCCAGCAATTTTATTTTAAATTCACAAGCTTTCGGAGGCTTCCCCCTTCGTCAGGTGAACGATTGTTCACCTGACGAAGGGGGAAGCCTCCGAAAGCTTGTGAATTTAAAATAAAATTGCTGGACTATAACTTGGTGTTGTAAAATTGTTTACAATTGTCAACCCCAGTCCATCACCGGCATCTCCACATCATGGGTAGACAATGCATGAGTCCGGTCCAATTAACATCAGATCTATCTTTTTTCTCTCCCTCCCTATCAATTATGTAACACTGCAACAAAGTGGTAGAAAGTTTTAGTGCACCATACAAACCATAAATAAACAATTCGTTACATAAAAGCCTTGATTTTTGGTCCACAAGAGGCTTCAAATGTGGTAAAGAGACTATTGATTACTGGCTGCGTTGCAGGATATCTTGTGAATCTTCTTTCGCTGTGTTTAATATGCATGCAGTCTGTTTAAATGTCAGAGCCCAGGGAGAAAATCACTGTCTCTTTTACTTGAAGTGAAGGTCAGATTAACAGTCAGACATCGGCACAAGACAAAGAATAAATAATAAACATTTCTCTTGATTGTATTGTGAGAGACTCGGGGAATGACTCTCTGTAAATCAGGGCAGAAAGGCATTTCACAATTGTGTGAACACAATGCAGATGTGTGTCTACATTTCTACTAATTGGATCTTGTGTGTGCAACACTGTATTTATATTGAAGAGTCTCTAAAACAAGTTGCTCTTGAATATAGCTGGTGGTGCTGTAGAATTTGCTTGCTTTATATTGTGGAGTGGATCTCACCAATGCGTAGATGTTTGTTTCTGGGCATTTTTACACTGACATTGGGGACTGAGAGATCAATGTCCCAGCAGTGACCCTCAACCACCCAGCTCCACTCTCCCTCTTTAAATAGTCTTAGTTTGGCTTAGTTGGAAACGCTCTCGCCTACGAGTTAGAAAGTATTGGGTTCAGGCCCCACTGCAGAAATTAAGCACATAATCTCGGTTGACACTTCAGTGCAGTTGTGAGGGAGTGCTGCATTGTTGGAGGTGCCGTCTTTTAGACGAGATATTAAACACAGGACCCATCTGCCTGCTCAGGTGGGTGTATGGGAACAGGAAGAGGCCATTCAGCCACTCAGGCCTGCTCCGTCATTCCATTCAATCATGACTGATCTGTACCTCAACTCCATTTTCCCGCCTTTGATCCATATCCCACGATACCCTTATCTAACAAAAATCTGTCGATCTCAATCTTGAAAGTTCCAATTGGCCCCCCAGCATCCACGGTCTTTTGAGGGTGTTCCAGATTTCTACTGCCCTTTGTGTGAAAAAATGCTTCCTGATTTCGTTCCTGAATGGCCTAGCTCTAATTTTAAGATTATGTCCCTTTGTTCTGGATTCCCCCACCAGTGGAAATAGTTCCTCCATATCAAACCCTTTTAACATTTTAAACACCTCGATGAGATCACCCCTCAATCTCCTATAATTAAGGGAATACAAGCCAAGTTTATGCAGCCTGTCTTCACCATCTAGCCCTCGAAGCCCTGGTGTCATTCTGGTGAATCTGCATTGCACCACCTCCAAGTTCCTGAGGTGCGGTGCCCAAACCTGAATGCTGTGCTCCAGATGGGGGTCTAACCAAGGTTCTATACAACTGAAGCATAACTTCCTCCCCTTTGTATTCCAGCCCCCTTGACATAAAGATATAAGATATAGTATAAGATCCCATGGCACTGTTGGAAGATGAGTGGAGAGTTCTTGTGTGTCCTGGCCAGCACTCCTCCCTCAAACACTTCCAACAAAAACAGATTGGGGATGGAATTCGTTTTTGGCGATAATGAATCGATAGCCCATTTCACAAGAACATTGTGTAGGGTGCAAAACGGGCTGCGTTAACACCAAAGACCAATTTCACTCCCATTATCTGGTCAGTCATTTATTTGCTGTTTGTGGAACCTTGCTGTGCACAAATTGGCTGCTTCATTAGCCTACAAAACTACAGTGATTACACCTCACAGGAGGGTGTGAATTGCTTTGAGACATCCTGAGCATGTGGTATGGCACTATGTAAACACAAGATCACTCTTTATCAGCATGCTGCGGGTAACTATTGGAAAACCAATAGGAAAGAGGTCCCATGCTGACTGCTGCCTCCAACAGCAGCTCTTGGATCCATCTAAAGTCACAATATTGAGGTACTGGAGAAGGTGCAAAAATGATTTACAAGGATGATACCAGAACTGAGAGGTTATGACTATCAGGAAAGACTGAACAGCCTGGGGCTCTTTTCTTTGGAAAAGAGAAGACTAAGGGGTGACCTAATAGAGGTCTTTCAAATTTATGAAAGGGTTTGATGGGGTAGACGTAGAGAAGATGTTTCCACTTGTGGGAGAGACCAAGGCACATGAATATAAGAGTCACTAATAAATCCAATAGGGAATTCAGGAGAAATTTCTTTTCTCAGAGAGGTGAGAATGTGGAACTCGTTGCCACAAGGAGTAGTTAAGGCAAATAGCAGAGATGCATTTAAGAGGAAGCTAGATAAACAAATGAGGGTAAAAGGAATAGAAGGATATGCTGATAGGGTGAGATGAAGAGAGGTGGGAAGAGGCTCATGTGAAGTATAAACACCGGCCTGTTTCTGTGCTGTAAATCATATGTAATTCTATGTAAGAGTCCTGAATTCCAGAAGAGAGGTAGAATTTGCCCACTTTTTATCAGCAGGTACTGATGATGCCAAAGGTTTGGCAGTTTGGCAGTTGACAGGATATCATCAGTGTAAAAGCACCTTCTAAATCAGAGTTTCCGATTCTATTTTCTGACCAACAGAACTTTCCCAGTAGTCGGCAAGTAGGAAAATGCATCAGCAGCTTATGATTTTTGTTGGGTGAGGGTATCAAGGGATATGGAGCAAAGGCAGGTAAATGGAGTTGAGGCACAGATCAGCCATGATCTAATTACATGGCGGAACAGGCCATGGAATGGAAGGGAATGGAGGGGCCTGGAGGGGAAGAGGAGAACTGACACAAAGATATTTCCCTCATAACCAACTTTTCCCACCATCTCCTTCCCCTGGCTGTGCCCAGGTTACTGCGTTGAACCTATGCCACTGATCATAGAATCATAGAATGATATAGCACAGAAGGAGCCATTTGGCCCATCATGCCTGCACCAACCCTTTGAGCTATCCAGTTAGTCCCACTCCCCCGTTCTTTCCCCGTAGCCCTGCAAATTTTTCCTTTCCACGTATTTATCCAATTCCCTTTTGAAAGTTACTATTGAATCTGCTTCCACCGCCCTTTCAGGCAGCGCATTCCAGATCATATCAATTTCTCCTCATCTCCCCCCGGGTTCTTTTGCTAATCATCTTAAATCTGTGTCCTCTGGTCACCGACCCTCCTGCCACTGGAAACAGTTTCTCCCTATCCACTCTACCAAAATCCTTCATGATTTTGAACACCTCTATTAAATCTCCCCTTATAGTTTTCTGCTCTAAGTAGAACAATCCCAGCTTCTCCAGTCTCTTCACATAACTGAAGTCCCTCATCCCAGATAACATTCTAATAAATCTAATCTGATCCGTGTCCAAGACCGTGACATCCTTCCCAAAGTGCGGTGCCCAGAATTGAACACAATGCTCCAGCTATGGCCTAACCAGTGAATTATAAAGGTTTAGCTTAACTTGCTTGCTTTTGTACTCTATGCCTCTATTTATAAAGCCCAGGAACCCGTTTGGTTTCTTTTAAAATAGCCTTATCAACTTGTCCTGTCACCTTCAAAGAGTTGTGTATGTGAATAAGTCAGTCGGTCAGTAATAAAGAGTATTTTAATCTGATGTTTACTAGCAGAAGTGAGTCATGGACCAAGTGGATGGGCTATGATCCATTAGCAGCTTCCCTGAAGAAACTTCCAGGATTTCTTTAACTGGACACTTCAGTGGTGAGTGAAGC